>NC_143523.1:57443337-57784733 GCF_031878675.1 Megascapheus bottae
TGGGTGGGGGGGTTTCTTCCTGCCTCTAGCTGGAGCTCATGGGAGGCCCTTTTGCAGGGAGGGTCTTTGTATATAGGGGGGGGAGGGATACTGGGACTTGAACTCAGGGCCTGGGCACTGTTTCTTAGCTTGTTCACTTAACACTGGCACTCTACTACTTGAGCTATACCTCCACTTCCAGCTTTTTGGCTAATTGAGAATAGGAGTCTCATTGACTTTCCTGCCTGGGTTGGCTTTGAACCTCAGTCCTCAGATTTCAACCTCCTGAGTAGCTAGGATTATAGGCATGAACCATCCACATCTAGCTTACCAGATATAGCCTAGGCTGGTTTTGAACTTGTGATTCTTTGTCTTTGTCTTCCTTGTTGATTATGGGCGGGGCCAGCTCAGGGGCAGGAAAAGCCTTTGACCTGAGGGGGGGGTGGGGGGGTGGAGAAGAAGCCAGACAGAAACAGCCTGCCCTAGGGCTCAGGAGAAAAAAGGACCAATGAGGGAGGTTGTGGCCAGATCCAAGGAGAGAAAGTGCTGCTGGAGGCATAGAGGCCAAAGGCAAAATGTCAGAGTCTCCATTGTAAGGAGGATTTTGTGTTCTTGGAAGAAAGACCCAAGACAAGGCAGAGACCAGGCTGGGACCTGGGTGATGATGGTAAAGATGGAGAGAGGGGAGGGTCCCAGAACAGAAAGCTGAGGTTCCAGACCCGTGGGGCTAGGGGTGACAGATAAGGGACTCTGGGTACCAACGTAGGTAAGAGGAATAAATCGAGATAAACTTGGGCAGAGGTTTTGGGGCTACCCTGCTGGGCAAGGCTGTGAAGGAGTGGCTTAGGGTAGGAGGCTCTGATGGAAGAGGAAGGAGAGGACCAGAAGTTAACGTTCCATGGAGAAGAATCTTGTAGGCTTTACTGAGTCAAATGGGAAGCCCAAATTGGACCCCACTTTTCTCACTCCATGTTCACCCCCTGGAGAACACTGGGTTCCAGGGAGCACAGGTGACCCATGGCTGACTGCTTTTCTTCCCTTCTGCAGTCCCTGTGAGTCACCCAACTGCTTCTCGGCAAGGTCAGGGAGGATTGAAGAGAGAGCCTGGGGGATCTGGGGGGGGAGGGAGGGTCCATCCAGGTGACCTCTCAGTCCAGTTCTCTCTACCTGCCATGCTGGAGGTTCCTCTCTCAATATCTCAGAAGCGGGTTCTGAGACTGGCAGTCACTTCCCCAGGAAGGCAGGGCCACCACTAGTCTTTGCTCATACTGCAAGTGGCGCTAGGCCTATGTTCATGTAGCCTGGGGACTAATGGGGAACATTCTAGCTATTTCCACCTGGAATCTCTAGGTGAGAAGCAAGTGTGTGTTTGTGTGTATGTATGTGTGTGTGTGTGTTGCTTCTGGGGCTTGAACTTGAGCCTGGGGCTCTAGCTTTTATATATAAGGCTAGGGCTCTACCACTCGAGCTTCAGTTCCACTTACAGCTTTTTGCTAGTTAATTGGAGTTAATAGTCTTATGGATTTTCCTGCCAGGGACTGGCTACCTTTTTTTTTTTTTTTTTACCAGTTGTGGGGCTTGAACTCTGGGTCTGGACACTGTCCCTGAGCTCTTCAGCTCAAGGCTAGCGATCAACCACTTTGAGCCACAGCACCACTTCCAGTTTTCTGGTGTTTTATCAGAGATGAATCTTATGGACTTTCATCCCCAGCTGGCTTTGAACCACAATCCTCAGATCTCAGCCTCCTGAGTAGCTAGGATTTCAGGTGTGAGCCACCATTGCCCAACCAGGGACTGGCTTTGAAACTGAAACCTCAGATCTCAGCCTCTTGAGTAGCTAGGATTCCAGAGCTGAGTCATGGGCACCCAGCTTTACTCCGAGAATTCTTTTCTCCTCTCTCTCTGCCAGTCCTGAGGCTTGAACTCAGGGCCTGGGCAGTGCTCTGAGCTTCTTTTCTAAAGAATAGCACTCTCCCACTTGAGCCACAGGGCCACTTCTGGCTTTTTTGTGTATGTGGTACTGAGGAATGGATGCACTCTACCATTAAGGGCAGGCACTTTACCCAGCCCAGTCTGAGAATTCTTGAAGGTTAGAGAGAATTCTACCTGTGCCGATGAATTGGCACTGTTCCAGGGGCACCCCTGGGGTCTGCAAGAATGAACCTGGTCTGGAGTGTGTGCCCTTTCTGGGCAGCCTTTCACTGAACCCAAGAGATGATTCTGGATCCAGCAGGCTCTATGGCTTGGCCCACCCACCTGGCCTGGCAACCATCAGAGGAAGACCACCCACAGGACAGCTGCATGGAATCCAGGAAAGCTGAGGTCCTCCAGTCACCAAGCCTTGGCCCTATCACCGAGAGCAGGGCCCAGGCAAGTCAGACAGGTGAGCAAATAACTAGAAACAGAGTCATCAGGAATGGTTCCCTTTGTCCTGAGAAAAGAGCTTAGTTACAATTTCTTTTCCTTTTGTGAAAGTGTGTGTGTGTGTGTGTGTGTGTGTGTGTGTGTATACACACATGTGCACTCAGGGTCTGGGAACTGTCCTTGAGCATTTCTGCTTAAGACGGCTGGAGACACTGCTCCATCTCCAGCTTCTGAGTGGTGAATTGGATATAAGAGTCTCAGGAACTTTCCTTCCCTGGGCTGGCCTCCAACCTCAATCCTCCAGTCTTGGCCTCCTGGGCAGCTAGCATCACACACATGAGCTACCAGTATCTAGCTGTACAATCTTTCAAGACCAGGAGATCATTTATAGACATCAAATGACATCTCTTGACCACTCCAAGTCATCTGAGAGTCCCCACTCAGGAGAGACATCTGAATAGTTACAGCCACATAGCTATTTTAGATTCCCTGCCAAGAAGGGAACTGGGCCTAGAAACTCTTCCCTCCTGCTCCAGTGGAGCCTGAATGAGGCAGAGAAGGGGTGGCTTTCTAATACAGAGGACCCTCTGAGAACCACAAGTGTCACCCAGCTCTGAGGGATCACTTTTTGCCTGGTCTGAGTGTCCCCAGGGGTTAAGCCAGGGGACTCCCTGGCCCTGTCATGACCCCTTTGGATGACAAGTGCACCTCAGAGAGGAAACAGGGACCCCAAGCTCTGTCCGCTCAGTCTGGAGTCCTTGGCAGGACCCAATGGCTTCTGCTTCACAGCTCCAGGAAAGACAGGGTGATGAGCATGCCAGGGTGTCAATCCAAAGTTCCCCCCACTCATAGGTGTCTTTGTCCCCTTCTACTTCTGCTCTGGATGTACCCAGAAGAGTCTCTAGCTCTCTCCACACCTGCAAGCTCAGCTCAGAAGCCTGTACCTAGCTAGGCAGATGGTTCAGATTGGCCTCCATCCGGGTTCTTCATGAAGATCTTACCTAGGGAGAAGGGAAAAAGCCACCATCTCTCCCTATGCATGCTGGGTAGGGTTCTGCTACCCTCACCTCTGCCTACCTCCTTCCCAGTTCAAGAAACTTCCATGGTTTCTCAGCTTCTGCATCAAAAGAACCAGAGAAGGGAAAGACAGGGTAGAGTCAGAGCTGTTCATTCACATTGCACCTGCCCCCACCTTCCTGAGACCCTCCTCTCCAGGCACAGTGCTCCCTCGGCCCCTCGGGAAGGAGGTGGTCCTGGCCTCTGGCTCTCAGCAGCAGCCGCCATTTATTTTGTGGTGGCATGCAGTGTTGAGGCACCCTAGCAGCAAACAATCTCATGGGAGCCTCGCACCAATTGAAATGCAGCTGCTCCCAGGGCTTAGGCCTGGAATCCTAGCTACTCAGGAGGCTGAGATGGAAGGAATCAAGATTCCAAGACAGCCCAGGCAGGGAAGACCCTAAGACTCTTGTCTCTAATTAACTACCAAAGAATAGGAAATAAAGCAACAAAGCTCAGGAACAACATCCAGGCCCTGAGTTCAAGCCCCAGGACCAGCAAAACAAAATGGAGCTGTTCTCTCCCTGTGACTTGCTCAGATGGGCAAGGATGTAGCTCCTGGCTAGCACTGTGCAAGGCCTCTGGTGAGACTTAACCAGCCAACAGCTCTGGTTATTCAGCTGGAGCTGATGAAAGATGGGCTAAACAGTACCCCATCCTCCAAAACCATTGCTGGGCCAGACTGCTCCCCCGACACCTTTGCCAGCCAGGCCCAGTACCAGGGCCAGGGCTCCATCACTTGCCAGGCATGGTGGGGAGATGGGGACACCTGTCCAGCCTCTCTGAGAGCCTCAGTTTACATAGGGTGCCCTGGGGTTTTCTGCCCAGGGGATGTTTTCTCACAGCATACCACGGCCATGGCAGAGGATAGATGGCCGGGCTGGGCCCAAGGCCTGTGTGGAGGCCCTGGAAAGATGAGGAAGGGTGATGGAGGACCTCGGAGGATGAGGCCCTGGAAGGGTGAATAAGGGTAGTGGAAGAAATGTGAGAGTGAGGCCAGATCACAAAGCCTGCCGGTGTTTCAGGACCAGGCAGGGCAGGGTGTCTGGAGCTCCCTCTGTCCTGTCTCTTTCAACTCAGTGTAGGCCTAAGCAGGGACCTCGTGGTCCCAGAGCCTGAGTGGCAGGGGAACTCAACTCTGAAGCCGGTAAGACAAGGTCGCTCCCCATACCTGTAGCAGGACAGAGGCCCCAGCCTACCTCCTGCCAGACCACAGGCCCTTCTAGAAGCTTCTGCTGAGTCTCAGCTCCCTACTCACCTGCTCCAGGACACTGTGGGCCCAGAGGCAGGAGCCATAAGCTCTATGCAAACATCCTGCTGGTTCCCCAGGATATTTTCTTTAATAAAAGACTGTGGAAATGTCAGCAAGCCTAAACAAATAGACAAGTTGTATGGAAGCTGAACAGCCAGGATACAAGCACCCCGAGGGTTCACTTTTCGAGGTAGCTTAGGGAAACACGATCAGGAAGCCCACTCAGAGCCCTCCCTGATTGGAGAGGGGGAGCATTTAGGGTTAAAATGAGGCAACCAGAGTACAGAGCGTACCCCAAAATGAAGGATCAGATGGGCCCCTGGGCCTGTGTGGCAAGTCTGTTTCAGGGCCTATCAGCAGAGCAGTTAGAGGGCAAACAGTGAGGTGACCACAGATGCCTCTCAGATGCACCCCACTTCCTCCTCCTTCAAGCCACCTTTCACCAGGAGCCAGTGGACCGACGCTGAGCTGTGAATTGATTTTTCCGTTTGAGACTTGAACTCAGAGCCTGAGCATGCTGTCCCTGAGCCTTATCACTCAAGACTAGCACTCTAGCTCTTAAACTGCAGCTCCATTTCCAGCTTTTAATTGGTTAATTGGAGATTACAGTCTCATGGACTTTCCTGCCTGGGCAAGCTTTGAACTGCCATCCTCAGGTCTCAGTCTCGTGAGTGGCTAGGATTATAGGTGTGAGTCACTAGAACCCTGCCTGACTGTAGTTTCCATGTGAGAAAACAGGTTCCAGGCTCGGTAGAGGCCCTCATTTCAAATGTCTCCCTTTAACCTTGGAGAAGGCCCACTGGGAAATGATTTAAAAGCCCCCATTCTAGACCTCTTCCCAAAGGCCCGTGCCAGCCACTAACCAACCACTGCCAGGGGAGTGGCAAGGCCACAGCTGCCCCCATCAATCAATATTTTTAATTACTTACATGATTGACTAATAAAATTCCCTACTGCCTAATTGATTTTTTTGAAGGAGGAGAGCCTCTATTTTTATTAAAAGGCTACTTAGAATAATTTTTTTTTCCTCTCACTGAAATGGGAAGTTGTATTTCTTTTGGTCATTTGCGGGGAGAAGAAAAATGGGAGGAAAGAGGAATGAAAAAAGAAGGAGATGCAGAGGCCAGAAAGATTACAGGTCCACAGTAAATTACAACTCTGCACTAAATTAATGGACAGGCCCACTCACCCTGTGCCTCCATGTACACTCACCGTCTCTACAGAGGGCCAGTAGTGCTGGCTGCTCAAGGATCTTGGGGCTATGGTGTTGGGCTATTTTCGCTCACGTGGCTGCCTCTGTCCTCTAAACATGAACTGGAATCTCTCCTTTGTATTTTCTGTATTGGTCTATGGATTTACTTATTTTCTTTGGGCGCTGGTAGTGGGATTCAAACTCAGGGCCTTGGATTCTTGCCTGCTATTTTCACTCAAGGCTGGTGCTCTACCACTTGAACTGTACTTTCAATTCTGGCTTTTTGGTGGTTACCTGGAAATAAGAGCCTTACAGATTTATTTGCCCCAGCTGATTTTGAACCTTGATTCTCAGATCTCAGACTTCTCAGTAGCTAGGATTACAGGTATAAGCTGCCATCGCTCAGTCTTTTTTTTCATTTACTTAACTACTTACAGTGCTAGAGTCGACCAAAGGCATAGTCACTACCCTAGACCATGCTTTATACCAAACCACGCCCCCAGCCCTTTATTTGGCATTTATTTATTTATTTATTTATTTATTTTGTGTCTATACTAGAGTTTGAGCTCAAGGTTTTGCATGTGCTAAGCAGGCCCTCTACCAATAGAGTCACATCCCCAGCTCTTTATTGCATTGTAGTTATTTTCAATGAGAGGTTCTTGGTTGTTTCATTTGTTTTTGTTTGTGCTTTTGTTTTGCACCCATCCTGGGACTTGAACTCAGGGCCTGGATGCTCTTCTTGAGCACTAGATCCACCACTTTGAGCCATAGCATTACTTTTGGTTTGCGAGTGGTTAAATTATAAATAAGAGTCTCGTGGACTTTGCTGCCTGGGCTGGCTTAGAACTGTGATCCTCAGATCTCAGCCTCCTGAGTAGCTAGGATTACAGGCTTGAGCCACCAGTGTCCATGTTTTTTTTGTTTTTTTTTTTTTTGACTTAGAGCTGGCCCCAGCCCACATTATCCTGTGTACTGTCTCCCATGTAGCTGAGACAGGTGTGTACCACTGTGCACAGTTTATTTATTTATTTATATGGGGTCTCACTAATCCTTTGACCAGACCTGAGATTCTTTTGAACTCTGCCTCCCATGTAGCTAGGATTACAGGTGTGAGCCACCACCTAAACCCCTTCACATTTTAATAAAATTAGTAAATTTAAAACTAGAAAAGCAACTCATCTGTTGCCTGCAATGTCGAAAAGACAAGCAAATCTAACAAAATAATAGAGGGATTACTGTAGCTCATAAGAGGCCTCCATCAGATGCTGGAGAAGAGGAGGAGGGTGTCTTCTCAAGGATACAGGCAAGTCTGAGACTCACCTGGGACACTTCTCAGAATTACCCAAAACTTTTCAGAACTGTAGATCCAACCAGGAGTTTGGCCTAGTAGTAGAGCACTTGCCCAGCATGTATGAAGACCCGGGTTTGATTCCTCAGTACCACATACATAGAAAAAGCCACAAGTGGTGTTATGGCTCAAGTGGTAGAGCTCTAGCCTTTAGAAAGCACACGAACAGTGCTCAGACTCTGAGTTTAAGCCTCAGAATTGGCAAAAAATATATATATATATATACATATCTGTTCATAGCAGAAAACTGATAAACAGAAAACCATAAGAAAAAAAAAGCCACGTCTCGAGCCGGGTGTAGTGGCTCATACCTATAATCCTAGCTACTCAGGAGGCTGAGATCTGAGGATCAAGGTTCAAAGCCAGTCCGGGCACAAAAGGACCAGAGATTCTTTTCTCCAATTAACCTCTAGAAAATGGGAAGGGGGGCTTGGCTCAAGGGTAGGGTGGTAGTCTTGAGCTGAAGAGCTCAGGAACAATGCCCAGGCCGAGTTCAAGCCCCATGACCCACAAAAAAAAAAAAAAAAAGAAAAAAAGCCACTTCACCTCCATTCAATGACATGGGAGAAGCAGGACACTTAAGTTCAACAAATGCCATCAGGCCACTGGCCACTTCTCTGTGGCCTGGGATGCTGTGTTCATATTGAGGTGGCACTGTCTGACCTGATGAGCTTTCTTCCAGGAAGCAATGGCAGAGCCAACAAGAGGCCACACAGATGGTCCCAGAGGCCTCGGCCCTCTGCCTCCATGGTGATCCCACAGCAGACACACCTGCTGCCACCACCTGTGGCAATGACTGTGACCTTCTCAGAAGCATCCCAGGTGCCCCAAGGCATGAAAGCTGCCCACCTTCCAGGAGGGCAACTGACAATCCTGGGACCACAGGGCTGCCCCCACATCCCGCCCCATCACTGGACAATCCTCCAGGCCCCCTCACAGGGGTCCCAGCTCAGCAGCCCCCATCTTGGCTGGGGCCATTGTCCCTGTCTGCTCATCCTCCACAGTATTCCAGCATGGTGAGACTGAGAAAGCGGAAGCCAGGCCTGGTGGAGAAGTGAGTAAAACCAAGGCAAAAAGGCATCCAGGAGGCAGCAGGCAGCTGAGACTCTCCTCCCTAAAAGGTTTCCAAACATTCCCACGGGGTGGATGTGGCTAGAGAGTTCCCAGTCGTGTGGCTGTCCCCTTTGACTGCAGTTGAGCCATCGCAAAATGGCACATAGACGGGAAGCGCTGGTGCCAGGACAACCCCTGAGAGGTGTTACGTGGATGAACTAGAACATACAGAATGTCCCATGGCTGAACAGGAAGACAGGCAGGCCAGGGCCATGGGGACACCAGAGATCTTTACAGTCTGCATCCTGTCTCAGAACCTGGTCTGGAATTTTCTTCTTCTCTCGTGACATACGCTTGGCTCTTTTCCTAGTCCAAAGTCACCCGTGCAGAGCTGTCCCTGAGGCAGTCCCATCCCTACACCCCCCTTATCCTGACAATGTGTCTGCTTATGGGATTCATTAAATCACCCACTAGCTCAAGACCTGCTGTTTTATTCACTGCTCTGGAGTTCAGAACAGACTGACTCCAGAGAGATGTATTTCATTCATCTCTCTCTCTCTCTCTCTCTCTCTCTCTCTCTCTCTCTCTCTCTCTCTCTCTCTCTCTCTCTCTGTCTCTCTCTCTGTCTCTGTCTCTCTCTGTCTCTCTCTCTGTCTCTCTCTCTGTCTCTGTCTCTCTCTCTCTCTCTCTCTCTCTCTCTCTCTCTCTCTCTCTCTCTCGCCCTCCCTCTCCTCTCTCTCTTTCTCTCTCTGTCTCTCTCACTCTCCCCCCGCCCCCTGCATGCTAGTTGTTTTTGTTGGTCATGGGGCTTCAACTCTGGGCCTGGGCACTGTCCCTGAGCTATTCAGCTCAAAACTACTGCACCACTTCCTATTTTCTGGTGGTTAATCGTAGTTTCACAGACTTTCTCCCCCAGGTTGGCATTGAACCTCGATCCTCAGGTCTCAGCCTTCTGAGTAGCTAGGATTACAGGTGTGAGCCACTGGCATGAGGCCCATTTTTTTTTCTTTTTATTGTACATTTTCCCGTGGACTCATTTTGTTGGAATTAAATCCCTTTGTGTCCTTCAAAAGATAAGTACTGTTGGGCGCTGTGACTCGTGCCTGTAATCCTAGCTACCCAAGAGGCTGAGATTTGAGGATCACTATTTGAAGCCAGCCCAGGAAAACTGCCAACCTCTACTCCTCTATCAAGACTCTCTTCTGCTCACTTATTGCAGGGTATTTCTAGTTATGCTGGTACTGAGACTTGAACTCAGGCCCAGAGTGCTGTCCCTTAGCTTTTTCACTTAAGGCTGGTATTCTTATTTGAATACGTGTGTCCATTTCTGGCTTTGTACTGTTCAATTGGAGGTAAGAGTCCTCAAGGACTTTCCTGATTGAGCTGGCTTCAAATTATAATCCTCAGATCTCAGCCTCCTGAGGAGCTGGGAGTACAAACCTGTGCCATGGGCATCAGGTTAATATAAATCTTTTTTATTTGTTTTTGGTGGGTCATGGGGCTTGAACTTGACCTGGGCACTTTAATGCCCGGGCTGGTTTTGAACCTTAATCCTCAGATCTCAGCCTCCTGAATAGCTAGGATTGCAGGCATGAGCTACCTTGCCAGGCTTGGTTTACATAATTATTATGGGTAACATTTACATATCCTGGGCTAAGGATATAGCTCAAGTGGGGTTAAGCTCAAATGAGGGTATAGCTCAAATGTTTGTGTTTTACACACACACACACACACACATACACACAAAGTGTGGAAATTAAGTGAAAACCAACTAAAAGAGAAAAGGCAAAGCCTACTTAGCATTCTCTGTAGCAAAGTAGACAGTCATCATCATCTGCTCTTCGGCAGGTACTACAGGCAGCAGAGCAGTGGAGAAGCTGAGCAAGGTGGACAGAAGGGCCCTGCAGGTGCATCCTGATGGAGAGCTGTTGGCCTTGGGGGTCCGGAGACAGCTGGCTGCAAACAGGTGCCTTACATGATTGGTCAAAGGGACCAATTTGACTTCGTCTGATTGGTTCTGAGTGGAAACAAAGGCAAAACTGAGGGAAGCCAGCAGTTATTCAAGGCCCTGCCTTTGGGGGCCAATTTTTACAGAAGTTTTCTGCCTAGAATGTCACTAGGGAGAGCAGCCTGGGCTTCCTGAAATCTGACTTATCCAGAGGTTGGTTTCCTAGGCTGATTGCTGTAGTTTGTGGGTCAAAGTTCCATATTTATATATGCTCTGGCTATTGTCTGTTTATATATCCAGGCTCTCAAGGGAGATGTGCAAATATTAGCTGTGCAGTTTTGACAGATGAGTATTCCTGTGTAACACACAGTCTTGACATAATGTAGAACAAGGTTTAAAGCATCTTTAATTGATTTTTTTTATATCCACGGAAAGTCAGTCGATGTTCTATAAATATTTGTTGGATAAAACAAGGAAGAATAAATGAATACATGATTAAATTAAAATCCCAAGCTATTGCAATGAGTGGGCAGAGTTGGGAAAAAGAAAGAAAGTGGACAGTCAATGATCTTCTTTGTTATTTCTTTTTGCTTTGATTTTTGTCTGAGACTGAGACTTGAACTTGCTATATGATGCTTGATTTTGATCATTGGCTGTTTTATTTTCCCCCTGAGCTCTGCCTCCGACTTATGATTGTCTTTGTGAGACAGGAAAAGGCAGTTGATGATCCAATGTATTGATAGAGAAGTGTTTCAATAGTTGTACTCAAGACTTAAGTGTAACAAGTAGAGCTGAGTGCTAGTGCCTGTAATCCTAGCTAATCGCGAGACTGAGATCTGGAGATCAAGGTATGAAAACATCATAAGCAAGAAAACTAATGAGACTTTTATCTCCAAAGAACCACTCAAAAGTCAGAAGTGAATGTGGCTTAAGTGGCCTTGAGGAAAAGAAATAAAAAGCTAAAGGACAGCACCCAGGCTCTGAGTTCAAGCCCCAGTACTGGCTGAAGAAGGGGGGGGGGGGAGGAAAGGCAGAAGGAAGAAAGGTAAATGAAAGACGGCAAATGAACAGGAGAGAGGGAGAAAGGGAAAGAAGGAAAGACAGGAGGGAGAGAGAGAGAGGGAGAGAGCAGGGAATGAAAATCCACTTTGGCTTTTGTTTTAGTGACTTGAGTTTGTAAGGCAGACATGGCCAAATGTTTCTCAGCTACGAGAAAGTATCATGCCCCTTAGCTATTCTTGGGATTTATCTCAATAGAAACCAAGGGGAAACCCAACTGTGGGGCCAGCTGGGCAGCCACTGGGCACTCCCATCCTCTCCAGGATGTGGCAAAGCTGAGAACCAGGGGAAACAAGGCTCCAGGGTGGAGAGCACAAACCTCCAGCTGCATTCCTTGGCTAGGGAGGGAGCCGGGGGCTAGCAGCTTGCTGGATGGGACCCTGGTAGCAAGGGCACGCTGGTCATTCTCACCTGGATTGTCCAACCTGTTTTCCCTCTTCCAGGCTCCTGGTGCACTGGACAGCCTATGGGCAAGTTAGGGGGCTTCCAAGCATGCAGAGCCCCTTCCTTCCCCTTTAAAGGGCAACTGATGCTATCTAGTTCCTGAGTCCCCGCGGTGAACTCAGACCCTAGATTGTCTCTCTGATAACAGTCTCTCCTCCATCCCTCCTCCCTCTCTCTCTCTCTCTCTCCTCTCTCTCTCTCTCTCTCCTCTCTCTCTCTCTCTCTCTCTCTCTCTCTCTCTCTCTCTCTTCTTTTAACAAATATCAATCACTGGCCGAGTACCAAGTCCTGGCTGAAATTCCCCTCTGCTTCCCAGAAGTGAGAGAGGGGTGTTGGAACTGGAGAGTAAGCTTGATGCCAGTTCTGGGTGCTGTCCCTTCTCTATATACAATCGAGGGATGGAGGTAAGATTGGGGTCCCCTAGCTCACCTCTTCATGCCAAGATTCTACATTTTGCTGGCCAATCACTGGTGTGGGCATGGGTGGGTGTGGGTGTGTTAGTTTTATGGCTTGAACCCAGGGCCTGGGCATTGTCCTTTAGCTTTTTTTGCTCAAGGTTCACACTCTGTCATTTGGCCCACAGCTTGACTTCTGGCTTTTGGGTAGTAATTTGGAGAAAAGAGTCTCACAGATGTTCCTTCTGAAGCTGGCTTGGGACCAGGATCCTCAGATCTCAGCCTCCTGAGTAGCTAGGATTACAGGTGTTTGCAGCAGGGCCTAGATCACCTTGATTTCTTCCTGTGGTTACCCTGGCCTCCCCTGCAGCTACACTATAAAAGACTTCAAACTGCCAGTTCCTCCATTCCCCTCACCACTCACCTCAAGGTTGGCTAGGTCATCTGATCTTTAAAACTAAAAATCCAGGGCCAGGAGTTTGGCCTAGTGGTTAAAGTGCTTGCCTCGCATGCACGAAGACCCGGGTTCAATTCCTTGGTACCACATACATAGAAAAAAAGCCGGAAGTGGTGCTGAGGCTCAAGTGGTAGAGCGCTAGCCTTGAGAAAGTCCAAGGACAGTGCTCAGGCCGTGAGCTCAAGCCCAGGACTGGCAAAAAAAAAAAAAAAAAAAAAAAACACCTAAAAATCTAGGGCCAGGAGTTTGGCTTATTGGTAGAGTGCTTGCCTAACATGCATGAAGACCCAGGTTTGATTCCTCAGTACCACATACATAGAAAAAGCTAGAAGTGGTGCTGTGGTTCAAGTGGTAGAGCTCTAGCATTGAGGAAAATGCTCAGGCCCTGAGTTCAAGCTCTAGGACTGGACAAAAACAAAAAACCCAAGGGGACCCCAGTTTATGGGGTTTGTGACTTGCACAATGGGTCACACAGGTGGAAATGCAAGCTAGATTTGCACTCCGACCCTGCCCTGCCTCTGTAGGAGTGGCTCAGCCGATGGGCTTCCCATTCCCGGTCCCCAGAGGCAGGCAGGTCCTGCCCAGGCCGGAAGCTTCTCAGCTCCACGAGCCATGACATGCCATCACCTCATGCTAGCCATGCTGTCACACAATTCCAACTCCCTTAGCAGCTTGACAAGATTCAGAAAATGTCCTGCCCATGACAGACCTTCAGTGGAAGTGGGGAGTTTCTGAAGGACACCCCAGGATTACCTCACAGCATGGGCAGGAGAGGCCTGACATCAGAGGGCCTTGGAGATTCGAGGCTGGCAGTCCCTGGCGGTGACCAAGATCCATGCGTGGACCCCAGGAACAAAGAGGACTTTTATGTGCCTGTGGGTGAGTTAGACTTCAGAGCAATGAGAAAACCCGTGGGGGGTGGGGTTGCGCATGCTCATGCGTGTGCGTGCACAAGTGTGCTGGTCCTGAGGCTTGAACTCAGGGCTTGGGCCCTAGCCCTGAGTTTTCTCGCTCAAGGCTGGCACTCTGCCACTTGAGCCACAGCTCCACCTTTGGTTTTGCTGGTTTGTTGAAGATAAGAGTCTCATGGTCTTTCCTGCCCAGGCTGACTTCAAACCTTCATCCTCAGATGTCAGCCTCCTGAGTAGCCAGGGTTACAGGTGTGAGCCACTGAGCCCGGCTCCATGACATTCTTATCTCCAATGAATTATCAAAACAAGCCAGGAGTGGAGCTGTGGCTCCAGTAGTAGAGGGATAGCATCTAGGCTCTCAGTTCAAGCCTCATGACTGGCACACACACACACACACACACACACACACACACACACACACACACACACACACACACACCAGTATAGATGCACACATCTCAGAGTGGAGATCTAGTGGGTGATTACCAAATCTGGAGCTTTTCTGATCTCAGGCCTTGAGGTCAAGACTCCCTGTACCAGCCTTTAGCAGCTTTGCGTCACTGCTAGGGGCCTAGCCTGGACCACGGGTTGGGGAATCTGTCAGTCTCCACAGCAGGAAGTAGTCAGAGGGGTGGACATTGAGTTGAATGGGGACCCCCAGCTCCCAGCGGCCTCTGGGCTGCCCTGACACACCCTGCTGCTCACCCCGACAGCAATTCAGCTGGCCCCATTTCTCATCCTATCGATTATGGTGGCAGAGAGCTGTGCAAAATGTAAATCCCTATCCCCAGGGTATTTTAACCCGGGGAGGGTTAGTTAGAGGTGGTATCTCTCAGAGTCCCCATATCTGATGTTTTTATATTAATTCCTATAGTGGCCAGATTAATTTTTATTCCACCGAGTGTTATCTCTTCTTCATTGACTCGGGGAACTACATATCTCTGTTGAGTATCAGTCATTTAATGGCTGCTGACCCTGCAAGGTTTTCATTAAAGAATGAAAATCCCTTTGATCCAAGACTCAGTCTTTGGAAATAACTATGCACAAAGCCAGCCAGAGTCACTGTCATCAACACTGTTCCTAGTTCATGGCCTGTGCCTGCCTGGGATTCACCCCCACCCCTCAGTTGTAAATATAGTGTCCCTAGAGGTCCTGCATTTTCTCCTCAGCTTCCCAGACCCAGAACTGGCCATAGATAAAATCTGAGCCACCATAGAAGGTTCAAATGTGACCAAGTGGTCATACTTGGCAGAGGTGACCCTCCCCCCCCCCACAAGAAAGGAGAGCATACTCCCATCAGGCCTCTGCTCTGAGCTAAGTGGTTCTTCACAGCTCACTGAATGTGTGTCTCCATCTTGGAGACAAAATGGGAGTGGCAGCTGGGCGTCAGTGGCTGGCACCTGTAATCCTTGCTAATCTGAGAGCTCGTGATTTCAGTTGGAAGCCAGCTTTGGCAGGAAAGTCCATGAGACTCTTATCTCCAATGAACCAACAAAAAGACAAGAAGAGCTGTGGTCCCAGTGGTGAGCATAAGCCCTGAGCAAAAATAAAAATAAAAAAATATTCAGGGATAGTGCCCAGTCTCTGAGTTCAAGTCCTGGTACCAGCACCAAAAACAACAACAAAAAGAAAATATCATTAAAGCCACACAGGCCAGGAAAGACATGGCCAGAGTTTTTGAAGCTACACCCAGAACTCAAGTGGGAGCCCCAGGTCATAGAAATAACTAACCACTGCTTGCTTAGCACACCTGAGGCACTGAGTCCGCATAGAGGCCCAGAGAGAGAATCTGGGATTGGGAGTTGCCTAGAAATTAATGCAGACATGGGGTTATATAGAGGGTGAGAAAAGATCTGGTGAAACTATTGTTTAAGCTGGGACTTAAATCGGGTGAAAGGAGGAGATTAGAGCTGTGGGAGCTATGTGAGCTGGTGAGCTCGCTCCTAGAAGGGCTGAGATGGCTGTGTAAGCTGACACAGGAGCTGATTGAATGCTCTACTGTGAGATGTATCCTTACCCCAGATTCCATCTTAGTTCAGAGCAGTGGATCCCAAGGGAAGGGAAGGGAAGGGAAGGGAAGGGAAGGGAAGGGAAGGGAAGGGGAAAGGGGAAAGGGGGAAGGGGAAAGGGGAAGGGGAGGGAGAAGGGGAAGGGGAAGGGAAGAAGGAAAGAGAGAGAGGAAGGAAGGTAGGAAGGAAGAAGGGAGGGAGGGAGGAAATGCGAAGGAGGGAAGAAGGAAAGAAGGAAGGAAGGAAGGAAGGAAGGAAGGAAGGAAGGAAGGAAGGAAGGAAAGGAGGGAGGGAGGTCGGGAGAGAGGGAGGGAGGGAGGGAGGGAGGGAAGAAGGAAAGAAAACCTTTTTTTCTTGATACTGAGCATCTCTTGGGCATTTTGTCACAGTTAGAGAAAGTTGCCTAAGACTCCCATACAATGAGGACCCTGCTGCCCCCCTCCCCTAGTGTGTTGTGACCCCAGGCGAATCAGAAGCCCTCTTTACCATGCAGGTGTCACTTATCTCTGGCAGATCCTTTTCTAGAGTTCATGATTCAGACCCTAAAACTTTACCTTCCAGCCTCACCTCATTTGGCAGCTCTTGACTGACTTAGGTATGTAGTGCACTCCAAACTTTGAGCATGTGGAGAATGCTGGTAGATAACAAATACAAACAGGTAACCAGGCAACATCCCGTCCCCAGTTGAGTATCATCAGCCAGCCTTGGGAAACAAAACAGAAGTCATTTCCTTCACTCCACATAGGGACCAAGAGAGTCCAAAGATGATCCATCTCTTAAGGACCTGCTTTCAATGGTTGACAATTGGTTGGAAACTGTATCCAAGACACACTGGGAAAAAAAAAAAAAAAAGATGGGGGCCAGGAGTGTGGCTTAGTGGTAGAATGCTTGCCTAGCATGCACAAAGCCCTGGGTTCGATTCTTCAGTACCACGTACACAGAAAAGGCCAGAAGTGGTGCTGTGGCTCAAGTGGTAGAGCACTAGCCTTAAGAAAGTCCAAGGACAGGGGCCAGGAGTTTGGCCTAGTGGTTAAAGTGCTTGCCTAGCATGCATGAAGACCGGGGTTCGATTCCTCGGTACCACATACATAGATAAAAGCCAGAAGTGGTGCTGAGGCTCAAGAGGCAGAGCTCTAGCCTTGAGAAAGTCCAAGGACAGTGCTCAGGCCCTGAGCTCAAGCCCAGGGACTGGCAAAAAAAAAAAAAAAATGAAAGTCCAAGGACAGTGCTCAGGCCCTGAGTTCAAGCCCAGTACTGGCAAAAAAAAAAAAGATGGCTGAGTGGCAGCTAAGAAATCAGCTACATCCAGGGAGCTGGATTCTGCAAGGAAATAAATAATAAGTCAGGAAAGTCACAAGCGATATTTAGGTGACCTGGGTGCATCCTCTAAACTGTTCCACTAGAGATAGCTGGTCCTGTTCAATTCTGGCCTCTCAGCATCCTCCCGCATATTTATTGACTAAGTCAGCCTGGGGCAAAACAGCTGTAACTGTTGTTCATACACAGTGTCTTTATGCACCATTGCCAAAGATCCTCCCTGGCTGGCATGGCTGGCGTAGGGACAGGCGGCCCTCCCAGAGGAGTGGGCTGAGAAGGCAGAATAGCCACAGCAGTGGAAAACCAGAGGCAGCACTGCCCCCATAATCCTAGCTACTCAAGAGATTGAGATAGGAGGATTACCATTTGACTGGGGCAGAAATACCCAATAGACTTTGATCTCCAATTAACTACCAAAAAGCCAGAAGTGGAGGTACAGATCAAATGATTGAGCTCTAGCCTCGAGTGAAAAATTAAAGCAAGGATCTGAGTTCAAACCCCTGCGCGCGGCGCACGCGCACACACACACACACATACACACACACACACACACACACACACACACACACACACACATGTGCGCGCAGCGCTGCGCATACACACCCCTGAGACAAACTTTGTCTCAGTTCTGGCTGCTCAGCCTAGAGCTCGGCTGGGCCTAGCATGAGCTGATTGGGGTCCCTCTTGTGAGTCTCAGAGTATTTCTGCATCCAGAAAAGGGGAAAAAGGGCATCTCAGAAAACCATAAACCCACCTGTACCTTCTATCCCGTTCTCTCTCCCCAACTCCACTCCTACAGAATGCTTTCAGCACATGAAACCCATCTGCATTGTTCTTTCTCATCACTTTTCAACCAGCTAGGGCCTGAGACCACAACGAACCCCCCAGCCCTAGGCTCCTGCTTCCACCTCCCTTTTTATCATCATCATGCTGCCAGGAAAACCTGCCATGAGCTCAGTCTGGCCAGGATCACTCATGCCCCAAAGTGCCATGGAGCCAGAGAAGACAGGTGCCCTGGTATTCAAGGATGAGCTAGAGTCAGATGCTGATGGCTCACACCTGTGATCCCAGCTACTTGGTAGGTTGACATCAGAGGACTGTGGTTGAAGGCCAGCCAGAGGCAGGAAAGCCCTTGAGATTCCTGTCTTTCCAATAAACCAGTGAAAATCCAGAAGGGATGTGGATCAAGTGATTTAGCATCAGGCTTGAGGGAAAAAGCTAAGGCCCGGAGTTGAAGACCCAGTACCAGTGCATGCATGCACGCGCGTGCGCACACACACACACACACACACACACACACACACACCAGGGAGAGGTGTGCCCAGCCCCACGTGAGGCAGGCAGAGGATGTCTCAGGACCTGACAGAGCCCCCAGCCAGGCAGGTGGGGGCCCATCTCCCAGCCGGAAGAGAGGAGCTTGCAGACATGATTACATCTGACCTTCTTCTGAATCTCCCGTCTCTGGCGTGGGGCCCAGGGTGAGCTCAGCTCCCTTCATACTCCTGAGCTTCATCATGGGGAACTTTGTAAAATTTCCAATCGACAAGGAAAAAAAAAAATGACCCATTCAAAAATTACCTGAAGCTCTTGGAAGCTTCAGGAAGACCCTTAGAACTTTCCACGCCCCCCCACGAGGACCGTCACCAGTCCAGGCTTCTGACTTGAGACAGTGGTAAGACAAAGGGGAGAAGGAACAGGATGCTTGTAATCTTGGAAATCTGATTTTCCAGAGACTGCCCACCTTCCCCACCCCCAGGCTCGCTGGCCAGCGGCACTGAAGTCTGCAGAATCTTCCTGAACATTCCTCGGCTGAGCAATCCCAGTCCAGGCCAAATCCCAAGGGAACCTGGCAAGACAGCTCCTCCTCTGTTGAAGTCAGCCTTCCTTATGCTGAAAAGAGCCAAAGGGAATAGAACGTTCCTGAACCTTTCAGAGTCTCCACAAAACGCTTCCTGATGCTTGTCTGACACTAAAAACCTATTAAAGTCATAAAATGCTCTTGTAAAGCACTTCTCCAAAATGTATTTATCTAAAGGGCATCTGTGTTTGGTCTTCAGCACAAATGTTCTGAATGCCAGGTCCCTGGTGATTTATTTGGGGGCGCCTCGTTCTCTCCCTGTTTGTTTGACTTCTTTTTTAGCTCAAACCTCTCGTTATATCACTGCTCCTTCTAAAGGTTTATAAATGGCTTCCCTTCACTCTGAGAGATGGCCCCAAGGAAAAGGGACGCAGAGACACGAACAGCCTGCACCGAGCGACAGAGGAGGAAAGGGACGGAAGATCAGGGCACAGGCCCATTCACCACCTGCCAGCCTCAACACACACCTCCTCGCCTGGGCCCAGCTGTCCATTCCATCTGCAGCACCATTTTCTAGCAGATTTGTAGCCAGCGAGCACCCAGCTGATCTAGATACCAGGCCACTGTCCCTGAAATCCAGGTTTTTAGACCCCAGGCCCTAACGTCCCAGAATCCCAAATTAGGTCCAGCCAATCATCCCCACATGCCAAATAAAGAGCCAGGGTGAAGGGCAGGAAGGGAGATTTCTCACATGGCAACCCTGAGAAGATAGCACTTTAGTACTTCAGCCTTCTTCAGGGGTGCAGACATTGGCTGCTGGTTAAATAGAGAGGTTTGGGGGCAGGGGGTGAGATTTGCAGAGATCAAACAACCCCGGGTCCCAGGTGCGTGCAGCCTGGGGCCACGAGCTCAGTCTGCATCCACGGAGGAGTTCTGGAGAAGTCATCACTCCATGACCGGAATAGATCGGGAGCAAGGTGGTCTCCTGAGTTCGGGGCTGTCTCCTTGGAGAACAGAGGAAGGGGCGGCTCTGCGTGCTTGATGGGGCAGTTTGCCTTCCACACCACATGCTTATCTGGATCTTCTCTTTTCCTTCTGGAGATGAGGTGATTTCAGCAGAGCATAGCTCAGGTCAAAGGGCACAGGTACAAAGCTGTTGGGAGACGTCTAGTTCACAGACAGGGCCCAGCAATAGCATCTTTTTAGGTTGCTTCCTACAGTCCTACCATGCAGCGATGAATGTGACACAGGATGACAATAGGGATCCATAATTATTCCAAGGGTTACAAATAAATCCAGTATCATTGCATGAGGAAGTTTATTAGATTCCCAGATTGAGTCTCTGTGGAGTGGTTGAGCGTGGGCTGGGAGGAGAAGATGAGGAGTTGGACATAGAGGGGTTCAGGAGGATGCAGACTTGGGTCCAGCAGCCAGGGAGCACTGAGATAGAGAGTCAGGCCTCCTCCATGAGGTAGACAGAAATTTTTAAAAATGGCAGCCACCACCAGCTGCCAGTGATACATGCCTGTAATCTTAGCTACTGGGCAGGGCCAAAGTCTGAAGATCTTGGTTTGAGGCTAGCTGGGGCAGGAAAGTATGTGATACTCTTATCTCCAATTAACCACCAAAGTAGAGCTGTGCCTCAAATGATAGAGTGCCATCCCTGAGTGCAAAGGCTAGGAATAAGACCTGCAGATCCAGCTCTAGTACTGGCACACATACAAAAACAAAGACAGCAGAAATGAGTGACTATAACACATAGAGCTTTGGGCTCCTGCTCAAAATGGTTCTTCTTCCATAATGCTCTGAGTCCCCACTGCAAATCCAATCTCAGTAGCGAGGTGATATCCCATTGCACAATCAGACATGACCAATCGAAGCCTCTTCTGTCATCATGCATAATCAGAATGACTAACCCAAGTCTCATTCACAATGGTGAACAATCAGACATGGTCAATCAAATCCTCATGTGTAATTGTGCACAACTGAACATAACCAATGGGACTTCCTTTTGTCCTCATGCCCAGTGGCAGAGATCAATGAGAAACCTAGGTGAGTGCTGAGGCACTCACTGACCATTTGTGTCCCCAGGTAGGAAGAGAGTTAATAAAGCATAGGCACCAGGAGTTTGGCCTAGTGGTAGAGTGCCTGCCTAGCATGCACGAAGACCCAGGTTCCTCAGTACCACATAGATAAAAAAAGAAAGTTGGAAGTGGTGCTGTGGCTCAAGTGGTAGAGCACTAGCCTTGAGAAAGCCCAAGGACAGTGCTCAGGCCCTGTATTCAAGCCCCAGGACAAGAAAGAAAGAAAGAAAGAAAGAAGAAGAAAGAAAGAAAGAAAGAAAGAAAGAAAGAAAGAAAGAAAGAAAGAAAGAAAGAAAGAAAAAAAAAAAAAAGAAAGTCCCTGGGTGACCCACTGGCTCCAGCTCCAGAACACTTTTCTCTCTCTCTCGATCCCTCTCTCTCCCTCTCTCCTTCTCTCCCTCTCTCCCTCCCTCCCTCCCTCCCTCCCTCCCTCCCTCCCTCCCTCTCTCTCTCTCTCTCTCTTTCTCTCTCTCTCTCTCTCTCTCTCTCTCTCTCTCTCTCTCTCTCTCTGTCTCTGTCTCTCTCTCTCTCTCTCCCTCCCTCCCTCCCTCCCTCCCTCCCCCCCCCCCCTCTCTGCCAGTCCTGGGGCTTAAACTCAGGGCCTGGGCACTGTGCTTGATCTTTGTTTGCTCAAGACTAGTGCTCTATTACTTGAAACACAGTTCTGGGACCAGCTTTGTGGTGGTTAATTGGAGATGAGTCTCACAGATCTTTGCCCAGGCTAGCTTCGAACCTGGATCTCAACTTCATGAGTGGCTAGGATTACAGGCATGAGCCATCACCGTCTGGCAGTCTGCCTGTTGTTTCTTTACCTGGCAAAGAAATGAACCCATGTCCCTAGACAGTATCACGGAGGGGACGAGGAGGAGGAGGAGGAGGAGGGAGCTGGGGTCACAAAAGGACTCTTGGGAGCAGAGGGGACAGGTGCTGAGGCCCCAGCCTCATCCAGCAAGGCCCCTGGGCTGCAGGCTGAGGCTGAGTCCCCTGACAGCCCTTCATGTATCTCATTTATACACACGCTCCTCAGCCCTCTCCTAAGAGTCTCCTGAGGGCAGGGGCCCAAGAGGCTGTGCTCATGGCATCAGCATCTGGAAGGGTCCTCAGGCCTGGAGAGGCTGGGGCTGGCCTGGAGAGGTAACACAAGACCCCCTGAAAAGGTGGGCACCCAGGATGTCCACAATGCCCTAGGGTTTTCAACCCCTACAAAGTTGAGTCACAGAATAAAAGTTGCTAAGCAGCTGCTGGGGGTGACATGGGGGTACCCTAGCACCCCGCTGGCTGCTTCTCTACTATCCTCCATGGAGAGTGGTTTGTGCCAGGGGCCTGTCCCCTCTCCAGACCTTAAGGAGACACCAGGAAGCTATTTTTAGAGCTGTGCAGCCCGCTAAGTATACTAGCCCCACGTGGCAATTTAATTTTACTTTATTCTAAATTCAACACAATTTAAAATTCTGTTCCTTTGTAACACTAGCCGTGTTTCAAGTGCTTAGATGATTTAGGTAATGCAATGCATCATGAGTCTGCAGCATGGTGAGGATCCCAGATCCTCAAGCTGTTCAAGCAGCAACCACAGGGGAATGAGGGGTTCCACAGATAAATCTGATCAGCCCCAGGACTAGGGTACAGGGCCGCAGAGGGCTGAGAACAAGTTACGTGCCAAACTGAAACTAGTAGATCGAGCCACTCACGGACATAGGCCACACAAAAGAGACGTGGCAAGCTGGCACCAGAGGTGCACTCCTGTAATCCTAGCTAATCAAGAAGCTGAGATCTGAGGATCTCAGTTCAAAGCCAGCCTTGAGAGGAAAATCTGTGAGACTCTTATCGCCCCATTAACCACCAAAAGGCCTGTGACTCAATTGGTAGAATGTTAGCCTTGAGAAAAAGAGCTCAGGGACAGCACCCAGGCCCTGAGTCCAAGCTCCAGAACTGAAAAGGAAGATTGCTTTCTTTTTACATTTTTTATTGTTCTTACAGAGGTCATGTATAATGGGGTTACAGTTACACAAGCCAGGTAAAGCAGAGAAAGGAGAAGATAGCATCTTCAGCCATCTTCAGGGATGCAGACATTGGCTCCAGGTTAAATGGAGAGATTTGGGGACAGGGGGTGAGATTTGCAGAGATCAAACAATCCTAGGCCACAGGTGTGGCCTGGGGCCAAGAGCTCAGTCTGTATCCACAGAGGAATTCTGGAGAAGTCACCACTCCAGGACTGGAATCGATCAGCAGAGCATGGCTCAGGTCTAAAGGCACAGGTATAAAGTTCATGGAGGACTTTTGGTTCCTTCATAGAACCCAGCAAAAGCATTTGGTAAGTTGCCTCTTACAATGCTCCTGGTCCTGTCTGAAAATGGAGGGCTAGAAACTGTCTGGGCTGTACCCTGTGTCTCTGCCTGGAACCTGGTAAAACCCCTCCCCACCCTCTGCCCTAGTTCATGGAAGCTTCCACATGCCCAGAGCTCCAGCCCACCCTGGACCTCAGGCAGGGCAGCTTGCAGAAACCATTATAGGGAGGGCATTAAGTCAATGAACCTTCTGTTTGTCAGTATTCCAAACACCCAGCAAGTGTGTGTGTGTGTGTGTGTGTGTGTGTGTGTGTGTGTGTGTGTGTGCTGGGTGTTTGGAAAGTATGTGAGCCCTAGGGCTCAAATTCAAAGCCTGGGTGCTGACTCTCAGCTTTGTCCATTCCAGGTTGGCACTCTACCACTTGAGCAACAGCTCTACATCTGGCTTTTTGCTAGTTAATTGGAGATAAAGAGTCTCACATACTTTCCTGCCCACACTGGCTTCAAACTGTGATCCTTAGATCTCAGCCTCCAGAGTAACGAGGATGCCAGGTGTGGCCACTGGTGCCAGCTAACACACAGGGCTTTCTTACTGATCAGTCTTTCTTCTGCAGACCCCTTGGGCATGAAGCCTCTGAGAGACCGTAAGAAGGCTGCAGACTCCAGACAGAGAAGCTGAGACTGCCAAGAGAATATTCTGTGGGCTAAAGCACTGGGGCACTGGTACTCTTCCAGGGGACCCCCATGGATGCCCCCTTTCCCTCTGCCTGAGTGGAACTGACTTTGCCCCTCCAGCTTTGGCGCTGCCTCTGTGATTTCTGCCCTTCTGCCGTTCACTGTTATCTGATCCCGATCTAGCTCCCCACCCCCCGCATCTTTGTTGTTGATGATGATGTTGTGTTTTTCTATCCTAGGCCAAATCTAGAAGCATTGTTCATCTTAGCTGAACGTTTTGCCATATCAGTCTGGAAACTGGAGAAGTCATAAATAGGTTATGTGATGGTAAAATGGCAAGCCTAATTTTTTATTTATCTCCAACTGATGGATAGGTTCTCTCTCTATCTCTCTCTCCCTCTCACTCTCTCTGGCCTCCAGGAGCCAAAAAGGAAAAAATAAATAAATAAGGCTTGCTAGTGACAGGATCATTTGTCAGAAAGTTATGAGTAAGTCCAGCAGGGCAGTATAGGAAGTGTATATTGAACAATATGACACACGGGCTTCTAATTGCTACTGCCTTTCTGATCAATAATACATGTTTTCCAAAAGCTGCTCTTTGCATTTACACAATGGACTGTAACTACTGCAAAGGATCCATTAAGACCTATTTTAAAAAGTGCATTCGTAAAAAGTTGTCTAAATCTGCATTACAAGGCAGATTGTGAAACTGCCTCAGGAGAGGTTTGATTTATTTATTTATTTATTTCTAAAAGGCAGCTGGCCATATCTGTCAGACTGGCCGAGTGAGCTCGGCTCACTTGAGCCAAGAAGGGCTTCCTTCAGGGTTCTGTGGGCTACCCAGAGATACTACCAGGCATGAGACCTCCACACAGGGCCAGATGGACCTCCCTCTAGGGACATATGGGAGAAAAGTCTCCCACTGCCACCCTCAGGAGCCCGTAGGGACCCACTGCTTCTGAATGTGTAATTACAAAGTCTCTTAAGTGGTCCACTGTGGCACAGCGGCTCTGTGATTCTGGGGGATTTTCTTTCCTTCCAGGCTCAAAGCTTATGGCCAAGCCAGAGGGCTAAAAGACAGGAGACAGCTCAGGAAGGCCAGGCTTTGTGTGTCTTACCCACTCCTGTGAGCTTCTGCCTCACATGAGCGTCCAAAAGGGTGCATGGTGTTCTTGCTTTCTTTCTTCCTTTCTTTCTTTTTCTTCTTCTTTTTGTACTAGTCCTGGGGCTTGAACTCAGAGCCTGCGTGTTGTCCCTGAGCTTTTCTACTCAAGTCTAGCACTCTACCACTTGAGGTTAATACTCTACCAACTCAACCAGGGCTCCACTTTTGGTTCTTTTTGGTAGCTAATTGTAGATAAGAGTCCCATGGACTTTGCTGCTGGGGGTGGCTTCAAACTGTGATGATCAGATCTCAGCCTCCTCCACATCTAGGAATGCAGACATCAGCCACAGTGCCCTGAAGATGCTCAGATTTCTGCACTACCTTCGCATCATCCACTGACTACATGGACCTCGGGATTTCAGCTTCAGCAAGCAGTGATAATAAGGAATATGCAAAATAATAAGGAGAGTTCTTGTTAGTTATGCCTCAGAATTCTACTGGACTGACTTGGCTGGATCAGGAAACCTGAGTAAAGGGGCTCTGCTCAATCACGTGGGTTCAAGACGAGAACTTTCAGTTCTTTCAGAACTCCAAATCTCTAGACACCAGTGGCTCCCGCCTGTAGTCTAGCTACTCAGGAAGCTATCTGAGGATCGCAGTTCAAAGGCAACCCAGGGAAGAAAGTCTATTGAGACTCCTATCTCCAGTTCACCTCCCAAAAGCTAGAAATGGAAGTGTGGCTCAAATGGTAGAATGCTAGGCTTGAGGGGAAAAACTCAAGGGCAGCACCTGGATCCTGAGTTACAGCTCCAGGACCAGTACAAAAATAAAGAAGAGGATGGGGACAAGGATGGGGCACTGAGGAGGAGGAGATGGAGGACAAAGAGGAGGAGGAGGAGGGCTGAGGAGGGGGTGGAGAAAGGAGGTGGTAGTCAAGCAGGAGAGAAAAGAACACAAATGGTCACAATAAAGAATGAAAGCAACCAGGTGTCTGTCTCATGTCTGTAATCCTAGCAAGTCAGAAGGATCATGGTTTAAAGCCCACTCAGGCAGGAAAATCTGTAAGACTCTTCTCCAATTAACCAGCATAAATCCAGAAGTAGAATTGTGGCTCAAGTGGTAGAGCTCCAGCCTTGAATAGAAAAAGGTAAGGGACAGCACACAGCACATAGATACTAAGATCAAGCCCAGCACGCACACACACACACACACACACACACACACACACACACACACACACACACACACACACGAAAAGGGGCCAGAAAGGTGAGGATCACAGTTCAAAGCTAGCCTGGGAACCAAAGTCTGATCTCTAAGTATCCACCAGAAAACCAGAAGTGGCACTGTGGCTCAAGTGGCCTAGCCTTGAGCTGAAGAGCTCAGGGACAGTACCCAGGCCCAGAGTTCAAGCCCCATGACAGAAAGAAAGAAAGAAAGAAAGAAAGAAAGAAAGAAAGAAAGAAAGAAAGAAAGAAAGAAAGAAAGAAAAAGAGAGGAGGGAAGGGAAGGAGGGAAGGGAAGGAAAGGGGAAAAGATACTGGAAAGGGATAAGTCAGCCTAAGAGAGGCACAGAAAGGCTGAGTTGAACAAAGCAATAGAGATAAGCCAGCCCAAAGGACTTTGCCCATCCCCACATCCCCAGCTGGCAGGGGCAGGGGGTGGGGGGGAGATGCACTATACCCGTTGTGTTCAGCTGGCCGGTGCTCAGACCAGGGTGAAGTCCTAAGGAGAGTTTCCCCCAGGCAGTGGGGCTCTGTTTACAAATGTCCTTGGCATGGGAGGCAGGCAGAGCACTCTCTGCCCTCCATGACTCTTCATTTAGTGTGGGTCCAAGTGCCCTCCTTGAGCTCCTTTTGCTCTTTATCACTTTTGTTGTTTTGTCTTCTGGAGATAGGAATCATGCAGACTTTCCTACCCAGGCTGGCTTTGAACTATGATCCTCAATCTCAGCCTCCTGAGTAGCTAGGATTTCAGGCATAATGCACAGATAGGGAGACTGAGGCACTGATGAGGTCCCACAGTCAGCCTCTGAGTCTGTAAGTCTAACTACCTGGTCGCACTTCCTGCAGGAGGAACCTTAGTCCCCTGCCCAAACCCACGCTGAAAGGCCTGGCTTCCCAGTGTCACCAGAGCTGGGCTGCGTTTACACACATACAAGGCCCCCGGAGCCAGTGTTTCCTATTACTAATCAGACCTCACATGACAGATGACAAAAACTGAAGCTCAGAGAGGTTAAGGGACATGTGTACGATCACACAGTAAGAAGCGATTGCAGGTAGGCATCGGGGCTCACGCCTGTAATCCTAGCTACCCACAGGCTGAGATCTAAGGATCGTGGTTCAAAGCCTGCTCAGGCAGGAAAGTCCGTGAAACTCTTATCTCCAGTTAACCACCAGAAAACTGGAAGTGGTGCTGTAGCTCAAAGTGGTAGAGTGCTAGCCTTGAACAAAAAAAGCTCAGGGACAGTGCCCAGGCCCTGAGTTCAAGTCCCATATCTACCCCTACCATCAACAACAACAAAGTGATCATACCAAGGCCAGATCACTCAGACCTGGATCAAACTCAGGTCCTATCACTTCAAGGCGGAGAAGGTATGACATCTGCCTAAAATATACCAGGTTCAAATCCAGTACCAAAAGGATGGGTGGGGGGAGCTGCCCTGTGGGTGGCACGCAGCATTCCCCTGGGGCATAACTGCATGCATATTCCCTGCACCTGCATCAGGGTATTTCAGGGGCTAGGGATGCCTGAGCCCATGGGGACCTAGCAAGACAATGGTGATGACTTACTAAGCATTTTAGTGCTAGCCCTGGGCTCCTACGCCTTTTTACTCCTTTTGTTGTTGTTGTTGTTGTTGTTACCCTTCCCTTTGAGAGGGGAATTTTTAAGTTGGGGAAACAGAGGCTTAGAGAAATCAAGAAAGGCAGTCTAAGTATCCTGTAGATGCTATTGTCCTAAGGAAGAAGTTGGGTACCAGTCAGTGGCTAAAGCCTATAACCCCTAGCTACTCAGGGGGCTGAGATAGAATTGTGATTCAAATCCAGCCTGGGCAAGAAATTCTATGTGACTCTTATCCCCAAGTAACCAGCAAAAATCCGGAAGTGAATGTATGTATGGCTCAAGTGGTACAGTGGCAGCTTTGAATGAAAACAAAAGCTTAGAGACAGCACCCAGCTCCTGAGTTCATGCCCCAGTACACACACACACACACACACACACTCACACACACACTCACACACACACACACACACACTCACACACACACACGAAAAGGGGCCAGAAAGGTGAGGATCACAGTTCAAAGCTAGCCTGGGAACCAAAGTCTGATCTCTAAGTATCCACCAGAAAACCAGAAGTGGCACTGTGGCTCAAGTGGCCTAGCCTTGAGCTGAAGAGCTCAGGGACAGTGCCCAGGCCCAGAGTTCAAGCCCCATGACAGAAAGAAAGAAAGAAAGAAAGAAAGAAAGAAAGAAAGAAAGAAAGAAAGAAAGAAAGAAAGAAAGAAAGAAAGAAAGAAAAAGAGAGGAGGGAAGGGAAGGAGGGAAGGAAAGGGGAAAAGATACTGGAAAGGGATAAGTCAGCCTAAGAGAGGCACAGAAAGGCTGAGTTGAACAAAGCAATAGAGATAAGCCAGCCCAAAGGACTTTGCCCATCCCCACATCCCCAGCTGGCAGGGGCAGGGGGGGGGGGGGGGAGATGCACTATACCCATTGTGTTCAGCTGGCCGGTGCTCAGGCCAGGGTGAAGTCCTAAGGAGAGTTTCCCCAGGCAGTGGGGCTCTGTTTACAAATGTCCTTGGCATGGGAGGCAGGCAGAGCATTCTCTGCCTTCCATGACTCTTCATTTAGTGTGGGTCCAAGTGCCCTCCTTGAGCTCCTTTTGCTCTTTATCACTTTTGTTGTTTTGTCTTCTGGAGATAGGAATCATGCAGACTTTCCTACCCAGGCTGGCTTTGAACTATGATCCTCAATCTCAGCCTCCTGAGTAGCTAGGATTTCAGGCATAATGCACAGATAGGGAGACTGAGGCACTGATGAGGTCCCACAGTCAGCCTCTGAGTCTGTAAGTCTAACTACCTGGTCGCACTTCCTGCAGAAGGAACCTTAGTCCCCTGCCCAAACCCACGCTGAAAGGCCTGGCTTCGCAGTGTCACCAGAGCTGGGCTGCGTTTACACACATACAAGGCCCCCGGAGCCAGTGTTTCCTATTACTAATCAGACCTCACATGACAGATGACAAAAACTGAAGCTCAGAGAGGTTAAGGGACATGTGTACGATCACACAGTAAGAAGCGATTGCAGGTAGGCATCGGGGCTCACGCCTGTAATCCTAGCTACCCACAGGCTGAGATCTAAGGATCGTGGTTCAAAGCCTGCTCAGGCAGGAAAGTCCGTGAGACTCTTATCTCCAGTTAACCACCAGAAAACTGGAAGTGGTGCTGTAGCTCAAAGTGGTAGAGTGCTAGCCTTGAACAAAAAAAGCTCAGGGACAGTGCCCAGGCCCTGAGTTCAAGTCCCATATCTACCCCTACCATCAACAACAACAAAGTGATCATACCAAGGCCAGATCACTCAGACCTGGATCAAACTCAGGTCCTACCACTTCAAGGCGGAGAAAGTATGACATCTGCCTAAAATATACCAGGTTCAAATCCAGTACCAAAAGGATGGGTGGGGGGAGCTGCCCTGTGGGTGGCACGCAGCATTCCCCTGGGGCATAACTGCATGCATATTCCCTGCACCTGCATCAGGGTATTTCAGGGGCTAGGGATGCCTGAGCCCATGGGGACCTAGCAAGACAATGGTGATGACTTACTAAGCATTTTAGTGCTAGCCCTGGGCTCCTACGCCTTTTTACTCCTTTTGTTGTTGTGGTTGTTGTTGTTACCCTTCCCTTTGAGAGGGGAATTTTTAAGTTGGGGAAACAGAGGCTTGGAGAAATCAAGAAAGGCAGTCTAAGTATCCTGTAGATGCTATTGTCCTAAGGAAGAAGTTGGGTACCAGTCAGTGGCTAAAGCCTATAACCCCTAGCTACCCAGGGGGCTGAGATAGGAGAATTGTGATTCAAATCCAGCCTGGGCAAGAAATTCTGTGTGACTCTTATCCCCAAGTAACCAGCAAAAATCCGGAAGTGAATGTATGTATGGCTCAAGTGGTACAGTGGCAGCTTTGAATGAAAACAAAAGCTTAGAGACAGCACGCAGCTCCTGAGTTCATGCCCCAGTACACACACACACACACACACACACAAACACACACACACTCACACACACACTCACACACATACACACTCACACACACACATACACACACACAAACACACACACACACACTCATACACACACACACACACAAACACACACACACAAACAAAAACAAAAAGGAAGGAAGGAAGGAAGGAAGGAAGGAAGGAAGGAAGGAAGGAAGGAAATAAGAACTATAAAGAAAGAAGGAAGGGAGAAGGAGAGAGGAAGGAAGGGAGGGAGGGAGGGAGGGAGGGAGAAGAGGCTGGCCCCTGTAGATTCTGCTCTAGCATGACCTCTGACCCCTCTCTAGGATCTCAAGGTGGTGATAGCCCTTTCCTCTCTGCCAGATGAGATTCTGAACTATAGCTCTAGGCCCAGCAGGGCTGTTTTCCCTCCCAGTGCTGTGTCCTCACAGCTGAGATCTGAGGCACGAAAGTCTATGAGGCTCGTATCTTCAATGCCACCAAAGGTTCCCCTCTCTCCCCTCCCCTCTCCTGAACATTTTCTCTCTTTCTCTCTCTCTCTCAGGTCAGGTCTGTAGGCATTCATCAAACAGAAGACAAGTATATCCATGTATATGAACATGGGCAGATGCATGGGTGCATGTACAGGGGTTTATGCCCTGCAAGGGAAGGGCAATGCCTGCCACAATGTTAGAATCCACTGAGGACCCGAGGAAGGCCAGGCAGAAGTACAGCCTGTCATGGGTTCTTGGAATGGCCGCACAATGACCAGCATTCATTTAATCTACCCAATATCAGCCCAGGAGTGGCCAGAGGGGTCTGAGAGGTATGAGGGTGAAGTTCATTGAAAAAGTGGAGCCAGTCTGTAATCCTAGATACTCAGGAGGCCAAGATCTGAGGCTTGAAGTTCAAGGCCAGCCTGGGCAGGAAAGTGTATGAGACTCTTATCTTCCATTAACCAACCAAAAAAGCCAGAAATTCAAGCCCCAAGACTGGGAAGGAAGGAAGGAAGGAAGGAAGGAAGGAAGGAAGGAAGGAAGGAAGGAAGGAAAGAAGGAAGGAAGGAAGGAAGGAAGGAAGGAAGGAGAGAGAGAGAGAGAGAGAGAGAGAGAGAGAGAGAGAGAGAGAGAGAGAGAGAGAGAGAGAGAGAGAGAGATCCAGGCCATCCTCTTCCCTCTGCATTCTCCCTAGAGCCAGCAGCCAAGTGAGTCTTTGTGTAGCCAAACATTCCTCCCATCTATGTGGTCTAACTCAAGCCCCATCCCTGGGCACAGCCCTAAGTAACATCTTCAGGGATGGGGCTATCAGCCCACAAATCCTATGGCTGTGGCCAGCTCCATAAACACACGGCCCTTCTCTGCAGGCCTGTGGCCTGGCTGCCCAGCCTTCAGCAGGCAGGCCCTGGACAGCTCAGCTGGCCCAAGCCCAAGCCAAGCATCTGTCTTGGCTTCTCCTGCCCAGAGTGACTTCAGTTTGACTTCATCTCTGCAGCGTTCATGTGCACAGCGTTTATGCAGTCCTGAGCACAGCCAGGCTCCGGGGCGGGGCTCACCGCACACCAGAAGGACCTGCGCTCCCCGGAGGCTTACAGGCTCCATTCCTTCATCCCGCTGCACCTAGGGAGAAACAGCACCTCAAAGGGCAGCTGGGGCAGAAAGGAGATGTGGCCTAGAGCCCACATCCCATCCTCCCTCAAGGCTTCCTATTTCTAGTTGGGCCCTGGTAGCTCCCATCTGTAATCCCAGCTACTCAGAAGGCTGGAGGGGGAGATCTGAGGATGGAGGTTGGAAGCCAGCTGGGGCAGGTAAATCTGGAAGACTCTTATCTCCAAGTAATCACCAAAAACAAACAAAAAAGGCCAGAAGGGAAGGCATGGTGCAAGTTGGGGGAAAGAGAGAGAGACGAAAAGCAAAAGCAAAAGGTGAGTCCTAAGCAGGTTTCTCCATCCCTGGAGGGACCAGTCTGGAAATCAGACCTTAGCGCCCATCTTCTCAAGCAGGGGACGCGTCCTAACTAGAGGCCGGCTTCCTGCGGGCTTTCTCCCGGCCTCGACCCTCCAGCCTCCGGCCCCAGCAGAGGCGGCATTCGCCGGGCCCCTCCCGCGCCCCAGCCCAGGGGCCGGGTCCCGGTGGGCACGGCGGCCTGGCCGGGCCCGGCGTCCCCGGGGAGGCTTTCCCCGTCGTCTCCGCGGCAGAAAAGGAGGCGACGCAGAAACCCCGCCACGCGGCCGCCCCGGAGGAGAAAGTGTCTGCGCGCGCGTCCGGGCTGCGGAGATGGGGCCCCGCTCCGAGTCACCTTCGGGGAGCTGTGCCCGGAGGGAACCGCACGGAGGGAACCGCACAGTCCGCGCCCAGGGCCCCGCCCCGCCGCCCCGCCCGCCCCGCCCCGCCCCGCCCCTGCCCGCTCCTCCGGCGCAGCGGGCGCCCGCCTCGCCTCAGTCCGGATCGGGGCGCGCAGCGGGAATCCGCGCCCCCAAGTCCCGCCCGGACGCACCGCACCCGCAGTGTCCGCCACCCCGGCACGGGCATGGGGCGACCGGGCTGAAAGCCGCACCCCGCCATCACTGAGACCCGCGTCCCCCGCGGGCGCCACGGGCGATGGCGAAGGCGACGTCCGGCGCCTCCCGGCTGCGGCTGCTCCTGCTGCTGCCGCTGCTGGGCGAAGGTGAGCCTTGCGGGGCGCGCGGGGCGCGGGGGTCGGGGCGAAGTTCGAACGCGCGCCGGTCGGATGCGCTCACCAACGGGGTCCCGCCGGCGCAGCAGGGGCAGCGGGGTCTCCACGGACCGTGGCCGGGTCCGGGTGGGGGACAAGGTGACTGCGGCCACCGGGCTGGGTGGATCCGCGGCCCCGGCGGGTCGTGGGCCAGGCGGCCGGGACCGGAGGACGGATGGATGGAAAGACGGACGGACGGATGATGTCCGGAGCCCACGCCGCAGCCGCGCGTCCTAGGTGGGTCTCCTCTCCAGCCCAGCCGGTCCTGGGGCGCCGCGGAGGAGTCTGGCCGCCTTGGGGGCGCACGGTGGGGGCCGGCGGTGTCCCTGGTCAGGTGGCCCCGGGAAGCTTGTCACTTGCGCGGGAGTTCTATTTCCGCAGAGAACTGCTGCGCCCTGGTTTTCTCTTGGAGCGTGTGCCCCGGGCTCTGCTGCCCCGGCCGGCACGATGAGATTCGGAGGCTCTTTCTATGAAAGAAAGCTTGTGCCGGTTGGTTTGTGTTCTGTATTCTGCTCGGATCTTTCCAGTCCCCAAAGCATGAATTTTTCTGGGATTTTTTTTTCCTCCTTCCCCAGACTCCGCTGAGGTCTGAGGGGCCCCACCTGGGCAATTCAGAATCACGGGCCTCTACCTGGTCCGGAGTGGCCTTTGGGGTCCACACCATGGCCCCAGGGGGTTTTCCCTGAGCACTTTGGGTCCCTGGAGATGCGATGGGGATAGGTGCTGCAAGATAGCGAGACGCACACAGTTCCACGATTAGGTGTGGCCTGGCAGCTTGGTCACTGAACCCATTCCTAGATACTGACAAAATGGAGCCCCAAGGCTACAGACCACTGCGCCCTACTCCCCCCTCCCCACTACCATCATATGTTTTAGAGTTCCTGAAAGCAGCCCTAACCCGATTGTCGGCCACGGCTAGTGTCATATTCCATCAAGTTTCCCTCAAAGGGAGTAGGAGCCAGAATGCCACCCTCCACTCCTGACAAAGGCCTCCTCTCCCCTCCGTTCATGGCCACTCTGTCCCCGATCCCAGGTCCTGGAGAGACTTGGTTGGGGGGGGGGAATTCAGCTCTGCCCAAAGTTGCCTCTGTGGGTCTAGAGTCCTGACCAAACAGAAAGGAGAGCAGAATAGGCCTCAAGTCTAGAACACAGAGAGAGGCTAAGGAGAGACCCCCTTTCTACATAGGAATGGGGAAATTGAGCTTATCTGGGTGTCCCACCAGGTGACAGAAGCCAAAATCAGGGGGTCTGGCCTGGAACACTTGGCAAGAAGATCGGTAGCTTTGTGTGCCAAGACTCGTGGCCCACACTGTAGATAGTCCCCACAGCATCCCCAATCCAGGGAATGACAAGACCCCATCATTCTCTCCCCTAAGTCTGGGATGATCAGGAAACTCCAACTTGTACCAGTTGGGGTGGAGACACTCTTTATTTTACCATCTGGGAAGAGAATTGGGGCTTTTGGAGAGGTCTGTTGGCTCCAACCCTGAAACTGCCAAGCAAATCTCATTGATCTGCTTTGCTACAGAGCGGGTGCGGCTACTGGGCCCCATGAGGACCAAAGGCAGCTTGGCCTTGAGCGCCCTCTTGTGGTCATGGTGTTCTGGTGTCGCCCTGGGTCCTGGGTCTCTAGTGGTGGTGGTTGGGGGAGGGGGGAGGTCCTCAGCTCATAACTCACACTCGGGCTAGGTCATCACCAAGATACTCCTGTCCTTTCTCAAAAAGACAGGCTCAGGAAAGACTGGACACAGGGGTATACCCACAGTGTGTGTGGTAGGCCTCCCTCAGGCAACTAGGCGGCCCCTGTGTACACACAGGAATATGGCACCCTTCCCTCCTCATTCACGGGGTATTTTCCACCAGTCCCCCCATCTTGGAACCACAGTTTCCTGCCTTTCGCTGTTGAGCACAAGTCTAGTGATGTGCACTGTGTGATGAGAATGCTGAGTCCCCGACCCTGCGTGTCCCAGACTGATCCACTCCTGTCTTGCCAGTGAGATTCTTGACTCTTTCCAACTGTTTTGTTTGTTCCTTTGTGTTTATGTCGGTACTGTGAACTCAGGGCACTGAGCTCTTCCTTGGCTTTTTTTCCTCTGTCACAGCTGGTGTTCTACCACTTGAACTGCAGTTTCACTTCCAACTTTTTGCTCATTACTTGAGGATAATGGTCTCTCAGATTTGCCCACAGCCCTTAGATCTCACCCTCTGAGTAACAGATTACAGGCGTGATCACCAGTGCCTGGCCTGGCCTAGCTTTTTTTAATCTCTTGCTCAGCAACTCTAGCTGCAGGGAAGGAACTTGCCGCCCTGCCTGTGGTCCCCAGGACATTGTATTCCCAGCCCCAAGGCATGTGTCACCATGTCACTTTAGAGATCCTCTCCAGACAGTCCTGCAGGGGAACAAAGTCAAGCTAGCCTCTGTTAGATTGAGCTCCCAGGCAGGCAAGGGGGCAGGAAGGCAGTTTCACTGTTTAATTCCCCTCTCCTTCTCTGAGATCAGAAGGTAGTGAAGGTGTGACCTTCGTCACCAGGTACCCACAGGCCCTGCCCTGTATCTTTTCACTGCAGCCACTGAGATTACCCACCGCTATCCCCTCCCCACCTTATCCACCCCTGCCCTGTCTTCAAGAGCTGGACCAGTTGATGTCCTGAAAGTGGTATGTGAACAGGCAGAAAATGAGGACATTAAGCAGGTGTTACTCAAGAGGTCTCAACCTCTGAGGATCATGGTTCCAAGCAAAACTAGGTAGGAAAGTACATGAGAGTCTTATTTATCTCCAATTAACAACCAACATGCCAGAAGTAGAGTTGTGGCTTTTGTAGTAGAGTGCCAGCCTTGTGCAAAAGAAGCTAAAGGACAATATTTAGGCCCTGACTGAGATCAAGGGCCAGAACTGACACACAGAGAGAGAGAGAGAGAGAGAGAGAGAGAGAGAGGAGGGGGGGAAGAAGAAGGAGGTAGAGGAGGAGGAGGAAGAAGGAGGAGATGGAGAGAAAGAAAGAGAAAGGGGGGGAATAAGAAAGTTACCGAGTCCCTTCACTAAATTGCTTTTTGTTCTTCAAAATTGCTTTAGGGACAAGTTAAGTAAATCACAGTTTCCTGGGTTGTGTGAAGAAAAGGAGCTACATCTACCTAATGGGTCACTAATGGCCTTTCAGCTGAGGGAGGAGGAAACTAATTAAAAATTATAGTATTTGTTGCAATAGAGACTGGGGTGCCAAGAGAGAAAGCAAGCCAGGAAGTTTGCCACTTCCCCTGCCCGCTCCCTCTGCCCGCCCAGTCTGACAGAGGACTGAGCTCTACACCCCCTTGTCTTCACCTGGAGAAGGCAGAGGGGAGCCCTAGCCATCCATTGGACAGCAGGTGGACCCACCATGCCAGCCGCGGGTCAGCTGCCGGTTGACCAGATGACTTTATGTCCTGATTAATGCAGTAAGGTTCATGGTCCTTCCTTCGACTTTCCCAGATGAGGAAGCTGAGACTCTCCAGGCCTGTGGCTATGCCGGCTTGGTGCAGCTGGGCAGCCCTCTCTCCAGTGCTTGCTTGCCGAGGTATCCAGCATCCACCAGGGCTGCTGTGCCAAGGAATAGGGTTACAGGGGTACAAAATGGGCTGCAGGAGCCTGAATGCGAGCATTGTCTTCTCCTCCAGGCAAGATCCTCCATTTCTCTGGACAGGCTGAGGAAACAAGGGACAGAAATTGGAAGAGGCTGGCAGCCTCCCTGCCATGTCCCTTCCTTCCAGCCTGGGCATGTGGCCACATTTGCCATGCAGGCATAAGGGAGGCCATCTTGGAATTGGTGCCAATGGCCTATCCGCATCCTGCTTGCCAGGAACTCTCCATTCGAGCCTCCTTCTCCTCCATCCCTGCTTGTATTCTCCTCTTCTGCATTTTCCCAGTTACACAAATGACTTCAGAGTAACAAGGATTGATGGGTACTCCCTGGGGAGGGTGAAACACCTGCTGCCTCGGGGCCTCCCTCCCGCTGCCAGTGCCCTTGGGGAGACAACAGAATGGCCCTCAAGTGTCACTTGGTTGAGAGAGATGAGCAGGAAAGGAATTACTAAGCAGTTAACTAACGAGGGGGATGGGATGGGAAGGGGAGAGAAAGTGTAAGTGTTCAGATCAAATCTGCAGCAGGCAGCAGAGCATGGTTACTGTGGGATGGGCAGTGGGTGGCAGGCAGAGAACATTCTAGATACTGTGAGAAAGGTGATGGCAGTGTGGCAGTGGGGAGTGGGGGGGTGTCTCTATCTCCCTGGTGAATGCAAGCTGTCCTCTGTGCTCTATAATACGGGGTGCTTGCTCTTGGGAAACTATCAAGTCAGTACAGCAGAGTCGAGAGTTCCAGTGCATATGTGTCTCTGGGGTCATGATACTGAGCGTGGATGGGCTGGAAGCAGTGAGCAACCCCACCTCCCACTCCCTTGATCCCAGGGAGGCCTAGAATGTATAACCTGAAGCAGGATGCCCACTCCCCTCCGCAGTCCTCTGAGGGCACGCCTTCTTTCCATGGTGGTCTGGGGACACTGCAAAGTCCTTGCAGCCTCCTCCATCCATCTCCAGGGAGCTCCACCTTGCAGACTGCAGGAAGGGTGGTCCCCTGGAGAACCCCTGCCCTCTCCCTGCCAGGCTGGGAGGCTGGGAGATTCCAGCAGATCCCCGAACTGTCTGCTGTGAGCCCCTAGGCACATAATGAAGTCCAGAAGCTGCAAGGTGTTCTCCAGTGGCCTGGCTGGAGGCAGGTGGCACTGGGGGGTGGGGAGAATCTTGAAGAAGGGTTGTTCGGGCACCATGCAGGCCGAGGGAGAGCAGGTGGCCAGCTCCAAGCAAATCTTTCTGTTTGTTTTTGCCTCATGTGGCTCCACAAAGTAGACCCATCCAAATCATACTGGGCGGGGGGGGGGGGGAGGCCATCTGCACACCTGGATTGGCTTGTGCTTCCTTGTAAGCTGACTGGCTGGGGTGTGTGTGTGTGTGTGTGTGTGTGTGTGTGTGTGTGCGTGTGCGTGCGTGCGTGTGTGTGTGCGTGTGTGTGTGTGTGTGTGTGTGTGTGTGTGTGTGTGTGCATGCTGTTACTGTGCCTTAAACTCAGGGCCTGGCATTGTCACTTAGCCTTTTCACTCAAGGCTGGCACTCTACCACTTGAACCACAGCTCCACTTCCAATAGTTGGGTGATTCACTGGAGAAAAGAGTCTCACGGACTTTCCTGCCAGGGCTGGCTTTGAGCCAGAGTCCTTGTATTTCAGCCTCCTGAGTAGCTAAGAATATAGGAATGAGCTGCCAAAAAAACCAGCTGTTTCAGCAGTTTCGAAAAAATACAAGTCTGTCATGGGGCTTGAACTCAGAGCCTGGGCATGGTCCCTGAGTTCTTTTTCTCAAGACTAACATTCTACCAGTTTGAGCTACTGCTCTACTTCTGCCTTTTTGGGTTGGTCATTAAAGATAAAAGTCTCAAGGACTTTCCTGCCCAGGGCTGACTTTGAGTTGCGATCCTCAGATCACAGCCTCTGGTGTAGCTAGGATTCCAGCTGATTCTCAAACTTTTATTAGCAATGAAGCCAGCAAAATCACAACTGATCCTGGGTGATTCAGGGGCTACTGCCCACATCCCTGCACCATTGCCTGTGGACATTTCCTGTGTCTCAGAAATCAGGGATCTGCCAGGCGCTGGTGGCTCAAGTGCAATCCTAGCACCTCAGGCTCAGTTCTGAGGATTGCAGTTCAAAGCCAGTCCAGACAGGAAAGTCCATGAGACTCATATCACCCATGAACCACGTGAAAACTGGAAGTGGAGCTGTGGCTCAAAGTGGAAGAGTGCTAGCCTTGAGTGGAAAAAGCTCAGGGACAGCACCCAGGCCCTGAGTTCAAGCCCCATGACCGAAAAAAGAAAGGAGGGAGGGAGGGAAGACTGACTTCAGATATAACCCTCCTTACCTGGGAAAATAGGGTTAACATATTCTTCATGACAGGGTAATGGACTTTGCCTCTCCATATGGGCTCTGCCTGGCTATGGCCTAGGCTGTAAGCCCACAGCTGTCATTCACCTTTGCCAGCAACTGAGGCAGTAGGTCCACAAACATGATTCACAGAGCCCTGAGAAGTCTACACTGAGAAACTCTCCGAATCCTTTCTTCCCCAGCTTTCCTGTCATGAACAGGCTGGCTGGAGTCCTTCTCCTCCATGCATGCTGGGCAGGTGAGAAGCAGCTGTGGCAGCAGGTGACAGCCAGCAGCAGCAAGTGGCATCCTCCAGTGTCTCCATTCCTGTGCCTTAGTGGTGGTGTGGGTTGGGCAGGGGTGATTGACAGCTGTCAATCTAGATCTTGAGATCTAGGCCTGGGTGGGAAGTGGTACTTTGAAGTCTCAGGCAGGCTTTCCCAGCTAGTAAAAAGCTCCTTGCTAATTGGCTGATGTCTGTCTCCCTTTCTCTGTCACTTGATGGAGGGCCCTGATTGGCTACCATCATCCTGAGGCCCCTCCCACTAATGGCCCTTCTACTTGTGCAGCTTCTGCATCCCCACAACTGCTCTTATTTCTGTGCTCCACTTCTTTTGTGTCCTGGGCCTCAGCAGCTGAACTAATGATAAAAAACCAAATGTAGGCAAGGCAGACGACTGAGGAAGCCTTTCTCCTAGGAGCTGCCCTCCCAGCGCCAGGGGCCAGACAACTGAAGAAGCCTTTCCTGGGAGCTGCCCTCCCAGCGCCAGGGGCAGCAGAGGAGGGCTGCTCACAAACTGACCTGAGCAGCTTTGCCTGTACTGCCAGGAAGTGTGACAAAGGTGCCTGTCGATCGTGGAAGCCCCTCCTATCACCAGTCAGGACAGTCTCAAGGCTTTCAGACCGGAAATGCTTCGTGTGTGCTCTGGGGTGGAAATGGCCATAGGAGCACAGAGAATTTGCCAAGTTTGGGGCTAGGGTGTTTTGGGTATGACATGGCCATGGTCGGTGCCAAGGCATTATTAGCATTAGGACAGTCCAGCTGCCTGCTTAGAAGGCTTTCACTCCACACAGCCAAGGAAAGTTCTCATAGCTGTAAACAAAGGAGGGAAATCTCCCTAATCGCCAAACGTCAACATATTTGAAAGAAAAATAAGCCCAGTGCTGGTGGCTCAATCCTGATATCCTAACTGCTCAGGAAGCTGAGGTTCAAAGCTAACCTGAGCAAGAAAGTTTGTGAGCTAGCTACAAAAAGTCCAAAGTGGAGTTGTGGCTCAAGTGGTAAAGCACTAACTTAAATGAAAAACCTAAGGGACAGTGTCCAGGTCCTGAGTTCAAGCCCTGGCAAAATACATAATGAATGAAAACCTTACAAAAGTGCCTTATTTATTAGTATTAATAGTATTTTAATATTGCCATAACAATTTCTGCTTTTCTGAGACCAAGATTCAAACTTGGTGTCTGATACTTTCACTATTTAGCTGTATTCTACCGCCTGACCTATGCTCCAAGTCCGGCTATTAACAATTCTCAACTCCTGTGCCAGTGTACTTCCTCTGCTTCACCCCTACCTGTACTTATCTAGGGGCCTATCCTGGGCTTGGTGAGACATCCTCAGTCCCAGAGTCAGTGGCTTTACAAGAGTACATTGGCATGGCACTGTGGCACAGATTGGTGTGTTGTCTCTGAGCCCTGCAAGGCAGATTCCATCAGAGAACCTGCCCCTGTACGGTAGGTGAGCTACTGAGAGAACTCAGAGCAGATGGGGGAGGGGGCAGGACAGAGGCTGCTGTGAACCTGTGCATATTTCTTTGGGGTCTTTGGACACTGGACCCTGTCACCAGCTTCTCCAACTGTGCCTCTCTCCCATTGTCCTGGCCAATACAGTAGTTTCTATGCTAGGCTCAGTGGGTCGCAAGTTATTACTGTTTCTTTCTTTACTGATGGATTCATCCATCCATGTATCTACCATATATAGGTATGTATGTATGCATCTATCTGTCTATCTAGCTAGCTAGCTAGCTAGCTATCTAGCTATCTTTAAGGAAAGATCCCTATTATAAGGTTAAACTTCTTTCTTTCTTTCTTTCTTTCTTTCTCTTTCTTTCTTTCTTCCTTCCTTCCTTCTTCTTTCTTTCTTTCTTTCTTTCTTTCTTTCTTTCTTTCTTTTCTTTCTTTCACTAGTACTGGTGCTTGAACTCAGGGCAGTGAACAATGTCCTTTAGCTTTTTGCTCAAGGCTTAGCATTCTGTCACTTGAGCTACATCTCCACTTTGGACTTTTTGCTCGTTGATTAGAGATGAGAGCCTCATAAGCTTTCCTGCCTGGGCTAGTTCTGAACTGCAATCCTCAGATCTTAGCCTCCTGAGTAGCTAGTGTTACAGATGTGAGCTACTGGCTAAAGTTAAGGGTCAGTGAAAATGAAAGGTGTGGGAGTCCATTCATTCAGTGGTGCCCAGACTTTGCCTCTGTGTAATTCCTTCCCATCACCCCAAAAAGGCCATCCCTTGCTCACTAAACAATTTTCCTGTTTCCTTCTCGTCCTACTCCTGATAATTAACCAGTCTGTTTCTGTCTCTGTGAATTCGCCCTATAGGCACCATTTCATTTGACTAGACCACTGCTGTCTGGTTTCTTGCATTCAATATCAAGTCTTGAAAATTCTTTGGCTTTTCATGTTATTCTTTTTGGGGGGTAAGTAATGTACCTTTATGTGGATTCTAGGACATCTTTAATCTACTCATCTGTTAGTGGAAGGGGTGGATTTTGCTACTTTTAGTTACTATTAGGAACAATGTTGCTATTTCTGTTTCTGGTGGCTTTAGACATAAATACCTTGGAATAAAATTGCTAGAGTGTTCTATTTTAGCTTTTGAGCAAGTAACTGATTACAGTAAGCAATAAGATCTTATATTTCCTTCAGCCATATGCAAAGGTTAAGATTTATCCACTTTCTGTCTCACAGGAAGTTATTTTCTGCGGGGGCGGAGGGGTTAAAAAATCTAGTAGATGTTTTGGGTTGCATTTTTAATGCTAGCATTAACTGAGAACCCTTTCCACATCCATCTTTGGGGTTTTCAGTACAGCACCTGTAGCTCAGACCTACAATCCTAGCTACTCAGGAGGCTGAGATCTGAGGATCAAAATTTGAAGCTAGCTTAAGCAGGAAAGTTTTTTTCTTTTTCTCTTTCTTTCTTTTTTTTTTTCTGGTCAGTTGTGGGACTTGAACTCTGGGCCTGGGCACTGTCCCTGAGCTCTTCAGCTCAAGGCTACAGCCCTACCCTTGAGCCAAGCCCCACTTCCTGTTTTCTAGAGGTTAATTGGAAATAAGAGTCTCAGGTCCTTTTGTGCCCAGGCTGGCTTTGAACCTTGATCCTCAGATCTCAGCCTCCTGAGTAGCTAGGATTACAGGCATGAGCCACTGCACCCACTAGTCCTTGAGACTCTTATCTCCAATTAACTACAGAAAAAGGGGGAGGAGAGAGAGAGGGGGGGGGAGAGAGAGAGAGAGAGAGAGAGAGAGAGAGATGAGAGAGAGAGAGAGAGAGAGAGAGAGAGAGAGAGAGAGAGAGAAGTAGATCTGTGGAGCTGTGGCCCAAGTAGTAGAGCAGCAACCTTGAGTCCAGAGACTCAGGGATAGCACTCAGACCCTGAGTTCAAGCTCCAGGACCCACACCAAAAACCAAAAAAGTTATTTTCCCATGTCTTTTGTCATATTTATCCAGACATGACAGCCTTTTGTGAGATCGGCTCTACCACCCCACCTTGGATTCTGCAGCTCCCAGAAGATCTGGACTCTCAGGGCCCATCCAGGACAAATGCCCCAGAGACAATGGCGCCACAGCTGGTACAGAGGGAGGCCTGAAGGTGCTAAGAGCCAGTGAGGCCCCCACCTGTAGAGCAGCCTGCCCCCCTCCCTCACCCTCAGTCTGGTCTCTAAATAACCAGGCAGATCTGGTGTCAGTTGATTACCGTAATTGCAGCTGTGGTGTCCACCTCGGGCCCTGGCCTGGAGCCCAGGAGATGGGACTTAGGAGTGGCCACCTTTGACAAGCAGTGTTGGCAGACCTGGCTGAGGGGTGAACCGGGGAGGAACGCAGCTCCCTCTGCAGCTGGGGACAGCAGAACCAGAGAAGCCAAAACACCAAGGCTGAGCATCCAAGGATGCAGCTCAGTCATTCCTCCCTGCTGCCTGATGGGAATGGCGCCTGAGGGTTCTCTCCATGTTGGCACTACAGGGGCACTTGGGTTATTATCCTTTCTGGCTCCCTGAACTAGCTGGCCTTGCTGCAGGCTTGTGTGAGACCAGAACTTGTTCTCTTGGAAACTACCAGCTCCTTTCATTCTTTCCCCTCTCCCCCTTTCCCTCCCTCCCCTTCCCCTCTTTCTTCCCTCTCCCCCTTCCTCTTACCATCTCCTCTCCCTTTCCTTCTCCCCTCCCCCTCCTCCTCTCCCCTTCCCTGCTCCCCTCCTCTTCCCCCTCTCCCTTCTCTTCCCTTATCCCTCTCCTTCCCGGTCCCTGTCATCCTTTTCCTTCCCGGCCTCCTTTTCCTCTCCCTTCCTCTCCATTCTCCCTCTTCTCCTCTTCCTCTTCCCCTCCCCCTACAAGAGCAGAGGGCTTCCTGGTCTTCCCTCCCTGCCCCCACTCCCCACTCCCAGGAAGGGTGGCCTGAAGCTCTAGGAGGCTGCCCCCCCCCCCCAAACTCCTGGAGGCTCAGGCGGCCATTCTGTTTGCCCTGAGAATCTGACTTTCCAGCTGCCTGCTCCCAAGAGCTGTCCCAGACCCCTGCGTGGCCTGGCTGTGCCAGGCAGGGTGGGCATGCAGAGACCCATCTCAGGACTTCATGTTCTTGCTTGGCTTTTTGTTGTTGTTTGCAAAATAAGCTCAGGGACAGCACCTAGACCCTGAGTTTTAGGTCCCAGAACCAACACACACACACACACACACACACACGCACGCACGCACGCACGCACGCACGCACGCACACACGCGCGCATGAGTCTTCATGTCTGACCTTCTACTATAGAATGGAGATCACCTTCTATTATGAAATTGGGAAACTGAGTCCCAGAGTTGATCTTGCACACTCATGATAGAGTGTGGTCAGGGCCTGCCTTCCTGATGTCCCAGTGTCACTGTGTCACCATGTAGCCCATCGAGGTGGGGCTGGGGTGTCAGAGGGGCACATCTAAGTTTGGGGAGTGATTGGGCATTGGGGGGAGCTGGCACTCAAATCTGTGTCCCGTGCACCCAAACTCTCCTCCGCTCGAAGAAGCACGATCCCCAGAACTTGCCCCAAGACCCCTGCCTTCGCCAAGCCCCAGCTTCAGGGGCCCCCAGAGATAAGGGGTACACCCATACACCCGCCCAACTGTGATTGCCCAGCTGCTACCAGCTTAATCACCGGCCTGGCCCACTCTTCCTTCCGGTTTCTAGGCAGAGGCAACTGCCAATTAGGTTACAATTAATTTCTTCCCCAAGGGGATGAAGGCCTTGCTGGAAAGGAGCAGCCACCCGCACGGCCTGCACGTGGCCACATGTAGGGCCACCAGCCCCCTTGGCTCTGGCGCGCTCTCTCTGGGGTCCCAGCCTGCTGCACGGGGCACCTCAATACAACAGAACCAAGGTGTCATTGGCTTCAGCCTTGATGCCTCTAGACTGGGCAGCATCTCTGGGCCTGGATGCTATGCCCTGAGCTCTTCAGCTCAAGGCCAGCACTCTACTACTTGAGCCACACCGCCACTTTCAGTTTTCTGGTGGTTAATTGGAGATAAGAGTCTCACAGACTTTCATGCCCAGACTGGCTTGGAACTGTAATTCTCAGAACTTAGCCTCCTGAGTAGCCAGGATTATAGCACCTGACCTAACTACTGCCCATCTTTAAAGCCTGCTTATGAACTGCTAGGAAACATCTGGCTTCATGGGCCTTTTAACTGGAGCTGAAAGATGCTGTAAGTGGTGACGTTAGAACTGATTCTGGGTCCCAGATCTCCATATCCTAACTTCTCTGTGGTTGTGACAGAGCAAGAAGCCAGGTTAGACTCTGCTCTAGGGCCTGGGGCACTGTATTTGGCCGGGTACACAGTATTTTAGCCTTTTTCTGCCTTGGTTTACCTCTCTGTGGAATCATGCTGTCTCTACTGCTGAAGGTTGTGTTCAATTAGAGGTTTGATGAGTGTGAGATACTTAAAATAATATGGTAGAGCAGGTGCTGAGTTAGCTAGGATTCCAGGCATGATCACTGGTACCCACTGAAGCTGACATTTACTGGAGGCAGAGTTCTCGTTTTACAGGATGTAGGGTGTCGTGGGGGTGGGTGGTCATAGTGGTTGTACAATATGTGGGTATACAAATAGAATATTTACTGTGGTCAGGACAGGTGGCACATACCTGGAATCCTAGCTACTCAGGAGGCTGAGTTCTGAGGATCATGATTCAAAGCCAGCCTGGGCAGGAAGGAAAGTCCAGGAGACTCTTATCTCCAGTTAACCACCAGAAAGCCAGAAGTGGAGCTGTGGCTCAAGTGGTGGAGTGCTAGCCTTGAGCATAAAAGCAAAGGGACAGCACTCAGGTCTTGAGTTCAAGCCCAGGGACTGGCAAAATTTTGTGATTTGTAATAGTCTTACCATGATCCATACTGTTTTGAGTTTTTTGTTTTGTTGTTGTTGCTTTTGGTGTGTTATTTTCCTCAAGTAAAATTAGACTGCAATCCAGTGCAAAAGCAGCTTGGGCCAGAAGAGCCTGAAGAAGGAGTATGGTGGGGCCTGGATGGCAGCTGGCACTGGCCACTGCTCGATTGCTGGGAAATCTTTTTCTGAGCTAGAAGTGAGTGGTTTTGCTCCAAACCTGGGGCCTGTGAGCTCAGTGCAGGCTGCTGGCTTTATCAGGGGAGAAGACACACTCACATCTGGACTCCTAGCTTCTCAGGAGGCTAAAATCTGAGGATCTGCATTCAAAGTCAGCCTTGAGCAGGAAAGACCTTGAGACTCTTTTCTGCAGTTAACCAGCAAAAAAGCTGGAAGAGGAGCTGGGGTTTCAGTAGCAGAGTGTGAAAAACAAAACAAAACAAAAACACAAGCAAGAGCACGAAGCCTTGAATTCAAGCTCCCATACTGGTGCATACATGTACACACACACACACACACACACACACACACACACACACACACACACACACACAGAATCATCTGTTAAGGATTTCTTTCTGGGTCATAATAAAACTGTCATCTCCATCACTGGCCACTCATCGAGGGAGAAGTAGGGCTGGCCCCATGAGCGATACTGCAGGCAGGCCTGCCTCTCTCCTTGCTCTGGATGGCATCTAACTCTTACAGTCCTTGAGTGTACTGTGGTGCAGAATTTCAAGTCAGTGGCAGCAGGCCTTTGTGCCCCCCCCACAGCACATGTTTTTAACTAGAAGTGTTTGGGACATAAAGGAGGAGCTTTCCAATGCTAGTGCCCGCTGGGACCACCTGGGACGTACTGTAAGTGCATTTAAGACTCTGGGTTGACAATTACCCTAGCCCATAAATTCCTTCTGGGGGCCAGGCAATCCTGAAAGGGCCTGGGCTGCAAGGGGTGGGTAGGTGGGCAAAGCAAGAGAAACCACTCTCCACAAGGGGTCTTTGTGCTATGGCCAACGTGACCCTTGGTTTTGCCTTTTGATTTGTTGTTGTTGTTCTCTGCTTTTTGTTTTTGTCCCTGCCCTGGGGCTTGAACTCAAGGACTGGACACTGTCCCTGAGCTTCTTTTGTTCAAGGCTAGAAATATTTACTGGACTGTCCCTCTGCTTTTGTGCTTCAAGGCTAGCATTCCACTACGTGAGCTCCACATCTGGCTTTTCTAAGTGGTTAACTGGAGATAAGTCTCCTGGACTTTCCTGCCAAGGGTAGCTTCAAACCATGATCCTCAGATCTCAGTCTTTTGAGTAGCTGGGACTCCAGGTATGAACCACTAGCGCTGCTCCACCCTCCTTGAACCACAGTTCCACTTCCAGCTTTTGGATGACTAATTGGAGATGAGAAGCTCAAGGAATTTCCTGCCTGGGCTGGTTTTGAACATGCAGCCTCCTGTGTAGCTGGCGTGAGCCACCAGTTTCCCAGCTGGAACAGTTCCCACACTAGCTGGCCTCCCTTGTACAGGTGCCATCGCTGTGGCCCCCAGCCAGGGGCAGCTGATTTCATCCGAGAGGACCAGGGTCAAGGGCAAAGGACCCAAGTGACAAAAGATGGCAGAGCTGTCATTGACAGAGGCAAGATCCTTGGGGGACAAACCTGTGATTGTCACTTCTCTGTGGAGGGTGGTGGCATGGATTTATTGTGAAGACAATGACACATGGGATGTCAAGTGACCCTGTGTAGGTAAGGAATTGGCTGGCCAGGGCCCTCCTTACCTGACATGGTACTTGGTCTGGCATCCCTCCTGTGCTGTCCCAGGGGCCACTGCTTCTCCATGGGACAGAGAGCCCTCAGCCACTGCCTTATACCACAGAGGGCATGGGGCATGGGGTCCCTGACTCAAGGTGACCCCAAGATGAATGCTGGTGTCAGGTGTGTGGCCAAGGCGGGTCCCTGGTCTCCCTGCAGCAGTGCATCATGGTAGGGGACACGACCATCAGGGCCCATGGTGGCACAGTGTCCCCCTCTCCCAGAGGATCCAAAGTCATCTCATAAATACCATCTCTGGACCCCAATTTGTGGGGGGGACTGTGCTAGGGGGTCTCCTAGGAGAAAAAGTCCCATCTGGGACAGGAGAGGACACCTCATGTCAAGTAGCCCAATGCCATCAGCCAGGGATGGGTCCCACAGCCCTCAGAGACTAGCACAGCCCTGGGAGGTGCCACAGCCATCTTGGACCCTCTGGTGGGTGCCACGGGAGATTGGCCTGGCCCTCCCTCCCCAGAGACCCCCCCAGGCTTCACAGTTTGTGAGCTCCCTGTAGCTGTCTGTCTCAATGTGATACTCAAGGTGCTTCTAAATCAGAGGTCCTGGCTCTGCCCCTCCATTCTCAAACTCTCTTCTGGCTTTTCTAGATGCTTCTAGATCCTTCCATTGGTGGGGGTTCTTCTAGGGGCTTTCCATTGATGTCATTTCCCCATCCTTGGGCTCTATCCATCAACCTCTGCTTCCCTCTCCTGCATGGCTTCCCTGCCCAGCTGTCTGTGCACTTTCCCTGGAAAGAACCCCACACTTGGGACCCCAAAGATCTGTTTACTTGCTTCACCTCCATCAAATAGGCACCTGCTTATTTTCCACCCACCCCCGTCCCCGGCCACCTGAATTCAGCTCCTGTCAGGAAGGGAACTGACTGAGCCAAATGGAATTAGGCCATGCCTCAGAGCTTACCTGGAAGGTTTTAATGACTTTCAACTATTTACACATACCCCCTTTCTTAAATTAGCTGAGCACCAGGGGCTCCCGCCTGTAATCCTAACTCTTCAAGAAGCTGAGGATTGCAGTTCAAAGCCAGCTTGGGCAGGAAAGTCTGTGGAACTCGGTTGTGGTCTTGAACTCAGGGCCTGGGCACTGTCCCTGAGCTCTTCTGCTCTAGGCTAGTGCTCTCTACCGCTTTGAGCTACAGCACCTCTTCTGGTTTTCTGATGGTTCATGGGAGATAAGAATCTCACAGACTTTGCTGCCTGGGCTGGCCTCAAATTAAAATCCTCAGATCTTAGCCTCCTGAGAAGCTAAGATAACAGGCATGAGTCCTCTATACCCAGCTCAGAAAGGAGCCATTGTCTCACCCTCCCTCCCTGCTTCCCCAGCCCCTCTAGGCCTTTACTTCTCCAGAGATGCTTACTGGGAGCAGCTATACCTGGACCAACCGGCCGGCACACCCCTGCTCTATGTGCAAGCCCTTCGGGACACGCCAGATGAGGTGCCCAGCTATCACCTGGGCCAGCATCTCTACGGGGCCTACCGCACGCGGCTGCATGAGAATGACTGGATTCGGGTCCAGGAAGACACTGGCCTTGTGTACCTCAACCAGAGCCTGGACCACAGCTCCTGGAAGAAACTCAGTGTCCGAAGTAAGAGGGTGACCAGACCCACCATCCACACCCAGCCGCTGCGCATGAGCGTCAGAGGCCAGGGCACAAGGCTGCTTCTGGGTCCAGCCTAATGCAGGGAGCCAGGAGTTTTGGGGTGCAGACCAAGCTGGAGCCCTATTAGGTCTGTCCTTGCCACATGCTGTCCTTCAGCCTTCAGTCCCTGCTCACTGGCAAGAAGCTGGCATGTGCCCGTATTGCCCCAAATGGGGCATAATGATGGACAAATGTGTCTGCCAAATGCATCCAGGGTTCTGGAGTGCAGAGGGTCCCGGGGCGGCTCCTCTGAGCCTGGCTTCCATCGTGCATTTGTCACCACAGTCCTTCTCCTGGGGGAGCTGAGGAATGAGGCCTCTGAGTAGGGGGAGGGGTGGCATGGGGTTTGCTGTGGGCCTGCCTCTCCTCTGGAGCCCAAAGACATCCTATTAGGCTCCCCAAAAGTGGGGGGAGGCACAGAAATGGAGGGACAGAGGGTAAACAAATGCAGCAGTGGCTCTCACTGGACACTGTGTGGAAAATGAACTGTACAACCTGTGGCTGGGGATGGGAGGGGAAAACTGGGAGAGAGCGAGGGAAGGAGTGACAGTATCCCAAAAGGAATGTCCTCATTTCCTGACTCATGGAACTGGAGCCCCTCTGTATATCCCCTTTATAATAACAATAAAAATGAATTCATTAATTTTTTTAAAAAGCAGCTTTGCAGTGATTTGAACAGGGAACCCTTGAAGAAAACAACAATTCACTAATGATGAAAGCCAGTCACTGGGGGCTGTCACGTGCAACCCCAGCTGCTCAGGAGGCTGAGATCTGGGGATCGCATTTGGAAGCCAGCCTGGGCAGGAAAGTCTATGAGCCTCTGTTCTCCAATTAATCACCCCCAAAAAGCTGCAAGTGGAGGTGTGGCTCAAGTGATAGAGCAAAGAGGCTCAGGGACAGAGGCTGGGTCCTGCGTTCAAGCCCTAGGGGACTGGCAATAAGAAAACAAAACAAAATCTTCCCAATGGCACCTCGAAGCCCCATGTGGCCAGGGAGACTCCCCAGCCCCCCAACTTACTGAAGTTGCGGGGTTTTATCCCTGTGGCAGAACTTACTAGAAATCACTCCTCTGAATGCTTAAGTGTGTGACCAGCTCACCTGGAGAGCTGCTGTTGGGCACAGAACAGACTGTGAACCCACCAGAGAAGCTAGCTACTTGCAGGACGGAATAGGGACTCTGAGCACAGTGCTCTGACACCTCACCACCAGGGGACACTTGTGCTGAGACCTGGCTGAGGAGAGGTGCACAAAGGGAGCTCAGGGAGCTGGAAGGATGGGAGTGCTCACTCCTCCTCTCCAGGCCCCAGCCCCAGGCAGGTGTGGGCGCCACCCCCAGGGTCTGCCTTCTTCTCTCCCTTCCTCCTCTGCAGATGGCGGCTTCCCCCTGCTTACAGTCTTCATCCAGGTCTTTCTGTCATCCCTGCCCGTGCGTGAGGGTGAGTGCCAGTGGCCAACCTGTGCCCGCGTGTACTTCTCCTTCGTCAATGCCTCCTTCCCGCCTTGTAGTTCCCTCACAGCCCGGGAGCTCTGCTTCCCAGAGACAGGCCTCTCCTTCCGCATCCGGGAGAACAGGCCTTCTGGAACCTTCCACCAGTTCCGCCTGCTGCCTGTCCAGTTCCTCTGTCCCAACATCAGCGTGGCCTACAGGCTCCTGCAAGGTGAGTGTTGGCTCTTTCATGTGCCTGCTGCCTGCCCAGTACAGCCTTTAAATGGGAGACATCCGCTTTATTTTTCCCTGCTGTGTAATATTCCACGTGCCTCTCTGAGGGCCTGTCACAGGCCAAGTATGGTTGCAGGAACTAAGAATGCAAATGTGAACCGACAGGCTGGTATCTCCCCTGCTTGACTTTCATTGCTCCGGGGGATAGAGCTCACTAACATGTCAAGGAAATCAAGTAGCTCCTACAAAGAGTGAAGAGGGAAGAAAATCCAGGAGGATGGGGCCTGGGGAATGGTGGAGACTGCTGTCTTGGGTTGGATGGTAGGGCAGGTAAATTGGGGCCAAGTAGGCTTAGGCAGCCCTTTAGGGGGCACTGATGTAGGACCCTGTGTGGCTAGACAGCAGTGAACCACGAGGCAGGGTGGGATCAGAAATGTAGACTGAAAATAGGGAAATAGCCAGAAGCTTCCAGAGAGCCCTGAGTGGGCTGAGGTGAGACTAGAGGCCAAGAGGCACAAGGGGCAGAAGCTCGGGGTACTCTGATGGGTGGCCAGCCTAAAACTCGGGGCTCAGTGGAGTCCTTGAGGATGCAAGACAGTTAGTGCACAATACATGATGATGCATTCCCCATCTAATGCCATGAGCTGCCATGGTGTTCTCCTTCCCGGGTACTGGGTGGGTGGCACTGAGTCTGATACTGGGCATGTGAGGGGAGGGCTGCCCCCTCAGCTAACACAAATTCTCTTTTAAATCATTGTTTCTGTGTGCCAGTACAGGGACTTGAACTCAGGACCTGAGCATTGTCCCTTAGCTTTTTTGCTCAAGGCTAATGCTCTACTTCATGAGCCACAGCTTTTTAGTTTGTAATTGGAAATAAAAGTCTCACAAATAGACAGGGAGCATGGCCTAGTGGTAGAATGCTTACCTAGCATGCATCAAGCCCTGGGTTCAATTCCTTGGTACCAAATACACAGACAAAGCTGGAAGTGGCGCTGTGATACAAGTAGCCCAATGCTCGCCTTGAGCAAAAAAAAAAAAAAAAAAAAAAAGTGTCCAAGGACAGTGCCCAGGTCCTGAGTTCAAGCCCCAAGACTGGTAATAATTTAAAAAAAAAATCTCAGCCAGACACAGTCGCTCACGAACCTGTAATCCTAGCTACTCAGGAGGCTGAGATCTGAGGATCAAGGTTCAAAGCCAGCCCAGGCACAAAAGGACCTGAGACTCTTATCTCCAACTGACTTCTAGAAAACTGGAAGTGGGGCTTGGCTCCAGGGTGAGGGGTAGCCTTGAGCTGAAGAGTTCAGGAACAGTACCCAGGCCCAGAGTTCAAGCCCCATGGCTGACAAAAAAAAAAAAATCTCACAAACTTTTCCTGTCTGCACTGGCTTTGAACTGTGATCCTCTTATCTGAGCCTATGGAGTAGCTAGGATTACAGGTGTGAGCCACAGCACCTAGCTGAATCACGCCTTTGTCACATTTTTCTTATTTTTTTTCTTTTTGGCCACTCCTGGGGCTTGAACTCAGGGCCTGAGCACTGTCCTTGGATTTTCTCAAGGCTAGAGCTCTACCACTTGAGCCTCAGCACCACTTCCAGCTTTTTTCTATATATGTGGTACCGAGGAATCAAACCCAAGTCTTTGTGCATGCTAGGCCAGCACTCTACCACTAGACCACACTCCCAGCCCCTGTCACATTTTTCTAAAATGAGCAAATCTTCTTGCTGTAGTTTAAAAATTTGCTGTTATTATTATTATTATTATTATTATTATTATTATTATTGTAGCTAACCAATGTCCAGCAGAGACACCAATCTGCACAACCCACGCTCTCTCCCTGATGGAGGGTGGAGGTTAGAAGTAGAGAGAGGAAGTGTCAGAGGGGAGGGAGATGGACTGGAATCTTCTGATTGCCTCATGGACATAAGTAGAAGCTACAGCCAGCAAAAAGCAAGAGGAAAACAAGCCACAGATCTGGCGTGGAGCAGAGCACTGGTGCTCACACCTTTAATATAACGCTAGCTACTCAGGAGGCTGAGAGTTGAGGATCATGGTTTGAAGCCATCCCCAGGCAGGAAAGTCTATGAGACTCCCCAGAAAATAGGAAGTGGAGCTGTGGCTCAAAATGGTCAAGTACTACTTTGAGCACAAAAACTCAGGGACAGCACTCAGGACCTGAGTTCAAATCCCATGACAGACAAAAACACACACCTGACTTGGCTGTGAGGCCCTTTTCCTCTTCCCCACAGAAGCCAGGATGGGGGCCCCTGAGGAAGGCAGTGTGGCTTGTCCCTGTGTACTGAAGGGTCCACTCTGCTCGTGGCAGGTGAGAATCTGCCCTTCCAGTGCACACCTGACAGCATGGAGGTGAGCACACTCTGGAGCCTGGACCGGGAGCAGCAGGAGAAGTATGAGCTGGTGGCCGAGTGTGTGGTACGCAACAGCACGCGGGAGGAGAAGGTCATGGTGCCCTTCCCCGTGACCGTCTATGATGAGGACGACTCACCCCCCACCTTCCCCACGGGCGTGGATGCCGCCAGTGCCGTGGTCGAGTTCAAGCGGAAAGAGGTGCCTGCCTGCCTGCCTGCCTGCCTATCTCATCTGTGTGTGTGTTGGTTCTGAGTCTCGAACTCAGGGCCTGAGTGCTCTTCCTGGAGCTTTTCCACTCAAGACTGGTGCCATGCCACTTGAACCACGGCTCCCTGTCTAGCATTTTGCTGGTTCATTGGGGATAAATGTCTTACGGACTTTTCTGCCTGGGCTGGCCTTGAATCAAGATCCTCAGATCTCAGCCTCCCGAGTAGCCAAGATTGCAGGTGTGAGCACCAACATGTGGCTTTGCCTGCACGTTTACTCCCCAGTGTATTTGAGCCTGTGGCTGTGCCCTGGTTAGTTCTGCCAGCAGCCATCGGGCCCAATCTGTGGCCGCAGCGATCATGGCTGGGCACAGAATCTTTGCTCACCTGTGCTGCTGCAGGCCTGTGAAGGACACCCCAAGCTTCCACTGGAAGGCCTTTGAGGTGAACCCAGAGAAAGGGGGCTTGGAGGGAGATGCAAAGAACAGGAAGTCTGTACATATGGGGTGAGACTGCCACCTGCTGGATATGAGGCCACACTGCAGCCTCCCTCGCTGGTGGGCAAAATGGGAACAGAGAGCACTGGGGGCCGCCTGCCTCCCTAGGTATCCTAGCTGTGGATTTGCCAGAAGGTGGAGGGTGGGGGCTGGAGGAAATCACAGCTGAGGGAAAAGAGAGTCTGGATCAGAAGCCATCTGGGGACAAGTTCTCTTTTGGCTTTGCTCAGAAGTCCTTTTCACCAGGCACTGGTGACTCACACCTGTTATCTCAGCTTCTCAGGAGGCTGAGATCTGAGGATCCTAAGTTGAGGCCAAGGAAGTTCATGAACCTCTTAATTTCCAATTAAGTCAGAAGTGGAGCTGTTGGGCTCCAGTGGTAGAGCGCCAGCCTTGAGGTCACGTGAGCCTGACCCACGTCCTTGCATCCACAGGGCACAGTGCTAGCCACCCTGCGTGTGTTTGATGCTGATGTGGTGCCAGCATCCGGGGAGCTGGTAAGGCGGTACACAAGCCTTCTGCTCACCGGGGACCCCTGGGTCCAGCAGACCTTCCGTGTGGAGCACTCACCCAACGAGACCTTGGCCCAGACCAACAACAGCTTAGTGAGGGCAACCCTACACGACTACAGTAAGCACGGGTGGGGTGGTGTCTTCCGACGATGTCTTGCGTGATCACACACAGATCATTCATTCTTACAGCGGGCCCTGAGTCCTGTTAATGTTGGCACATGTGTCTATGGGGTTGTGTGTCTAGAGGAGGTTGTGTGGGCCTGTGGCATGGGGGGGAGGGGTCAATCCTGGCCCACAGGGACTCGGTGATCACCTTGTTGCCCTGCCCCCACAGAGCTAGTTCTCAACCGGACCCTCCCCATCTCAGAGAGCCGAGTCCTGCAATTGGCTGTGCTGGTCAATGACTCTGACTTCCTGGGCCCCGGCTCAGGGGTCGTCATCCTCCATTTCAATGTCTCTGTGCTGCCTGTCAGCCTGCACCTGCCCAGCTCCTACTCCTTCTCCATGAGCAGGAGGGCTCATTGTTTTGCTCAGGTGAGTCCTAGGCCCACTGCATACCTGGGCCCCCAAGGCCTCCAGTGGAGGACCCCTCCATTTGGCAGATTGCAGGCAGAGCTTGTGGTGGGAGGTGAACCAATGCTCCTGCATTAGCCCACAACATACAGAACAGCCCAGGCATAGCCAAGGACACAGGGACAGGGAGGCGTGGCCAGCGGGCCACCCCTACAGACCGCACACTCTCCCTTGGGAGAGCAAGCAGCCTCTCTGAGCTGCTTGGCCTTCCCCGCTGGCTGCTTTACAAGACTTTTTTTTTTCTTATATAAGAGCAAGGTGGGACTGGACATTGTGGCCGACTCCTTTAATACTAGCTACTCATGCGGGCTGAGATCTGAGGACTGCCATTCAAAGCCAACCCAGGAGGAATGTCCACGAGACTCATAGCTCCATATACCACTCAAGAACTAGAAGTGGAGCTGTGGTTCAAAGTAATGGAGCACTCGCCTTGAGCAGAAGAGCTCAAGGACAGTCCCCAGGCCCTGAGCTCAAGCCCTGTGACTGATACAAAACCAAAAATAACACTGGGTGAATCGATATATTCCTACTTGAACATATATTGTTGTTTAGACTGTTAGGTGAAAAGGGTTATTCTCAGAGCCATTGTTCTTGAGTGACTCTTAATTTGGACAAAAGTAAATCTTCACTGCTAAGAATTTCTGAGTATATAACACATCATGAGTAACTGTAGTTCCCTCTAGTGGAGAATGGGAGCTCTCCTAGTCCTAGTTTACAGATTTGTTTTTCGTTTTTGTTTTTTTTTTTTCCAGTCCTGGCCCTTGAACTCAGGGCCTGAGCACTGTCCTTGGGCTTTCTCAAGGCTAGAGCTCTACCACTTGAGCCACAGAACCATTTCTGGCTTTATTCTATGTATGTGGTACCGAGGAATTGAACCCTGGTCTTTGTGCATGCTAGGCAAGCACTCCACCACTAGGCCAAACTCTCCCCTCCCCCCCAGTTTACAGTTTAAAATGCATTTGCTTGAGAACTTATAATGTGTTTATTCGTGTGTGTGTGTGTGTGTGTGTGTGTGTGTGTGTGTGTGTGTGTGTGTGTGTTGGTAGTGGGGCTTGAATTCGGCTTGCATATTGCCCCTTAGCTTTTTAGCTCAATACTAACACTCTACCACAGAAGCCACAATTTTATTCCCAGCTTTTTGGTGGTTAGAGATAGGTCTCAGGGACTTTCCTGCCCAGACTGGCTTTGAACTGTAATCCTTAGCTCTTAGTCTTCTAAGTAGATACAGGCATGAGACACCAGTGCCTGACTAATGTCTTTTTATTTGTCTTTATAATATAGTGCTTAAAAATGAAACAAAGCCCTGGGGATATAGCTCAGTGGTAGTGCTTACTAAATAAGTAAAAACTTTCTTTTTCTTTCTTTTCCTCTCTCTCTCTCTCTCTCTCTCTCTCTCTCTCTCTCTCTCTCTCTCTCTCTCTCTCTTTTGGTTGATTGTGGGGCTTGAACTCTGGGCCTGAGTGCTGTCCCTAAGCTCTTCACATCAAGGCTAGCACTCTACCACTTGAGCCACTGCTCTTTTTCTGGTGGTTCATTGGAGATAAAAAAAAAAATCTCATGGACTTTGGTGCCCAGGCTGGCTTTGAATGATGGTCCCCGGATCTCACCCTCCTGTTTAGCTAGGATTACAGGCGTGAGCCACTGGTGCCTGGCCAAACCCTTGGTTTCATCCCCAGTGCTGCTCTATTAAATAAACAAGTGGAGAAACAACTCATAAATGTCCATAAAAGATAATGAAAGGATATATCTCAGTGGCAGAACACTGGCATAGTATGTGCAAGGTCCTGAGTTTGAGTCCCACTACCACCAAAGAGTTTGATCACAGCAACATCATAATGCATTAATGCTGTGCACCGATGGCTCATGCCTATAATCCTAGCTACTCAGGAGACTGAGATCTGGAGGTTTGTAATTTGAAATCAGCCCACATAAATATAAAGAAAAAAATAAATTCCTCGAGAGTCCCAGTCTAATTAACCACCAAAAAAAACCAAGGCTAGAGGTGTTATTCAAGTGGTAAAGTGCCAGGAATGTGTAAACAAAGCCCCAAAAGAAAGTGAGGAAAGGGTAAGAATTCACTAATGTTGAGAAGTCCATCGTAACTCTTCTTGATTGTTTTTCTTACTTTGATTTCTGAATTTCTTCGCAATTTCAACAGGTATAACTTTACAGGTTGAGTCAAGGGGATATAGTTCTTATTGGAGATAAGAGTCTAACAGCTGGTCCTTCCCTGCTTGGCTGCAACTCTCAATCCTCAGATCTCAGCCTCCTGAGTAGCTAGGATTACAAGCCACTGGCTCTGTCCCTAAGTATTTGCTCAAGGCAAGTACTCTACCACTTGAGCCACAGCTCCACTTTGAGCTTTTTGGTAGTTAACTGGAGATAAGAGCCTCACAGACTTCACTGTCTGGGCTGACATTAAACCACGATCCTCAGATCTCAGCCTCCTGGGTAACAAGAACAGACATGAGTCACCAGTGTGTGGCTAGCAATTGACTTTTACCTAGAGAATGGCAACTCTTAACTCTAGTGAGCAAGTGGACCGGAAGTCCAACAAGTCCAGCTGGAGGATGGGACATTGCCAGAGGAAGAGATGTTTTGGTCCCCAGCTCCCCCCAAAAGAGCCCCTGGGGAAGTGGAGCTGTGGCTCCAACCTTGAAGAAAAAGCTAAGGGACAGAGCCCAGGCTCTGAGTTCAAGTCCTAGCACACATGCATGCACACATGTGCACACACACACACACACACACAGCCCCTGGCTGAGGCACAGGTGGCTGGGGACAGTGGCCTAGGCAACTCTGGTTAGCAGGGCTGGGCAGGGCAGTGGGGGTGGAGCAAGTGATACCCCAAAAGAGCCGTCATCCCCAGACCAAATTGGGGTGTGGGTAGGGACAGCCCAACAGTTGTTGGGGAGCCTCTCCAGCCACTGGCTAAGAAGGGGTTGCTCTGTACCCCCCTTCCCACCCCAGATCGGGAAAGTCTGCGTGGAAAACTGCCAGGAGTTCAGAGGTATCCAGGTCCAGTACAGGCTCCAGGCCTCCAGCACCAACTGCAGTGTCCTGGACATGATCACCTCCACGGAGGGCGCCTCCGGGATGCTGTTTGTGAATGACACCGAGGCGCTGCGGCTGCCTGAGTGTGGGGAGCTCCAGTACACCGTGGTGGCCACCGACCGCCACACCCGCAAACAGGCGCAGGCCTCGCTCATCGTCGCAGTACAGGGGACCTGTGAGTTCTGGGTGTCACAGAAGCATCCTGCCCCCCCACTGCATCCACCTAAAGCTTGGCTGCTTCCACAAGTAGGAAGAGCAGTGCCTACAATATGGCCCTGTTGGAAAAATAGCAGCATGAGGGAGCCCTTTGCCAGACAGCCCCACTCCTTATCACTGTAGGCAGTGCTCCTTACACACACCTGCCCTAGAGGCTGCTACCTGAAACTCGAGCCTCTAGCTGGGCTCTGGTGATTCATGTCTGTATTCCTAGCTGCTCAGGAGGCTGAGAACTGAAGAGGTTTGAAGCCAGTCTGGGCAGGAAAAGCTGAGACTTATTTCCATTTAACCACCAACCAGGCCCGGAGTTTGGCCTAGCGGTAGAGGGCTTGCCTCGCATGCACAAAAGACCCTGAAATTTTCCAAAGGACACCCTAAGTGTCATTTTCTTTTTTTTTTTTTTTTTTTGCCAGTCCTGGGCTTGAGCTCAGGGCTTGAGCACTGTCCTTGGGCTTTCTCAAGGCTAGAGCTCTACCACTTGAGCCTCAGCACCACTTCCGGCTTTTTGCTATGTATGTGGGGTACCGAAGAATCGAACCCGGGTCTTCGTGCATGCTAGGCAAGCACTGTACCACTAGGCCAAACTCCCGGCCCCCTAAGTGTCATTTTCTTAAGTGGAAAATTCCAGCCTTCGCAGCAAGTCACAGTCAAAATGCAAATGCAGGAATCTGGGCGCAGACAGTTCACACCCAGAATTCTAGCTGCTCAGGAAGCTGAGATCTGACGATGGAGGTTCAAAGCTAGCTCCTACTGACAAATCTAACAAAACCCGGTCCCTGAGTTCAAGCCCCAGAACTGGCCAGAGAAAGAAAGAAGAGAATATCTACTTAATGTTAAGAATAAACATTACAGTTGTTCAAACGTGCACAGAACAGGTGTTCTTGCATATCTGAAACTTGGGGTGTAGAGGACCCTATTATGTGTCTTTCCCTTAGCCCAGTCACTATCCTTGTCTTTCCCTATGTCCCTAATAGCCCATCCTGAAGCCAATATTCTAGAGTCACCCCTAAACCTCCCTGGGCTGCAGCCTCTCCTTTCTGGATGCTGAGCCCAGAGTGGCATCTTGTAACTGTGACCCCTGTTTGTCTGTTCTCCCCAGATGTAACCGAGGAGGTGGGGTGTCCACTGTCCTGTGCAGTCAGCAAGAGGCGATCTGAGTGTGAGGAGTGTGGTGGCCTGGGTTCTCCAACAGGCAGATGCGAGTGGAGGCAGGGAGATGGGAAAGGTAAGGCCCAGGGGCCCCAGGGAAGCCATGGCTGGTGGCCAGTAGTCGGGGGGGAGTGGCCCCCTGGCCCCTGTGACACCCCTTCCTATCCTTCTGTTCCCTAGGACCTTATCCCCCTTGGGGCTCTAGTACCAACAAAGAGGGTGGGGTGCAGGGTCCGGAGAGCCAGTGCTATCTTTGGAACTAGAGGTGCCCTAGGCTGGATTCATTGCAGGCTTGCAAAGTTCCAGGCCAAAGTTGGGATATACAGAAGACCAAGTGGTCTTTCCAGAAGCTTCTAGGCCAGGGGACATCGCTTTGGACACAGTAGACCATTCAGGGTCTGCATGTCTATAGGAGTGACTCTACCATGAGGGTCCTGGGTCTAGGTGCAGCTTGGGTTGTGGATTTATTTGTTTCAGTACCAGTGTTGGGAATTGAACTCTGGGCCTGAGTGTTGTCCCTTAGCTTGTTTTTGTTGTTGTTGTTGTTGTTCAATGCTGGTATTCTACCATTAGAACCACAGCTCCACTTCCAGCTTTTTGCTTGTCAGTTAGAGTCTCATGAACTTTCTTTCCCAAGGTTGGCTTCAAAGCACGGTCTTGAGACCTCAGCCTCCTGAGCATCTAGGATGACAGGCGTGAGCTGCCAGTGCCTGGCTGGAGGTTTAGCTTTGACAGTTCCAGCCTCCTCTGGCTTCCTTGATGGAAGAACGTAGGTATCCTTAGCACCCGCAGGCCCTCCAGCCTTAGGGATGAATCCTCAAGGATTCATCATCCCCTGCTGGCCAGGATTTGTGTGCTGTGTCCCTGCTTCAGTGTTTTCCCTCGGGGAAGCAGGGCTGGCAGCAGAGGGCCAGCGTGACCAGATCAAGGCAGGTCCATGTGGGGTAACAGCCTCATGTGTTTTGTCCCACAGGAATCACCAGGAATTTCTCTACCTGCTCCCCCAACACTAGGACCTGCCCCGACGGCCACTGCGACGCTGTGGAGATCAAGGATATGAACATCTGCCCCCAGGATTGCCTCCGTAAGCATCCAGCCCCACACTGTGGGCCCTTTGTGCCATCTGTGAGCAGGGCCAGACATGGCAGCCACAACCACCGTGCCTGGACATAGCCAGAGGAGCCACATGCATTTTTACATGGCATAAGTGAGGCTTGGGTGTGACTCGGGGGGCAGAAGACTGAGAGTGCAGGATGAGCTAGGCCTGTCGTCTTTATTTTTTCATTTTTATTATTTTTACTGGTTGTGTGGCTTGAACTTGGGGCCTGGATGCTGTCCCTAAGCTTTTGTGCTCCAGGATAGTACTTTGAACCACAGCTCCACTTCCTGTTTTCTGGTGATTAATAAGAGATAAGAGTCTTGTGGACTTTCCTACCCAGGCCTGGTTTGAACCAGCCTCCTTCAGATCTCAGCCTCCTAAGTAGCGAGGATTATAGACATGAGCCACGGATACCCAGCAGGACCTCTAAATCTTGGTTACTCAGAAGGCTGATATCTGAGGATCATAGTTTGAAACCAACCTCAACAGGAAAATCCATGAGCCTTTTATCACCAATTCACCAACAAAAAAGCCAAAAGTGGTGTGGCTCAAGTGGTAAAGCATTAGCCTCGAGAAAAATTTTTTAAAAAATGCTAAGAGACAGTGCCTCACCCTGAGTTCAAACCCCAGTATGAAACACACACAAACACACACACACACACACACACACACACACACACACACACACACACACACACACGATGGCAGTTCCCTGAACTTATGTCAAGCCTAAGCGTTCATTTGGAAAGTGGCTCTGTGCCCACAATGGTGATGCCTGGTAGCCTGCCATCTACAGGGCCTGTGTCCACTGGCATGCCCCGGGCTGAGCCCCCTCCCTGTCCCATCACCCCTTTCTGGCCCCCCAAAACCACTTGTAGTCTCTTCTTGGACAATCTATACCCCCCTCCCTGGCTGAGGAACCAGCATGGGGGGAATTGCAATGACCTCTGGACATGGCTGTCCTCCCTGGTTCGAGTGGTCAGTGCCAGGTGAGGTGGGTCGCTCACCTCCTGGCACCATAGCCCTTCCAGTCTAGGGTTGCTGAGGTGTCAGGCCACTCCAGCTGCTGAGCATGCTCTTATCTGTTCTCAGGGGGCAGTATTGTTGGCGGACACGAGCCAGGGGAGAGGCGAGGGATTAAAGCGGGCTATGGCATCTGCAACTGCTTCCCAGAAGAGAAAAAATGTTTCTGTGAGCCCGAGGACCGCCAAGGTGAGTGGGGAATGGTGGCAGGTACCAGCTTTGGCCCTCCCTGAGTACCAGGGAGGTGTGCAGCTGTAGGCAGAAGCCCAGGGAAGGAGCAGCAAAGAGGAGGTTCCTTCTTCCTCCAGATCCCATTTCCCCATTGGTGCAGCCCCAGGAGAGGGGTGGAGCCTACAGAGTAACTTCTAGTCTAAATTCTTAAAGATGAAAAGGCCAAGAGCCAGGCACTGGTGGCTCACACCTGTAACCCTAGCTACTCAAGAGGCTGAGTGAGATAGGAGGATCATGATTCAAAGACAGTTTGGAAGACATCTCCCAAGAAGAGACTTATTGCCAAATAACCAGCAAAGCGCAGGGAATGGAGGTGTGGCTCAAGTGGTAGAGCTCCAGCCTTGAGCAACATAAGCCAAGCAAGAGCCCAAGGCTATGAGTTCAAGCCCAAGTAGGAGCACACATGCACACAGAGAAACTCGCACGCACACACACACGCGTGCACGCACACACACACACACACACACACACACACACACACACACGAGAATTGCTTATGGGATTGAAACTTCTTTGTACAACTAATGTGAAACTAAACATTTTAAAAGATAAAGAAGAATTGGCCAGGAAAGTGTTCTTCTTTCAGATAACTTGTCCCTAGTGAGACTGTCCTTGTGTCAGGACTTTGCTGAGCCCCAGACATCATTTGGGAACCCCATCTTTTCTGCCAGTGCACCAACAGTGTATGGGGTGGGAAGCAAAGGCACCACACGAGGGGATCCTTTCTGGCCCATATCCAGGGGCCCTCTCTTGATATCTGAATTATCATTAGATCCTTTATTCCTCTCCTCCTACCTGCTTATGGAGACATTCCTAGATATTTGAGACAGAGAAAAACCCTGCCCCCGTCCCCCAGCCCCACTGCCAGCCCTCTGGAAGCAGCTGATGGGACCCCTCTGGGCTACCTAACCTTGCTGGGCTTGTTTCCATCACTAGAGGGCGCTAGCGAGCTGTGTAGGGTAGAATGCACACAGCATCTACACCCAGTAGGTGGGACGTGGTGGGCCCTCGGTGGGCGTGTGCCAGGCTCTTGAGGTTCAACACGTGTTCCTGTTCCAGGCCCACTGTGTGACGAGCTGTGCCGGACAGTGATCGCCGCCGCTGTCCTGTTCTCCTTCATTGTCTCCATTCTGCTGTCCACCTTCTGCATCCACCGCTACCACAAGCACGCCCACAAGCCAGCCATCGCCTCCGCCGAGATGACCTTTTGCCGGCCTGCCCAGGCCTTCCCAGTCAGCTACTCCTCATCTGGTGCCCGCCGGCCCTCACTGGACTCCATGGAGAACCAGGTGTCTGTGGACACCTTCAAAATCCCGGTGAGGACCCCCCCCCCCCCCAAAAAAAAAACCCAAGACAGGGAGAGCCATGGTAAAGAGAGTTGAGCTAGGCACTGGTGGCTCACACCTGTAATCCTAGCTATTAAGGAGGCAGAGATCTGACGATCTTGGTGTAAAGCCAGCCCAAGCAGGGAATTCTGTGACATTCACCTCCAGCTAAGTAAGTGAAAGTGGTAGAGCACCAGCCTTGAGCAAAAGAAGCTCAGGGACCATACCCAGTCCATGAGTTCAAGCCGTAGGACTTACACAAAGAAAGGAAGTGGGGGTGGAGGGTGGGCTGCTCAGGGTTTTTTTCCCCCTAGTTGGGGCATCTGTCACCACCTGAGCTACAGTATGCAGGCCTTCCCAACGGGCTCTCAAGGCAGAGAGCAGACCGGGGAATTGGGCTGTCCAGGGTGAAAGTGGGGAGAATGATTTTAGACAGCACCTGGCAGCAGAGTTAGGAGCAGAGAGCCCTAGGTTGGTGTAGCTGAGCAGTGAGGAGCCCCCAAAGCCCCTGCGCATTGTTTCTCAGAGGCCAGAGCCCTTGGGGTAGGAACTGAGCAGAAGAGACCTGTGTTTTGTGGTCATTCCCTTGGGATAATCTCTTGGGAGATGTGGAGGTGGAGCGGGGTGCAAAGGCAGGGGATGTGATGCTGTCCCAAAGGCTTGCACTTGACTCTGGGGCTGGCAGCTCTGAGCCAAGCAAGACCATGGGCATGGAGAGAAGTCTCAGCTAGCACCCCAGCCAGGTGGGGGTGTTCCTTCCCCTGTGGGGTTCAGCTGCTAGAACAGACTGCCATGGAGCCTGTTGGTCCTGACGGGGCCTTCTGAGCCTTCTTAGACATTCTCGCTTCCTCTCCTCTGCCAGATAGGCTGGGCCCTTTAGTGTCCTGCTGAAGAGGCAGGGAATAAGCTGGATCTGGGAGGAGCCTGGGGCATAGAAATAGAAAGAATGGATCTCTGAACTAGGTACCAATGGCTCACACCTGTCATCCTAGCTGCTCTAGAGGCTGAGATCTAAGGATCAAAATTCAAAGCCAGCCTGGGCAGAAGAGCTGGTGAGATTCTTGTCTCCATGCGCACGCGTGCGCACACACACACACACACACACACACACACACACACACACACACCCAGTACTGGGGCTTGAACGCAGAGCCTGGGCACCGTCCCTTAGATTTTTATGGTTTTTTTTTTCCTCAAGACTGGGTCTCTACCACTTGATCCACACCTCTACTTTCAACTTTTGGCTGGTTAATTGGAGATAGGAATTTCCTGGGCTTTCCTACCCAGTATGGCTTTGAACCAGGATTCTTAGAATTCAGCTTCCTAAATAGATAGGATTACACCACCAACACCAGGCTTTATTTTTTATTTTGTTAGCGTCAAGTAGTTGTACAAAGGGGATTCAATTCAATATGTTAATTTATGAATATATTACCTCATCATCAGTTCACCCTTCCATCTTTCTCCCCATTTCCTCTTAAATGAGAAAGCCATCTGGGCATGGTGACTCACGCCTGTAATCCTAGCTACTCAGGAGGCTGAGATCTGAGGACCAAGGTTCAAAGCCAGGCCAGGCACAAAAGGACCTGAGACTCTTATCTCGGAAGTATGGTTTGGCTCCAGGTTAGGGCAGTAGCCTTGAGCTGAAGAGCTCAGGCACAGCGCCCAGGCTGAGTTCCAGCCCCATGATCCACCAGAAAAAAAGGGGGGGTGGGAGCCAGATTGGTCTATAATCATAGCCGTGGGGAAGAAGAGGTGAGAGGATTTAGAGTTGAAGACAGTGGGGTAGCAAAACAAGACCCTGTCTCAGGAAGAATGAAAGAAAAAAAAGGGAGGGAGGGAGGAAATAAAGTATAGAATGGGGTGTATGTGTGTGTGTGTTCGTGTGAATGCACACACCAGTGCAGGAGCTTAAACTCTGGACCTAGGTTTTGTCCTTCAGCTTTTTCACTCAAGGTTGATGCTCTACCACTTGAGCCATGGCTCCACTTGTGACTGATAGTTTTCTTGACTTTCCTGCCATGGCTGGCTTTGAACCACGATCCTCAGATCTCAGCCTGCTGAGTAGCTGGGATTACAGCTGTGACTTGTCTCATGGTTTGTTTGTTTACTGATTGATGATGGGGCTTGAACTCTGGGTCTAGGCGCTGTCCCTGAGTTCTTCAGCTCAAAGCTAGTGCTCTACCACTTGAACCACAGTGCCACTTCCAGTTTTCTGGTGGTTCATTGGAGGTAAGGCTCTCACAGATTTTTGTGCCTAGCTGGCTTTGAACTACGATCCTCAGATCTCAGCCTCCTGAGTAGCTAGGGTTTCAGATGTGAGCCACTGGCACCCGCTTTGTCTCATGTTTTTAAGGGGCGCAAGTAGATGTTATTTGTGTGCACTTAGTGAAGTTCTGAGGCCCAGTATGATGGTATTACCGTGTCCATGTTGACTTGTGTCACTGGTTCTGAGGGAGTGTGAGACAAGACTAAGAGTGACCCAGGAATCTGTGTGATGGCACCACTGCGTCTAAGAGGAGGCTGTCCCCAAATCCTTGCATAGGACAGAGGGTGGCCTCTGGCCTGGGTCATGAATCCCTAATGGACTAGTTCTGTGGATGGGGCATCCTGGAAAGAGACATCAAGAGCAGGACCCCGAGGCCACACCCAGCTTTGAGGAGACTGGGGAGTGAGAGCAGAGGGGAGGAGGAGTGCTCTTGTAGACTTTGGCATCCAGAATTTACATACAAGAGGACATGCAGAGCATGTCATGATGACCTCACATGCGTGGGGCCTGGCTGGAAGGGGGCGTGGGGGTGAATGCCAGCAAAAGCCTGGACCAGAACTTGGAGGGTAGACTGACGCAGGCATAGCCATCTACACCCTTCAAGGTGGAGCGACCCAAAGGGCTCAGTGACATCTTTCTTTGTAGGTTTACTGTCAGGGAGTTGCATGTGCGTGCCTGCTCAGCCTCCTGAGTAGTTAGTATTACAGGTGTGAGCTACCATGCCTGGCCTGTGCACTAGGGCAGAGGCCTGAGCTGGGGCTGGCACTGGTGAGCTGGCCATCATTCAGATGCTGGAGACTTTCTGTACATATGCACCTGTCGCCAAGATCTTCCCAACTGTACCCATCATCCCTTTCTCCCCTCTCCTCCTCCCCCCTCCCATACAGGAAGACCCAAAGTGGGAGTTTCCTCGGAAGAACTTAGTTCTTGGGAAAACTCTGGGAGAAGGCGAGTTTGGAAAAGTGGTTAAGGCAACTGCTTTCCGCCTGAAGGGCAGAGCGGGGTACACTACGGTAGCCGTGAAGATGCTCAAAGGTACTGTCCAGATGTTGTGCGGGTACTTTCCAGATGTTGCCCGGCACCTGGGCTGGACTGCCGGTGCCTCAGCCTTAGAGGGTGCTGGTATGGGGGCTTCACTGTGTCATTACATCGGTGAAGAACTCTGGACTTTTGAAACCTTAATTGATTTTTATTGTTTAGGTTTTTGTTTGTGTGTGTGTGTGTTTGTTTTACTTTGTTTTTATTTTCCAGTCCTGGGCCTTGAACTCGGGACCTGAACACTATCCCTAGGCTTCTATATCTCATGGCTAATGCTACCATTTGAGCCACAGCACCAGTTTCAACTTTTTCTGTTTATGTGATACTTAGGAATCCAACCCAGGGCTTCATGAGTGTTAGGCAAACACTCTACCACTAAGCCACATTCCCAGCCCGTGTGTGTGTGTGTGTGTGTGTGTGTGTGTGTGTGTGTGTGTGTGTGTGTGTTGCTGCTCCTGGGACTTGAACTCAGGGCCTGGGTGAGCATCTTTGCTCAAGGCTAGTGCTCTATCACTTGAAAGCCTCAGTACCACTTCCAACTTTTTCTGAGTGGTTTATTAGACTCCTACAGTCTCACAGACTTTTCTGCCTAGTCTGGCTTTGAACCTCAATCCTCATATCTCAGCCTCCTGAGTAGCTAGGATTACAGGTATGACCAGCTGTTTTTATGGGTTTTTTTGTTGTTGCTTAGACTTTTTTCTTTTTCTTTTGCTAGTCCTAGGGCTTGAACTCAGGGCCTGGGTGTTGTCCCTGAGCTTCTTTTGCTCAAGGCTAGCACTCTACCACTTGAGCCATAGTGTCACTGCCCGCTTTTTCTGTGTATGTGGTATGGAGGAATCAAACCCAGGGTTTCATGCATGCTAGGCGAGCACTCTTCCACTAAGCCACATTCCTAGCCCACTTAGGTTTTCTTGTCATTTGCTTTTTTGGGGAGGGGAGGTTTCTTCTGCTGATAGTGAGGCTTGAACTCAAGGCTTGAGTGCTGGCCCTTAGTTTTTTTGCACTCAAGGATGGTGAATGATACCATGTAAATGATACCTCTACTTCTGGTTTTTTGGTGGATAATTGCAGATGAGAGTCTCCCAGGACTTTCCAGGCTGATCTAGAACCATGATCCTCAGATCTCAGCCTTCTGAGTAGCTAGGATAACGGACGTGAGCCACCAGCAATGGAAAACTCCTGCTCAAATGAAAGTTTGCTCCTGGTATGGAGCATACAAAGTCTCCCTTGGCTGCTCTCAGGGGCTGGAAGGAGCCTGGAATAGCTGGTGCCTCACATTTCCCAGGGACCGGAGCTGGGTGCTGGTAGGGAGGGTGTAGTCTGTTTGTTCCTTAGCTTTCTAGAAGGGTCTGTGTGGAGCCAGTTGTGTGTTTGCTGTATTTCAGAGAATGCCTCCCCCAGTGAGCTGAGGGACCTGCTGTCTGAGTTCAACCTTCTGAAGCAAGTCAACCACCCTCACGTCATCAAGCTGTATGGCGCCTGCAGTCAGGATGGTAAGGCCATTTCCAGGTGTCATCAGCTGTGCCATGATCTCTTCTGTCCTTCCAGGTCTCCTTCCTTCTGGAGGCCTGAGCTCCTGGCCCCAATCCCCAAGCTAATGTGACCGTGTCCCCAGGCAGGAGAGCATGGGCTACAGAAAGAGCTTCGGTCTACAGCCCTCCCATCAGCTCACCCTGCTCAGCTCCACGTTCAGTGTGCCATCATCCTTCTTAAGGCGAGCAGCCACAGCAGAGATCCCCAAGATGGCTTTCTTTTTCTTCTGGATACAATTGACATTTATTGAACATCCTACCAAACAACAGTCGAGCACACATTCTGTTCGAATGTAATGAGTCATTCATGTTTGGTAGATGACTGTATTCTGGTTTGTAAATCCAACTTTTGCACATTTAAAGTCCATTTAAGGTCCCCTTTCCTTCCTTCCTTTTTTCTTCCCTTTCTTTCTTTTCGTCCTTCCTTTCTTTCTTTTTCTTTCCTTCTTTTGGCAGTTACGGGGCTTGAACTCTGGCCCTGACCCTGAGGTGTTTTGTTTTGTTTTGTTTTGGCTCAAGGCTAGTGCTCCATCACTTGGAGCCATAAATCTATTCCCAGTTTTCAGGGAGTTAATTGGAGATATGAGTCTCACAGTCTTTCCTGTCCTGGCTGACTTTGAACTATGCTCCTCAGTTCCGAACCTTCTGTGTAGCTAGGATTACAGATACAAACCATCAGCACCTGGCTATTTAAAGGAATTTTAATTGTACAAAGTATACTCTAGACATATATGGAATTAAGCTGATGATTAGTAATACAAAGAAAACAAAACAGTTTTCTAAAAATTAAAGGAGCAGGGTTAGGAGTTTGGCCTAGTGGTACAGTGCTTGCCTAGCATGCACAAAGACCTGGGTTTGATTCCTCAGTACCACTACAGAGAAAAGCCAGAAGTGGTGCTCTGGCTCAAGTGGCAGAGTGCTAGCCTTGAGGAAAAAGCCCAAGGACAGTGCTCAGGCCCTGAGTTCAAGCCCCCAGGACTGTCAAAAAAAATTAAAGGAGCCATTTCTAAGTAATCTGCAAGTTGAATACTACTAGAACATTAAAATATTTTAGTAAAATAGTGTTATTTTAAAAGTGATGTATGGAGGGGTTATAGTTTCATAAGTCAGGTAATGAGTACATTTCTCTCTTTTTAGTCCTGGGGACTGAACTCAGGGCCTTAGCACTGTCCTTGGGCTTTCTCAAGGCTAGAGCTCTACCACTTGAGCCACAGCACCACTTCCAGCTTTTTTCTATGTATATGGTACCGGGGAATTGAACCCGGGCCTTCGTATATGCTAGGCAAGCACTCTACCACTAGGCCAAACTCCTGGCCCATGATTACATTTGTTTTTGGACTATGTCATCCCTTCTTTCATTCTCTCCCAAAACCTTCCCAAAATCTGAGGGGGGAGGTACATTCTAGACACTTCCAGAAGCACATGATACGTTGTCATTGGTGACCCCAACCCGTGTGTGTGTGTGTGTGTGTGTGTGTGTGTGTGTGTGTGTGTACGCAATAATTCAAGACTGAGCTTGACATGGTAGCTCGAGAGACAGTGCCCATAGCCTACCCTTTCCTAAAACCCCTCTGGTCCAGAGCTGGCAGGATGCCCCATGCCCTGAGCACCTCCTTCCTATGCCCAGGGCCTCTTCTCCTCATTGTGGAGTATGCCAAGTATGGCTCCCTTCGGAGTTTCCTGCGGGACAGTCGCAAGGTGGGGCCCAGCTACGTGGGCAGTGGAGGCAGCCGGAACTCCAGTTCCCTGGACCACCCTGATGAGCGGGCACTGACCATGGGCGACCTTATCTCCTTCGCTTGGCAGATCTCCAGGGGAATGCAGTACCTGGCGGAAATGAAGGTATGTGTCCCCGGAGCACAGGCTGGGCCCCGGCTGCCATGTGGCACTTCTGGAGGGGCTCCTACAGGGTTGTCCTTTGTTCTGTTTTGTTTTCCTTCTAGCTTGTCCATCGGGACTTAGCAGCCAGGAACATCCTGGTGGCTGAGGGGAGGAAGATGAAGATTTCTGATTTTGGTCTATCTCGAGATGTGTACGAAGAAGATTCCTATGTGAAGCGAAGCAAGGTAGCTTGGCCCCAAGATATAGTAGGGTGTGTGGGGGAGCTCCTGGATGGGATGGAGGGCCTCCTGGCTTCACCCACAGCTGTCTGGTACCCTGGGAACAGCTGAAGACTGAAACAGATCATTCATAAGCTTTTTTTAATTGTTAATATAGGGTTGGGAGTTTGGCCTAGTGGTTCAAGTGCTTGCCTAGCATGCATGAAGACCCGGGTTCTATTCCTCGGTACCACATACATAGAAAAAAGCTGGAAGTGGTGCTGAGGCTCAAGTGGTAGAGCTCTAGCCTTGAGAAAGTCCAAGGACAGTGCTCAGGCCCTGAGCTCAAGCCCAGGACTGGTGCAAAAAAAAAAAAGAATTGTTAATATAAAGGGGTGACAGTTATGTAAGACAGGTCATGAGTACATTTCTTTCTGGACAGTGTCACTCTTTCCCTCACTCTCTCCCAGTTGTCCTTTCCTGCTCCTACCCACAAGTTGCATGGTTCATTTCAACACAGGTGGGTGAAACAGATTTTGAAAGTACTTTTCTGGTCATCACTTCCAATACTTTCCCCCACCTGTGGGTCCCCAGACACCCCCCACTCAGGTTCTTCCTGCATCGGGTCCTTCCTTCCCCAAGGCTTCACAGGTGGCATGGCCCCTCTTGACCCATTGTCCCTTTCAAAGTGACCCCTGATCTCAAAAACCCCACCTGAAACTCCATTCTACAGAAACAAGAGCCACCATTTTGCGGGGCACTGTGGCACATACTTATAATCTTAGCTAGTCAGCAGGCTGCAGATCATAACTCAGAGAGAGTCTGTGAGATTCATATGTCCAATTAACCAGGAAAAAGCTAGAAGTAGAGCTGTGGCTCAAGTGGTAGAACACTAGCCTTGAATGAAAAAGCTCAGGGACAACACTGAGTCCCTGAGTTCAAGTCCTAAGACAGGCACATAAGAAAGGAAAGAAGGAAGAGGGGAGGAGACAAGGAAGGCAGGCAGGCAGGAAGGAAGGAAAGAAGGAAGGAAGGAGAAGGAGGGAAAAGAAAAGAGAAGAGAACACTGTATACATCTTGTAGGGGTTGAAATTATTTCACCATGAACTGTAAAAGCATTTGCTGCAGGATTGGACAGCCTTATATGCTTTTCACTGGCTGTTTGTATCAATAGTTTTAGAGGGGCACAAAGGATATTAATGTCCAAATGGCCCTTGACCAAAAACAAAAAAATGTTTTCCCACTCCTGTGGTCTGTAAAGGGCTTAGCTGTTTGGGTTGCCACCGGTTACAAGGACTGTATTTGTTTCTTCTGAGGTCTCTGTGGAGACCACAAATCTCAATACTACTGAAAGGGAAATGGAAGTGGGTATTTCCTGCTCTGGTGAGGGTATGGTAGAACCTTTCTGTTCTCTCTCTCTCTCTCTCTCTCTCTCTCTCTCTCTCTCTCTCTCTCTCTCTCTCTCCCTCTCTCACACACACACACACACACACACACACAACACACACACACACACACACACACATTCTGTAGGAAGCTGTAGAGGCACAAAGCATTGCCCATATGCCCCACTGTGGCCCTGTACAGACTGCTACACCCCAGCCAGCTTTGTTAGGAAATGGCCACATTTCACTAATGATAAAGGCCCTAAAGAACCCTTTGGAGAGCTGGGCCCCAGTGGCTCAAGCCTGTAATGCTTGCTACGCAGGAGGCTGTGATTTGAGGATCACAGTTCAAAGCCAGCTCGAGCAATGAAGTCTGAGAGACTCATTTCCATTGAACCACCAGAAAACCAGAAGTGTTGCTGTGGCTCAAGTGGTAGAGCCTTGAGCTGAAGAGCTCAGACACAGCATCCAGGCCCAAAGTTCAAGAACCACAACCCACAAAAAAAAAAAAAATTGAAGAAAGTGCAGTCAAGGTTGGGTTCTGAAATACATTTATTTTTGCCAGTCCTGGGCTTGAGCTCAGGGCCTGAGCACTGTCCTTGGACTTTCTCAAGGCTAGAGCTCTACCACTTGAGCCTCAGCACCACTTCTGGCTTTTTTCTATGTAATGTGGTACCGAGGAAGCGAACCTGGATCTTCGTGCATGCTAGGCAAGCACTTTAACCACTAGGCCAAACTCCCGGCCCCTGAAATACATTTTTTGAAACTGATACGCATCAGACTTGTCCAGGGATCCGAGTGTTAGCACGTGTCTACTGTCCCCGCTTTACTCAGATCTGAGGTAGAAGGATCACCTGAGCCTAGAAATCTGGGACTGGTATGAGCAACATAGTCAGACCCCATCTTAACACCAAGAAAAAAAAAGGGGGGGAAGAAAGGACAGAGAGAAGGAGACATTGAAAAGTGGTAAATTACCCTGTGTGGCCTTGGGCCTCCCATCACCCCACTAACTTCTCAGCAAAGCCTGGAGGTTCCGGCTGGAGCTCAGCCTCTTCAAGCTCTGCTCAGCTGGTTCTGGCCTCAGGATTTGGAATTCCACACTATCTACAGAGTCAAACTCAAGTGGGGCCCTGGTGGTGCTACTTAGGAGGCCAAAATCTGAGGATTGCAGTTCAAAGCCAGCCTGGGCAGAGAAGTCCATGAGATTCTTGTCTCCAATTAACCAGCAAAAAGCAGAATGGAGATGTGGTTCAAGTGGTAGAGCGTTTGCCTTGAGCAAAAAAGCTCACAGATAGTGCTCAGGCCTCAAGGTCAAGTCCCAAGACTGGCAGAAGCATGTACGCATATGCGCGCGCATGCGCACACGCACACACACACACACACACACACACACACACACACACACACACACGCACACGCACACACGCACACACACGACAAAGCAGACCTTTTCTGCTCTGGTTCCAAGACTTCTTATTAACATTAATTCCTTTCTTTCTGCACCCTCTGTAGGGCCGGATTCCTGTCAAATGGATGGCAATCGAGTCCCTTTTTGATCACATCTATACCACCCAAAGTGATGTGTAAGTGTGGGGTGTTGCTGTCTTGGGGTGGGGGTTACAAGAAGCCCCCAGTGAAGCTGACCGGAGAACTCCTTCCAGACTCTGAGCTTGAGAAGCCCTCATGGATTCATCTAACGTTATTCTGCAACAGATCCACAAAGCCAAGGATGGGGGGGAGAGGCTGCAGAGGCCACAGGCTCCCTCGCTCCTCCCTTTCCTCTTCCACACCTCCCTCCCCATCCATGGATAGGCTCAACCAAATCACTGCCTTGTGCTGGAGTCCTGGGGGCAGGTTTGGCTCAAGCATGCTACCCTACAATGTCTTCTTTCCCACGGATGGAGCTTGGGGACTTCACCCAGATGTGGTATGAGTTGGTGGACAGATAGCTTCCAAATTGCTCCAAGGTGGGAAGGTAGGAGCCAAAACTCACTCTTCCAGGTCAGATGACAAGATGCAATCATTTCCGTTTTACAGTGACTTCTAGAACTTTCTGTAATCCACAGACATGTGGATCTTCAGTAGCATTGGCTGTGAAGACTCAATTGCTAAGCAGTTTTAAACAGAACTCTAAGCTGGATACCAGTGGCTCACACCTGTAATCCTAACTTCTCAGGAGGCTGAGATCAGAAGATCCCATTTCAAAGTCAGCTGAGGCAGGAAAGCCCACAGAACTCTTATCTCCTATTAGCAGTCAAATAGCCAGAAGTGCAAGCTATGGGTCAAGTGGTAATACACCAATCTTGAGTGAAAAAGCTAAGAGACAGCACCTAATCCCTCACTTCAAGCCCTAGTATCTGCACAAAAATTAATAACCAGCTAAAAACAAGCAGTAGTCTGCTGATTACAGAGAGGTGACTGCTGAAGAATTGAAAATGCAAAAGAAAACTGCCAGGAGCACACTCAGGAACCCGTCAGGCCACCGCAGCCCAGCCCCTCCTGCTGGCCTCTTATTAGGCATGGAATCTTCTAGAGCTTTCTGTGGTATGCAGTACAGCCTTCTTATCTCCACAAGTGGGCTCAAGTGACCTGTGCCATTTTATGATCATTTTATTCCCACTTCATGTGTATGTTTTCACTCAGTAAAATTTTTTTCTAGACTTTTTTTTTGCCAGTCCTCAGCCTGGGTGCTGTCCCTAAGCATTTTTACTCAAGGTTAGCACTCTAGCACTTAAGCTGCAGCTCCACTTCTGGCTTTTATTATTATTATTATCCTTATCCTTATTATTATTATTATTATTGACATTTAATTGGAGATAAGAGTCTCATACACCTTCCTGCCTGATCTGGCTTTGAACCATGATCCTCAGAGCTCTGTCTCCTGAGGAGCGAGGATTACAGGTATGGCTGTTTTGAGTTTTAATGGAAGTCTTGTGGCCACAGGAAAGGTGAAAGAATTGCTGAGGACCCCTTAAGCCCCATCACCATTCCCAGGATGGCAGCATTGAAGCAGCTGTCTCACTGGGTCTCACTGAGGAGACCTCTGAGCCAGAGGGTGAGAGAGGGTCATTCGCATCTCTGCTTCTCCCTGCAGGTGGTCTTTTGGGATTCTGCTGTGGGAAATTGTGACCCTGGGGGGAAACCCCTATCCAGGGATTCCCCCTGAGCGGCTCTTCAACCTTCTCAAGACTGGCCACCGAATGGAAAGGCCGGACAACTGCAGCGAGGAAATGTGAGAAGGAGTCGAGTTACCCAGATGTCTCCCTCCCTGAGATCCCAGGCTGAGGGCCACTGGGGGCAGGTGGGGGTGGGGGAGCAGAAGGCCACGGTTATAACAGAATCCTCCCTCAGCTATGAGGCAGATGCTGGGGACTTGAGTGGCACAGGGAAGTGTGGATGGGATGAGGTTCTTCTGAGAATAGATGGGCACAGGAATCCAGTTGATGTGAATGGAAGGCCTTGGGGTGGACCTATGTTGGGGAGCACTCAAGTGGAGGTGCCAGGGGCAGGCAGAGCAGTCTAGACTTCAGCTTGACAGCCTAGTAACTCCGGAAGCTGGGATCTGAAGGATCGCTATTTGAAGCCAGCCAGGACAAAAAAGTCATTGAGATTTGTGTCTCCACAGTAGGTAGCAAAAAGGCAGGCTGGAAGCATTGAGGCCTGGCTCAAGTGGTAGAGTGCTAGTTGAGTGAACAAGTAGACCAAGCCTGAGGTCTTCAGTTCAAACAGCAGTATCAATACCAAAAGAAAAACATTATTAAAAAGGAAAAACAAAGCCCAACATAGGCTCATACCTATAATCTTAGCTACCCAGTAGGATCACGGTTCAAAGCCAGCCTGGAAAGGACCATCCATAAAACTTTTATATCCAGTCAACTAGCAATAAACTGGAAATGGAGGTGTGGTTCAAGTAGTAGAGCACCATCCTTGAGTGCAAAAGCTAAGGGACAGCAGCTGGGCCTTGAGGTCAAGTTCCAATACCAGCACAAAAAAAAAAGAAAGAAAGAAAGAAGAAGGAGGAGGAGGAGGAGAAAGAAAGAGGAGGAAGAGGAGGAGGAAGAAAGAAGAGGAAGAGAAGGGAGGGAAGGAGGGAGGGAGGGAGCATGGCCTAGTGGTAAAGTGCTCATCTAGCATGCATGAAGCCCTGGGCTCAATTCCCCAGAATCACATACACAGAAAAAGCCAGAAGTAGCATTGTGGCTCAAGTGGTAGTGTGCTTGCCTTGAGCAAAAGGTGTCCAAGGACAGTGCCCAGACCCTGAGAACAGCCCCTCTGGGATGCTGGACCACCCTGCTGAGCACATGGCTGTGGCCATGTCATCCCTAGCGAGTCAGTCTCGGATGGTCAGCGACACACTCACAGCGTTGGGGCTGGTGTTGGAGCAGGGGTTCACCACGCTGGGGAGAGTCCCAGAAGCCTGGCCCTGCCGGCTCATCACCGCACATATGCTCCTCCTTGCAGGTATTCCCTGATGCTGCAGTGCTGGAAGCAGGAACCAGACAAGAGGCCAATCTTTGCCGACATCAGCAAAGACCTGGAGAAGATGATGGTGAAGAGCAGAGTGAGTGGCAGTGTGGCTGCCCAGAGACTTTCAGTCCTGATGTCCCAGTGTGGGGAACAGGGAAGCTGGCCACAGGAAGAGGCGCATATGTCCTTCTCAGAGAAGGCCTTGAACAGTCTCTTTGGGCTCCTTTGAAACGCAGGAAGAAAACAACAACCAACAACAAAAACCCAATTCAATTCCTGGTTTGAATCAGTCACCCATGGGAAGAGAAATTCTAATCCCCAAAGGGGTCACTTACACTACCGGAATGTTAGAATGTTGCATAGTGGGTGTCCTGAATAGAGGTGTCCTGTGGGAAGTGAAAGGGGGCAACTGAGGTGCCCAGTAGTGCTCAGCCCTTTGAAATACCCTCTTGTTGTCACCACCTACAGCCCACACAAATGGGAACCCAGCTATGCCAGGTCTCTTGACTGTTAAGAAGTTATTTAGAATCCCCAAAGTCCAATAGGGACCAAACTTGTCTGAGCATCTATTAGCACATACACTTCCATCTTATAAACCTGTAAGTAGCCAGGCACCAGTAGTTCACACCTGTAAACCTAGCTACTCAGGAGGCTGAGATTTATGAGTGAGGTTCAAAGCTAACCCAGGAAGAAAAGCCTGTGAAACTCTGAACTCCAATTAACCACCAAAAAGTTGGAAATTAAGCTGTGGCTCAAGTGCTAGAGTGTCAGGCTTGAGGGAAAAAACTCAGGGACAAGGCTCAGGCCTGGAGTTTAAGCCCTGGTATTGGCACAAAAATAAACAAAACAACAAATAGGCTTGGTTGGGGGCTCTAGATATGGCTGGGTGTGGCAGGCCTCAATGCCAGCATGCTGGGAGAGGGGCTTTGGTCTTGCTTAAAGGCCAACAGCAAGTTGGAGACACTGCCAGAGCTGATGTCTTGAAGCTCAGAATGACTTCAAAAGGAAACTCCATAGCACACTCCTGTGCCCTAGCTACTGAGGAGGCTGCATCTGAGAATGGCTGTTTACAGCTAGCCAAAGCAGGAAAGACTGTGAGATTGATTGATTTTGCTTGTCCTGGGGCTTGAACTCAGAGTCTGGGCACTGTCTTTGAGCTTCTCAAGGCTAGCACTCTACCAGTTGAGCCACAGCACCACTTCCAGCCTTTTCTGTATATGTGGTACCTAGGAATCGAACCCAGGACTTCATGCATGCTAGGTAAACATTCTCCCACTAGGCCACACTCCAAAGCCAGTCTGTGAGACTTTTATCTTCAATTAACCACCACCAAAAAGCTGCAAATGGAGTTGTGGCTCAAATGATAGCGCACAAAAACTTAGGAACTGCATCCAGGCCCTGAGTTCAAGCCCTCAAGACACACACATACACGCACAAACACACACATACACGAGAAGTGTGGCCTAGTGGTAGAGTGCCTGCCTACCATGCACAAAGCTCTGGGTTCAATTCCTCAGTACCACATACACAGAAGAAGCTGGAAGTGGTGCTGTGGCTCAAGTGGTAGAGCTCTAGACTTGAGAAAGCTCAAGGACAGTGCTCAGGCCCTGAGTGCAAGCCCCAGGACTGGCAAAAATATAATAATAATAATAATAATAATAATAATAATAATAATAATAATAATAATAAAAGCAGCCAAGGGCCATGGGAAGCAGCCATCTTTTTCTCTCTTTCAGGATTACTTGGACCTGGCTGCATCAACGCCATCTGACTCTCTGCTTTATGACGATGGCCTGTCAGAGGAGGAGACACCCTTGGTGGATTGCAACCAGGCCCCCCTACCGCGTACCCTTCCCTCCACGTGGATTGAAAACAAACTCTATGGTAGAATTTCACATGCATTTACCAGATTCTAGCAGCTAGCGTTTCCTCTGCACTCTCCTGTCTGTAATGCTTTTTCGTTTTTATTTTTTATTTTATCAAGAATGTCTCTGAAGGGCAAGAAATCAAAACACCACCCAATCTTTTCTTTGTTAAATGTCTGACTTTGCATCCAGTTTTGACATTCAGGCATTTTTTTAAATTTATTTATTTTGCAACTGTGTCTTCCTTTGAAAGGAAAAAAAAAAAAAAAAGGATGTGAAAATAAATATCATGACCAGACCATTTAAGATGACAGGAGAAACAAATGAGATCAGGGCAGAATTCTCAGAGGAAATGGAGAAGATTGATGTAAGTGGTTTCGTGGGAGTAGGGAAACAAATCCATTATATTTTTCATTTTGTTACTTGGATAAGTTGACTTGATCTGGGGATAAATTTAATTGAGGAGGGCCTTGCACCCCAAATTCTGGTGAGAACACACCCAGGAGACTTCTAGAGACCTCTCCTGGACTGGTAGATTCTTCCAGAAAGCCAGCCACGTCTCTACTCCCCAGCCAAGTGTCCAGCAGAAACTTGGCAGGCCCTGGGCTGACCCTCCCTTCCCCACCCTTCCCCCAGAACTTATTTTCACATCCTTTGCACCCTCATCACGATGATTGTGCTCAATGTTGGAGCTCATGCTTCCTAAAGAATATAGTCTGTGGTGCTGTGGCCTTGTATTTCATAGTAAACACGGTTCTTGGCCAAAACTCTCTTCTTTTGTCTTGGATTAAATATTTGAGATTTTTCTGTTTCCTAACTTCATCATGGGTCATTTTGAAATTATGGGGGGGTCTCAAGCAAAGATGGCTCAGAATTTCTGCATGCTTCCTGATTCATGGGATTTCCCAAACACACACCTGGCTTAGGGTCTCAGTGTTACACACCATAGGTTAGGTGCTGAGAGTATTTGGCTGTTTGCGTGCATCTTCTCTGAGGAAGAAGCATTTCTTTGGAGGCTGAAATGACAGACCAGTAGACTCCATCTTTGTCTTGAGAAAATGTTTTATGGAATGTTTCTGCCTCAGAAAGCTGTTTTCAGTATAGTAACATGGCAATGGTTTTCATTGCTTTAGCAGTCTAATAAACATACATCAGATTTGAGAGTCTAAAACTTAATTAAAAAAAAGATCAGGTGTCAGTAGCTTACACCTGTAATCCTAGCTGCTCAGGAGGCTGAGATCTGAGGATCATAGTTTGAAGCCAGCCAGGGCAGAAAAGTCTGTAAGACTCTTACCTCCAATTAACCACCTAAAAAGCCAGAAGTGGAGCTGTGGTTCACACGGCAGAGGGCCAGCCTTGAGCTGAAAAAGCCAAGTGAGTGTGCACCCAAGGTCCTGAGTTCAAATCCCAGTACTGGCACACAAAAATACATCCATAAATAAATAAAACCATGACAATTCACAATCAGCAGTGTCTGCTAAGTTTACATTTACCATGAGAGCATGTGCTGCTATTTCCTCAGAAATGAACACAAGGTTTTTTTGTTTTGTTTTGTTTTGTTTTTGGAAACTTGGACCACCAAAACCCAGAACGCAAATTGGCACAAGTAAACCCAGTTTGGTTTGAACTTCAAAGGGAGTTTTGCCAAGGCTTTACTGTCTACACATGAAGCCTGAGTTCTTCAGTGCAGAACAAATGATCTGTTTTCATTTTTAGGCATGTCAGACCCGAACTGGCCTGGAGAGAGTCCTGTACCACTTACGCCATCAGCTGTCACTAACACGGGGTTCCCAAGATATGCAAATGATAGTGTATATGCTAACTGGATGGTTTCACCCTCAGCGGCAAAATTAACGGACACGTTTGATAGTTAACATTTCCTTGTACAAGGTAATGAATTCACCAAAGGGACCGAGGACGCCACGGCCTTTCTTTGTGTACATTAGTCACGCTGGCCCAGACAAATGCCAGTCCCCAGGGGGCAGATTCGCTTTCAAACGTTTGTTGGAATTGTTTCTTTGCCCAAAGTGCTTTTCCTTCCAATAGTTCATGGTTGTCCCTTCTTGCAGACCTGAGCCATCTGGTCTTGATCGCTTTCGGCCAGCTACTGATGGCTCACATCTGTAATCCTTGATCCTCAGGAAGCTGAGCTCTGAGGATGAAGGTTCAAAGCCAGGCTGGACAGGCAGATCTGTGAGACTTTTCATCTCTAGTTAACTACCAAAAAGAAAAAGGGAAAAGGGCAGGGGAGGGGGGAAGCCAGAAGTGGAGGTATGGCTCAAGTGATAGAGCATTAGCCTTGAGCACAAAGCTCAGGCTCAGGCCAGGAGTAGAAGTTCAAGCCCCAGGACCTGCACACACAAAAGAAACGTTCTGTTCCTGTGAGTACCTGGCAAGCTCCCTTCATGGCCTGTGCCTGTCCACAGCCACAGCAGGCTTTGTGTTAACGTGTTCAAGTCCACTGATAACTACCTTGTATCTGAAATTGTACATGAACTTGTTTTGGTTCTTTTCTGGTTGCTATCTCCCAAACAATACAACAAAGTTTAAATGAAGCACACACACACACACACACACACACACACACACACACACACACACACACACACACGAGGTAGAGAAAAAAAATGGCAGGAATTACCTGCCCTTATTCAGAATAAGAGCCGGGCCAGGGCAAAGCCCAACAGAGCTGGGGTTGGGGTCAAGAGGAGACCACAAGATGAGGCCTTTGCTCAGTGATTGAGATCCTAAGATTAGTTTTTATACAATCATGTAAACTTTTTTAGGAAAGCACGTAGCTTTTCATCAATGATTAAAGGGATTCTTAGAGTTAGCACAATGGCAAGATTTGCTGCAGTCTTTGCCGTCCTATTGCAGTTTGAGGGGAGCAAGCCATCCCACCACGTGGCTGGCTCATTTTACCCTTCTGTGCTCAGCACTGAGTGACCATGCCCCCCAGCCAGAAAAGGGAAAAGCCAGGTGCCAATGGCTCACACCTGTAACCCTAGCTACTCAGGAAGCTGAGAGCTGAGGATTCTGGTGGAAAGCTGACCCAGTCAGAAAAAAAATCCACAAGTTACTTTATCTCCAGTTAACCAGCAAAAAGCCAGAAGTGGAGGCGTGGCTCACGTGGTAGAGTACCAGCCTTGAGCAAAAAAGCCAAGTGAGAGCACAAATGCCCTGAGTTCAAGCCCCAGTGCTGATGTAAAAGAAGGGGGAGGGTAGTAAAAAAAAAAAGGGAGAACTTGGAGTATCTTGGGATACTAGCAACAGAGACCTTACACTGTGAATGGCACTCCACAATCCCCACATTACAGCATTCAACTTCTGCATCATGAGCAAGTGGTCTTGACACATTTGAATTCTATCTTCTCAGCTCTCTCCTAACGGGACAGTTGTGTTTGTTTTAGAAGTAGTACTGTGGATGACAGAGGACTGTGGCACCTCTCACTGTAAGTACGGTGTGGAAGCCAGGGACCTCCACTCTCTCCTATAATCCCAGACATTCAAGAGACTGAGATCTGAGGGTAGCAATTTGCAGCTAATCCAGGCAAATGATTCTGTAAGATATTTATCTGCAGCCAGCAAACAAACAAACAAACAAAACTAGATCTAGAAATGTGGCTTCAGTGGTAGAACATCAGCCTTGAGAGAAAATGCCAAAGGAGAATGCTCAGATCCTGAGTTCAAGTCCTGGTACTGACAACACAACAAACAGTTGATGGAAAGAGAATATTTCAGCTCTCACAGAGCTCATGTGGGAGGTCATGGATAAGCTTTTCCTGTATTTTGTCATTCAATGCTGCTAGAGGAAGACATTTTGGCTTCTTCAAGTCTGACCCCAGTCTATACATAAGGTTCTTAGATTTTTGTCACTGGACTGTGGCAACAGACACACAGGGCTCCTTCAGACCTGGTGGGGGATGGGACTTATTGGAAGACCCAATAGCTCATTTGTCTATCCCAGAAATATCAATTTATAGAAAAGAATGTACCAGAATGTTGCCAGGTCATCAGATTTACAGCACTGTGATGAGACTTGTAGTAGTCTCAGTCGAAAATCATATTTCATCATAAACACTTTTTACCAAAGCGGTGACATTATGGAGTCTTGACTGGCCTCGGTATCTTGAAGGGATGTGTGTTCATAAAAACTCAGAGTGGGGAGCTTCACATACTGGCTGATGAATTCTTTTTCAGATATCATGGTAAACTTTTGATTTTCTGATGTGCTTAATGATAGATTTATTAAATGCAAAAGGAACAATAAATGCATATTATTAACTATGCCTACACAGTAAGTGAATTGCTGTAGCACATTTGTTCTTCTCCAGGATGAAAGTTAAGGTCTGAGTGAAAAGGACTGACTTAATATTTGGGCATCAACACTTGCCTCTGGACCCATTTGTCTGTCTAAACTGTGCTAATAAGTAGAGGACCTACACTTAGGAGTTTTAGCAGAAAGAATTTTCATCCACATATAGCAGAAATTACTAAGTATGACTGAGTATTAAGTCGTAATGTGTCAGCTATTGAGATTTTTTAAAGCTATTTAAGAAAGGTTATTTACCCATATAATTGTGTTCCTTTGCTTTTGTAATCAAGGTGACTAAGGAAATCATTTCGGTTGTGTAAATAAAATCGTGTATCATACAATGTGTATATTGCTTTTCTCTTTCCAGCGTCCTAAAGAGAAATAGTTTCCATGGAAGAATCCACATGTCACAGGGAACTAACTGCCTCACTGTGGGGACTGGCAGAGTTGACATGACCAAGTGTCACCAAGGGCTCATGCATTGACTTGCACAAAATGCAAATGACTAAGCATAGTGATAGTAATTCTTAAGAACAATGAACTTCCTCTAGGGAATTTTTATTTCATTCAGGTCACTTTCCCTACGATAAAGCAACATTCATTCTTACATTTAAGTATTCCTGGTTTTTTAACCATTTCTTACTGTCAACTTCTTTTCATGTGTGTGCCAGTATCAGAGCCTCATAGTCTTGGCTTTTCTGATAATGAATGGTATTCTACTACTTGAGCCACACTTCCAAATTGGGCTTTTTGCAATTATGGTGATAAAAGTCTTGGATTTAGCTCTGTCCAGGCTAGCACTGAACTGGGATCCTCCTAAATAACCAGAGTTACAGGTGTGAAGCCCCTGGTGCCAAGCGCCCAGACCAGTCTAGCTTCATCTTTTTATGGATGATTATCACTTTTATTCAGTCTACTCCTGTATTTGGAGAGCATTTCTGGGATATTCCCACCAAATCATATAAACATAAAGTGTCCAGGACACAGATTTATGGTTCTCTTCATTAGTCCACAGTGTCTCTCTTTTTTTTTTCTTTTTCTCTGGACTAGAAACTGTTGTGCTGGTGCATGATTCCTTCTCAGGGAGTGGTTCTTCCTTAATGTGTTTCTTTTTATTTTTCTTCTTCTTCTTTGCAGATGTTTCCTCTTCTACTAAGAGTACATTTTCTTCCTCTTCTTCAGCTTTAACTTTCAACTTAGATTTTTTGTTTTTGCTTTCTTCTCAATTGCTTCATCGTCTTCATCTACTTCTTCTAGTTTGCATTTTTTAGAACAGTTTGGAAGTATAGAATCTCCAGATGGATCATAAGTCTTCACTTTATTTTTGTGTGCATACTTTTCTGCTTTTGCCAGCGCCTTTCCTGATCCACCTATTTTTCTTATCCCTCAGTCCTCCAAGCTTCTCAACCTGGCCTCTAATTTGGCTCTGTTCTCAACTCCCATTGCAGAACTGGAATCTTCATCCAGAGCATCATACGAATAGCCAAAGCAGTTTTGGCTGCCAGCATCCGAGAAATCTTTTCTTTGTTTTTGGGACTTATCTGGCCTACCAGTGAGGCATGATACATGAGACCATATTTAGGGGTATCTCACTTAGACTTGAGAGCTCTAAACAATGCCTTTTCTGCTCCAAGAATCTGAACTATTGAAGCTGCATACTTGGCCAAATTCACAAGAGAACCTGCATGAGCAATAAGCCATGCTCCAACGAATTTTCCAACCATGACTATAACATTGGATGCAGTGGTCATCATTCAATTTTGCAGATATTCATACTGCTGGGTTCTGTATTTGGAGATTTCAATCACCTGGGTGCAAATATCTTCTTCAGAAACTTCTGTTCCCATAGATATCTCTGCAGCAGCTTCTACTTCCTCTGGAAGTAATTCAGAAAGTGTGGCAGAAGCATAGTTCCTTCTATGGCCAACTTTCTGTAAACACTTACAGTATGTCAACTTATCTGAAATCATTTCTCCTAATTCAGGGAAATGCCAACCATACCACTCCCTACATCTCATAACGCAGTTGTTCAGTTCTTTATCCAAGTCGTCCAGTAAGAAAATTGCCTGAACAATCAGTGTGTCTACTTTATCGGCACTAAATTTCAGTCAGTATTGAGACAAGCTGTGGGCCAATCCAAGAAACATGGCTGACATTTCTGGTGGCTCTACCCCAGGGATTGACCCGTTCATTTGTGATGGAATTCCTCTCATAAGTTTATTAACCACAGGACTATGGATACAACTCCGATTCAGCTTTTCCTTTATGATCCCTCTCAGTTTAGCATCAGCCACCACCAGAGGTTCATGGGCTTCTTTTATCATTTTCTTCAAAACTTGCTTCAGCTGCTTATTCATTTTGCCCTCCATGAGGGCTGTGAATGCTGCTAATGTTCTGCTGTATCCTGAAATTTCTCAAAATGTTTTAGCTTTACTGTTTTATTTGCTTTCTCTGGAGTTTCAAATTCTTTCCACAAACTATTAACCTCCCGAAGTTTCTTCTCATTTAGAACCTTAAAGACGGTGTAGCCAATGGACATTTCAAACAGCATCAACATGGTGAGGGTTGGTGAGGGGCCCTCGGGGGTGGAGGGGCCTGAGAGGTCTTTATGACCAAAGATCAAAACACAACTTCAAAGCTGCGCACAGATGCCCACTCCTCCCCGCAGAAAACCTGTTGCACACTACCACGTGCCCAACCTTTTTTCTTCTTTCCCCCTCCCCCTCCCCCTCTCCCTCCTCCTCCTCTTCCTCCTCCTCCTCCTTTTCTTCCTCTACCATGGCTATCTAGAAATCAAGTCTCAGATTTTCCTGCTCAGGATGCCTTTTGAAACAGTATCCTCAGATCTCAGCCTTCTGAGTAGCTAGGATTACAAGCATGAACCAGATGCCAGGCTATTGTTGATTTCTCTCTCCCTCCCCACCCCTCTCTCTATCCCTCCCTCCCTCCCTCTCCCTCTCTCCTTTTTTGCTGGTCTTGGGGCTTGAACTTGGGGCCTGGGCATTTTACCTGACCTGCTTTTCCTCAAGGCTAGTGCCCTACCACTTAAACCATACCCTCACTTCTGGCTTCTAGTGGTTAACTGGAGATAAGAGTCTCATGGATCTTCCTGCCTGGGCAGGCTTCAAGCTGTGATACATCTCAGCTCCCTGAGTAGCTGGTATTACAGATGTAAGCCACCAACACCTGGTCAATGACTGCTAATTTCTTTCTTTCTTCCTTCCTTCCTTTCTTTTCCTTCCTTCCTTTCTTTTCCTTCCTTCCTTCCTTCCTTCCTTCCTTCCTTCCTTTCCTTCCTTCCTTCCTTCCTTCCTTCCTTCCTTCCTTCCTTCCTTCCTTCCTTCTTCTTTCTTTCTTTCTTTCTTTCTTTCTTTCTTTCTTTCTTTCTTTCTTTCGTCATGAGGCTTGAACTCAGGGCCTGGACACTGTCCCTGAGCATCTTTTATTCAAAGCTTGCACTCTACCACTCTACTGACTACTTCTGGCTTCTTTTTGTATATATGTGGTACTAAGGAATCGAACTCAGGGCTTCATGCATGCTAGGCAAGTCCTCTACCACTAAGCCACATTCCCAGCCTTTCTGCTGATTTCTTAAAGCCGGAGAGAGTGTATTTCTGAGTAATAATCTCTCAGTTATTGAAATTTGTAAAGTTTATATAATCATGAATGAACAAAGCTAGGGGAAACTCAGGAAGTAATAATTTCCAAACTATGTAAAAAGAAAGCATTTTCCAGATGGGCTGGCTCACACCTCTAATCCTAGCTACTCAGGAAGCAGAGATCTGAAGGTTGAGATTAAAGCCAGCTTGGGCAGGAAAGTCGGTGAGACATTATCTCCAATGAACCAGCAACAAAGCTGGAAGTAGAGTTGTGGCTCAAGTAGTCTTAAGTGAAAAAGCTCAAGGACAGCGCCTAGGCCCTGAGTTCAAGCCCTGATCCTGGAACCGGTTTGTTTAAAGTATCCTTCCCAGGCAAGCAGAACTGGAAGCAATTTCTCCCCATAATTAGAGAATTATGTTCTCCTATAATGGTTTCGACAGCAGGAGGACTGGTCCAAGAAGTTTTGAGCCCACCCCTGCCTCCTCCTCATATATGTCTCCAGCATGAAGCCTGATGGACACTCTTGGCTTCTATGCCTCTGTCCATGCAGGGCCTTTCCTTCTGTTCTCCTCCACAAAGGCTGTGGCTGTAACTCAGGTATATTAGATGCTAGGACTTCCCTGAGGGAATGGTCTGAACTAAGAGCATAAAAGACATCAAAATTCATTTGTAGAGATTGGTTCGATGAGGCTGGGAGTTTGGCCTAGTGGTAGAGTGCTTGCCAGGCATGCACAAAGATCTGGGTTCAATTCCTTTGGAAGTGGCAATATGGCTCAAGAGGTGGAGCTCTTGGCTTGAGCACAGAGAGGCTTCGGGACAGAGCACAGGCCCTGAGTTCAAGTCCCAGGACTGGCAAAAAGAAAAAAGAATGGTGGGATTTGCTATATTGCCATTTGGCTATATTGTAGCAAGACCAACAGTAACCATCTAAAGCTCTGTGGGTGAGCATTCATTCTAGAAGTAAGGAGGCAAACATGGTAAACACGTAGGAGAAATCATGATTAACACTGCCCTGTGGTTCCGAGTGCTGTGTTAAGTGGCAAGACAAATACTATCATGGCATTCAATGTACATATGTGAACCTGGAACTAGGTAGTTCGAGAGGATGGATGGAGTTGAAGGGGAAGGCAGGGGGAGGGGTGACATTGACCAAGACGCATTGTACTCATAATCTGACTTGTTGAGACCCTTTTGTAAAACGTTTTGGTTTTTTAAATTTTAAATTGCCATTATAAAGGTGATGTACAGAGGGGTTATGCTTGCATGCGTCAGGTAGAGTACATTTCTTTTTGAACAATGTCACCTCTTCTCTTTCTCCCAGGTCTTCCTTCCCATCCCCGCTCACAAGTTGTAGTATTCCTTTTCAACATTAAAGATGGTTTTTTCAGAGGTGAGAAAAACATGTGAAATCACAGCGATCTGGTGGGAAGGGAGGTCTGAGCTGCCCTGACCATGGCATTAGGGATAATAAGAAGGCAGCTAGGACTAATGCCAACACGATAGTAAGCGCCATCTCCTTGCAGAATGTCCCCTGTATTCTCACGAGGCCTCAGGGGCACAGGGCCCTTGGGACATGTGCCTTGCATGAGCTGTGGAGGAAGGAAACCCCAACCCCTTCCATGTTCTCAGAGAGATCCAGAATCCAAACAAAACTTCCACAACCATGCCCAGAGGGAAACAATCATGAGATTGTCCCCTACCCTGTGGGCCACAGTTATCACTAATTAAACCCCAAACACTCCCCTGGGGGGGGGGTAAGGATGGCTGGTCCAGATGTTGGGATTATGGACTCTTTGAAAGCAAATGCACTTCTGCTGCTTTTCTTTCACCCACAAATGAATTCACTCTGACTGCTTTAGACACTGTCCTGGCATTTTAAATTCTTGAGTCAGCAGAGAAAATGAACTCAATCCTAGATGCTATTAGACCAACCAAGATCATACAGCTGCAGTGGAGATAGGAGAATTTGGATGGGGTCCATCTTTGAATAGGGGTACACCTTGCTCTGGTGGTAGCTGTGCAGATGTTAGCATCTCAGAGTCTTGGGGCAGGCAGGATGGAGAAAGTCAATGGCCGGAAACCACCTAGCTAGTGCCACCCCAGGAGAGACTGTAAGTCCACACCCTTTTTTGGTGATCCTAATTCAAGTTAAATACAAATGTGGGCAAGCAAGGAAAGGTTAAATGCATTCAACCACTAAAAAATAATAATCTTTCTTTCTTTCTTTCTTTCTTTCTTTCTTTGAGATGGAACTAATGTTGATATTTCACACATAATACTTATCATGCAAACTGTCAACTTCTAGAATAAAAATAGAAAGTTTATGTGTCTGGTATTTTCTCTCCCAGTTGTGTAAATGGCACCAGGGCAACCATGTACGGCCTTTCTGGCTATTCTTGTTTCTGATCTTTTCTACATCTCCTTCAGGGAGGAAGAGGTCTCAGAGGTCTCATCCCAGTGCAGGGTGTGTCCTATCAGAGGTGAGGACCTCTGTTCAGAGATCGAAGAGCTAGGTGGTTACAAGAACATATGACTCAAGACATCCATTCCATACTTTATGTATTTCTCCTGAGGGTTTCAATAAACTTAAGAATTAGCCCAAGGATGGGGGAGGGGGCAAAGGCCTAGGAGGTTGAAGCCACTGTTTCTCAGAGTTGTAGGGTAAAGAGACAGACTAGGAGTTTGGGGAGGTATCATTAGTTTCTAGAAAGAAAAATGAGATTAGAGGGAAATTCTAAGCATAAGAATGACACTAAAGTCAGGCACTGGAAGCCCCCTGTGATCCTAGTTACTCAGGAGGCTGAGATCTAAGGATTATAGTTGAAAACCAGCCCAGGCAGCAGTCTCCTACAGACACTTATCTCCAATTAACCATCAAAGAGTAGGAAACTGAGCTGTGGCTCAAGTGGTAGAGTGCCGGCCTTTAGTGAAGAAAAAACAACAAAAAACCTAAAGGACAGTATCCAGGCTTCCAGTTCAAGGCCCACCAGCACACATATACAACACACACACAAATCATACAATGTAAGACCCTAACATCATTCTCTAAAAGATTCCCTGTGCTCCTTATTCAAACCTGAGGAAACTTGAGTCCAATGACATGGAATTAGCCTCAAGGTCATTGGCAGCCAGAAGTCTCCTGCCTAAGGATTGCTTGTGTGTCTCTGGAGGCCTGTGGGTTCCTTCCTGGCACACTTGGTCTCTTAGGGCCCCATGTAGAACAATGCTAACCTCAGAGATCTGGCAGGAGCTTATTGGAAAAGGCAGCCTGCCCCCTGAGTTTAATTACCACACTTTCTGCCTACACTACCTTGCCTATGTTTATACTATCCACTTCCACAAGTCCATTTTTTGGAGGCCCACACCCACTTTTTTTAGATTAGTTAATACTTAAGTGCCAGATGGTTGGGCTTTCTAAGCCAGCCAAAAGGAGGAGAATGAGGGGGCGAGGCCTGCAGGTAGTGGGCGGGGCCTTTCAGGAGCTTGAAGGGTCCAGAGGGCTGCAGTGGGCAGGTGGGGTGGGCGGGACCTTGTTGGAAGTGGGCGGGGCCTTCGAGGAGTGGGCGGTGCATATGAGCATGGTGTATTGGAGTGGGCGGGGCCTGCCTGCACTGGGCGGGACCTGCCAGCAGTGGGTGAGGCGCGTGGTAGACTGGGCAGGCTTTTCTGGCAGTGAGGGGCGCCTGGGAGATTGAGTGGCTTTTCCGGTAGTGAGGGGGTCGCATGGGGGGCGCGTGGAGGAGTAAACTGTCTTTCCGGCAGTGGGCGGGGCGCGTGGAGGAGTGGGCGGGGCGCGTGGAGGAGTGGGCGGGGCGCGTGGAGGAGTGGGCGGGACCTTCCGGCCGTGGGCGGAGTTGCCTGGGTGGCGGCGCCCTCATTTCCTCGCGCGCGCCGGAAGTGGCTGTTCTCTGCGCGGCGGCGGCTCCCTGAGGGAGAGCGACGAGGCGGGGCGCCTCAAGCTGCCCCGGGCGCCGCCCGGGTGTGCCCGCTGCGCCGAGGAGGCGGCGACCGCGCGGTGAGTAGCTGACTTCTCCTGTGTCTCCTGGCGGCTCTGCCTGGGCAGTGCGGGCGCAGGAGCTGCGGGCGCCGGGCCGGGTCACCTCCGACGGGGACCCCGTCCCCCTGAGGTTCCCTCACGGACCAGCCCTCCGGAGGCCGGTCCGGCTCACCGAGAAGCTGCGGTTTTTCTCTGAAACCCGTGCTGCATGTCTGCCTAATATATGTGTGGGGGTGCATGCATGTGCCGGTACTGCGACTTGAACTCGGAGCCTGGGTGCTGTCACCCCGGGCGCTCTACCACTTGAACCACAGCAGCCCCACTTCCGCTTTTTGCTGGTTAGTTGGAGATAAGAGTCTCACGGCTTCTTTTAGCTGGGCTGACTTCAAGCCAGGATCCTCAGGTCTCAGCCTTCCAAGTAGCTGGGATTACATGACAGCCGACGCCCCATCTTCCCCTCCCACCACCCCTCCCCCAGCTACTAGCCACCGTGACTGCTCCCAGTCGCTATACTTTTCTGGTTCACTTTAGTTTCTTTTTGTGGACTGAAAACATCCTTTCGAAGATGCACGTTGGCGTAGAAATTAATGGGGGTTTAGCACCCCCCCCAAACGGGAACCTCTGACGTCGTTGTCAGAGAATTCATCTTGAAAATTGTTCCTGAGCCAAGAGGTGGGGTAATTTGTAAAACAGAGGTGTTGTTTCTGTTGGGAATGATGATATTGATGGAATGACAACTCATGGATCCGATGGATCTGAAGCTTTTCCTGTGAAACTTGAAGGTGTTTATTATCTAGCCTGCTTTGGAACTTATGTTGTATGCATTGCTGTCACCGGCCATTACCCTTAAAGGCTCTTGCATCTTTCTTTACCACCAGAATTAACCTTGTGTGTGCATATGTGGGCATGCTGGTCTGGTACTGGGACTTGAAATCAGGTTCGGAGTGCTGTCCCTTTGTTTTTCCATTCAAGGCTGGTGCTCCACTTGAGCCACAAATCCAGTTCTGGCTTTTTTAGTAATTTATTGGACATGAGAGTCTCATAACCTTTCCTTCCCAGGAGGCTGGCTTTGAACCAGTCTCAGATGGCAGCCTCTTGAGTACCTAGGGTTACCTTAGTATCAGCACCCCCCCCCAAAAAGAAGGTAGTTATGATCTGAATCAGACTCAGTTTGAAGTTTGGTTAACACACAAAAACTAATTACTCAAGTTAGTAGTTGTAAGGGGAAACTAAGCACTAAAAATTTTTTTTAAAGATGAAAGACTCAAAATTGCTAGACCACAGACTTACATATTGTCATGCAACACAGGCCCTAGATATCAATATAAAATTCAATTACAGGGTTAGTTGCAGATATAGATTTGCAGCAAGACAATGGTTGCCACATATACAGAAATATTAGTACATCTATAATATGAACAGAACCAAAACCACTGAATATCTGTGGGAAAGTAGGAGCATTTTAGAGATGCCTAATACTGAACAAATCAAGAAGCAGTGGAGTTAAAGAAAATTTTAAAGTAACCATTTTACCCTCAGATTGACTGCCATGGTGTTGGGATTCGTTTTTTGAATACTGAAACTTAGAAAGTAGGAAAGAATAGCTGTGACATGAAAATTAGATTCAGAAGGGCCAGTGTTCCTTCAATGTGAGTTTCGGGAGTGAGTTGAAAAGAGAAAAAATAACTACAAATTATAGATGCCAAGGACAGGAATATCCAGGTAGACTGAGACATTATAAATCACACAGATACTTCTGAGTCAAGGAACAGATGAATTGGTTCTCTTTGGTCTGTCTGTGTTGCTTCATCCGTGTATGGGGACGATCTGAAAGTAAGTCCTTCAGTGCTAGTGGAAACATGTTAGCTGTACTATCAACTCCTGTTCCTCACTCTCCTTCACTGCTAATTTACACTAGATGCAAGATTTGTATTAAGGAAATTTAAGAGGCATTTAGTGAACTTATGAATGAAATATATACACTGAGGATGTTTAATATATACATATATGTATGTATATACATATATACTTAGAAGCCAGGTGCCAGTGACTTAACACCGATGATCTTAGCTGTTTAGGAGGCTGAGATCTGAGTATCACAATTCAGACCTAACCTGGGCACACAAGTCTGTGAGACTGACCTCCTATTAACCAAAAAAAGAAATGGAGCTGTGGTCCAAGTGGTATAGTGCTACCTAGTCTTGAATGAAAAAGCCCAGAGTTGAAGCCTCAGTACTGACTGGCATATACACACAAAGGGGCTAATTTGGAAACTTAGAATCTTATCCCTAACCAAAGGCATTTTCACTGACATTTCACTCTAAACATCCCAGGATACACTAGGATCCAAATAAAAAATTGAGGAAAATAGGGCCTGGAGTTTGGCCTAGTGGTAGAGTGCTTGCCTAGCATGCATGAAGGTCCGGGTTCGATTCCCCGGTACCACATACATAGCTTTTTTTCTATGTGGTGGTGTGGCTCAAGTGGTAGAGCTCTGGCCTTGAGCTCAAGCCCCATGATTGGCAAAATAAATAAATAAAAATTGAGGAAAATAGATAAGCAGTCCAAATTAGTTTTCAGCTCTAAGTCATAGGTAACTATAAGTTTAAAAAAAGTAATGCAACATGAAGGATTTATATGCCAGAGTAGGTAGATTTTTTTCAAATCTTTCATAATCTGAAGCAAGAATTTAATATGAGTTTAAACTGGATTTTGTTAATCATCTTTCCATTGCTATGACACCTGAAACCAGCAACTTAAAAGGAAACCAAGCACTAGTTTCCCACACCTGGAATCCTAGCTACTCAAGAGTCTGAAATCTGAGGATCTTGGGTAGAAGCCAGCACAAGCCAGAAAGTCCATGAGACACTTTATCTCCAGTTAATCAACAAAGAGCCAGAAATGGTGGTGTGGCTCAAGTGGTCAAGTGCTAGCCCTGAGCAAAAAAGCTCAGGGATAGCACTCAGGCCCTGAGTTCAAGCCCCAGGTGTGGCACAAAAAAAAAAAAGGTTTATACAACCTGTCCTCTTGGTCCTGTTACTGAGCTGCACAGTGTATCAGTGGTAGGAACATGTGACCAAAGAGGCTGCTATCCTGTAGGACCTAACTTCTGCCCATAGGGCCTCACCTAAGATGACTCCCATCTGGCAGTTACACCACAAGTTTGCAACATAGTCTTAAATACATGGCCATTTGTGGGACCTGCTAGATCTAAGCTACTGTGGTGGGGAGTACTTAAAGGGGTGTTAAAAGTTTGTCCTGCTCAAGGGAAAAGCTGTAGATACCTTCCAGTTACAAGAATCAAATGGAGACTTGAAGGAATTTAACCAGTGGTTACATATCCAGGATTTGTCCTATGGGTGATATTCTGAGTATGAAATCCCCTCATGCCAAGGTGATGAATATTGACCATAGATTTGGGAAGAATACACAAAACCTGGAAAAGGAACCTGAGTCTTTGAGTGTAGGAGGGGAATTGTTTCACTATATGCCTCTACTTAGTATTTAACCTAGTTGTGTTCTGTAATTGCTTTGGGAAATTCAGACTTCATTGTCCCTTGAAGTACATCTATGCTTATTCTACATTTTTTTTTTTGCCAGTCCTGGGCTTAAGCTCAGGGTCTGAGCACTGTCCTTGGACTTTCTCAAGGCTAGAGCTCTACCACTTGAGCCTCAGCACCACTTCCGCCTTTTTTCTATGTGTGTGGTACCGAGGAATCGAACCCGGGTCTTCATGCATGCTAGGCAAGCACTTTAACCACCGCCAAACTCCCAGCCCCATTATTCTACATTTTATACATGGTCATATAGAGTGTAATAAAGATGAACTTTTAAGTTAATGATAAGAGCAAGGTTTACAGAGTGAATAGCAATTGCCTATCAAAGCTGGGTACTGCTGGCTCATACCTGTAATCCTAGCAATTCAGGAAGCTAAGATCTGAGGATCACTGTTCAAAGTAACCCAGCAGGACAGTCATGAGATTGTCTCTAGTTAACCATCAGAAACTGGAAGTGGAGCTGTGGCTCAGTGTTAGAATGTTAGCCTTGAGCAAAAAGAGCTCAGGGACAGCTCTGAGGTCCTGAGTTCAAGCTCCATGACCCATTCCCCCCCAAAAAAGAAAATTGCCTACTTGAGGAAATTAATGTTATATTGTATTATAATAACTTCATTTAGGGAAGCTAAAATAGAGATGTCAGAGGAAAGACTCAAAAGATGTCTATTAACAAAAACATGTCAGAAAGTGGGCGTGATGGCTTACGCCTGTAATCCTAGCTACTCAGGAGGTCAAGATCTGTGGGTCACAGTTCAAAGTCAGCCCGGGAATGAAAGTCCATGAGACTCATCTCCAGTTAACCACCGGAACACCGGAAATGGTGCGGTGACCCAAGTGGTAGAGCACTAGCTTTCAACTGAAGAGATCCCACTCCAGGATAACATGCAGATGCAGAGTTCAAGCCCCACAACCAAACAAAACATGGTGGAAAATAATCCCTTACACTAGCTGAGAATTTTGTGGTTGCCAGGGTTTTGTTGACTGCTACATTAAACATTCTACAATCCATTCTGTAACCTGTTCCCACTTAACATTAAGGAAACTGAAGTTTACAGAGATTAAGGAATGTGTCTGTAATGCAGAGTTAGCCTTCAGTATAGGCTTAGGCTGTCTGGCTTCCACACCAATTATACAGAAAGGACAAAATTACCCAAGAAAAAGTATTTACAAATATAATCTGTGTGTGTGCTCTATTACTAATGCTTGAATTCAGGGTCTGGCCAACTTTCCTTTAGCTTGCTCATTAATTTTTGTGCCAAGACTGAGACTTGAATTCAGGGGCCTGATAGTTACTTATATCTGGTGGTCTACCACTTGAGCCGTGTCTGTGGTCCATCTGGCATATTTTCTTTCTTCCTAGAGGATTTATAGTACAAGTCTGATAAGTTTTTTGGTTTTTTTTTTTTGCTTTTGGTGTGTGGAAAAGTCTTTTATCTTGGAGTCGGAGGCATGGCTTTGTGGGTAGAGTGCTAGCCATTGAGCCAAAGCAGCAGGTGCTGGGTTTAAATCCCAGTCTAAGAACCTGAAAAAGATTATTTTACCTTTTTTTCCCCAAAAATAAATTCTGAATATAGAATTCTAGATTGGCACATTCTGGTTTTAAAAAGTACTGACTGTCGGGCTGGGAATTTGGCCTAGTGGTAAAGTGCTTGCCTAGCATGCATGAAGACCTGGGTTCGATTCCTTGGTACCACATACATAGAAAAAAGCCAGAAGTGGTGCTGAGGCTCAAGTGGTAGAGCTCTAGCCTTGAGAAAGTCCAAGGACAGTGCTTAGTCCCTGAGCTCAAGCCCAGGACTGGCAAAAAAAAAAAAGTACTGACTGTCTTATAGTCTTCCTTGTACTATTTCCAAGAGAAATCATCTGTCATGCTTTTAAAATTAATTTTTATTGTTATGATAAAGGTGACAATACAGTTACATTTCTTTTTGGACAGTGTTACACCTTCCCTTGCCATATTATTTTTTGTTTCTCATTTGTGATACATATGTTTTTGTCTGGCTACTTTTAAGATTATCATTAAATGGATCATGATCAAGAAGTGCCTTTGTTTGTTGTGGTGGTGGTTGTTTTGTGTGTGTGTGTGTGTGTGTGTGTGTGTGTGTGTGTGTGTGTGTTGGTACTGGAGCTTGAATGCAGGGCCCATGCTCCGGCTTGGCTCTTTGTGAACCCTGGGGCCTGGGCATTGTCCCTGAGCTCTTCAGCTCAAGGCTAGTACTCTACTATTTGAACCACAGCACCACTTCTGATTTTCTGGCTGTTAATTGGAGATAAAAGTCTCAAGGACTTTTGTGCCCGTGGTTGGTTTCAGACTGTGATCCTCAGATCTCAGCCTTCTGTGTATCTAGGATTACGGGCACGAGAGCCACTGGCACCCAGCTATAGTTTAAATGATTGCTTCAAAACCCTTTAATGTGAATTCTCATATCTGTGTCCATTCTAGATCTGTTTTAGTAAAAAAAAAAATACTTATGTTGTTGCTGTTGCATACTGGGTAGTTTTGTACACTATTCTGGAGGCTTGTACTCTTGGTAACAGTTTAATCCTTTTAGTGTTCTTTTTTTTGGGTGCTTTTCCTTGGGTTTGAACTCAGGACCTAGGAGAAGTCCCTGAGCTTCTTTTGCTATTGAGCCAGAGCTTCATGTCCAGCTTTTGTGGTAGTTTATTGGAAATAAGAGCCTTGCAGACTTTCCTGCTTAGGCTGACTTCCAGCAGCAATCCTCACAACTCAGTCTCCTTGAGTAGCTGCTAAGGCTGACCACTGTGAGCAACCAGTACGAGGCCTAGGTTTTGTTTTTAAGATTCGCTGACAGGACTACACCCATACTGAGAGCTAATTGTTTCCATTACTTAGGCAGCACTTGTTAAATATTCTATTCAAAGTTCTGTGAATCTTGAGATTTCTCCTTCTGGTGGGAGTAAATACTGGCTCTATGAATACTGGGTTCTGTGGCCTCTGTGTGTGTGTGCATGCAGATCTTCCCTTAGATTATTAGTTTCCTCACAAGCCTGCACTAATTGCCACTTACCTGGATACTCAGATGTCTGGAGTTCTTTCTCTGTATAGCTGTCTACTCTTTGTCCTAGTACTCTAGCCTTCAGTTGTCCACTCTCTGTCCTCAGGCCGCCTGCTACATCTTCTTTAGGAAATGTATTGAGCTCTATTCAGGTTCCTCTTTCTCCCTTATGGCCTAGAAACTGAGGTCGGAAGTTAGGCAATCACTTGTTTCTGCAGTGATAACTGTTTGTTACGTTCAGTGTCTTGAAAACTGGTCCATATTTCAGAGGGTTTCTTCTAGGGGGAGGAGTTTCATTTTGGTTGCCTGATAATTTTCAGTTGTTTGAAGCATGGAAGTGAATCTGGGCCCTGTTACTGCCTTTTGACTGCAGGAGGCAGTCTTTTGGTTAGAATGTAGACTGAATGGGTTCTAAGGAAAGGGGGACAAAAATGTGAAAAAGGGTATCAATATGCGAGAAGTAATGCACCCACCAGCTAACAAATATAACTGTAACCCCTCTATACATTACCCTAACAGTAAAATTAAAAACTTTGATTTGTCTTCCATGCCCTGGTTTTGTGTATCTAGGATTGTAGATGTGAGTCACTAGTGCCTGACTTCTCTTACATACCTTTAATACCCATTCTCCTGTCTCCATAGCATCTACCTTGTAATATCACAGACATTTTGGGGGGCTCCAAACCAACGGAGTCACCAGCTAGTGAATGGAGGTAGGAGTCAGTATAATAACAACGCAGCAGCTCCTCCAACCTCCCAGCTGATAAAGAACTCCCTGACCTTCAGTGGGGCTGAACATTTCAAGGTAAACACCACATGCAGTTGGTAGTCATTGTATGACATTGCAATAACCACAGGATGAAACCACACGCAGGTGGTCGTAACCACTGGCAGGTGGTCGAGCAGGTTAAGCATTTTTACAAAAACAACTTGGCAGCTGAGCCTGCCAGGTTATTACAAGGTCTCCTCACAACACTGCACTATGTGTGTTTGTGGGTTTTCATATTTTTATTTTTTTTAATTATCAGAAAGGTAATATACAGTTGGGTTATAGTTACATAAGTCAGGTAAAGAGTACTTTCTTTTTGCATAAGAGTACTTTTTCTTTTCGTATGTCATGCTTCTCTTGCCCTCTCTCAAGTTTTTCCCTCTTATCCCCACAAGTTGCATAGTTCATTTTCCATATAGTGCCTAGTAATATGATAGTATTGATACTAGTTTAATTTTGTATAGGAAAAAGTTTCAAATGAAGTTATGTAACTGCTAAATAGAAGAATTAAAACTAAGGCAGTCCATCTTTTTCCCACTTAAGTAAAATATAGATATGAAGGTTCTGAATATATAATTTAATATCATGGTCCAATATTTCCCACTGAAATGAAAGGCTTCAGTACCTTAGAATGTGTTAGATGTATAGCTCTAGGGTGCTTTGTCCCTCTGGTTCTGTGCCTCCTCCTGCACTCCCAAAGGCAGATAAATGAACAAAGGAAAAACCTCTTTACATTTTCTGGAGTTTATTTTGATAAATATTGTTTTTTATATAAAATATGTGTTTATATTTAGATGATTGGAGTGTGAATAAACTTTATGATTACATAGAATGGTGTTAATAGAATGGCACAAAAATGGGTCTGAGAGTGTTTTGTTTACCTTTGTTTTATTTTGCTTTGTAGTCGTAGGGGTTGAACTCAAGGTGCCTTGTGGATACTAATCAAGAGGTTTACCACTAAGCTATAACTCCAGCCTCTGTGGTGATTGTTGATTTTTTTGCCTATACTAAAGCTTGAATTCAGGACCTGGGCCCTGTCCGTTTGCTTTTTTTGCCCAAGGCTAGTACTCTACCACTTGAACAACAGCTCTACATCCATCTTTTTTGTTTTTTGTTTTTTGTGTTTTTTTGTGAGTTCTGGGCCATGAACTCAGGACCTGAGTCCTGTCTTTGTGCTTTCTCAAGGCTAGAGCTACCATGGGAGCCACGGCACCATTTCTGTTGTTGTTGTTGTTGTTTTAATATGTGGTACTGAAGACTCGAACCTGGGTCTTCCTGCATGCTAGGCAAGCACTCTACCACTAGGTCAAACTCCTGGCCCCATACATCCATCTTTTTAATGATTGATTAGCGATGAATCCATAGACTTTCCTGCCTAGACTGGCTTTGAACTAGGGTCCTCAGATTTCAGCCTCCTTAGTAGCTAGGATTACAGGCATGAGCCACCACGGTTCAAGCTCATATTAGTTTTAGAGATGACATCATTTAGTCCTTTAGGCTATGGCTTAAAATTCTCTTTAGAAACTAGGCCAGTAAAATTTTAATTGAAATACCTGCTTTTTTTTTTTTGACAACCACCTTAGAGCTATACATCTAACATTCTAAGGTACTGAAGCCTTTCATTTCAGTGGGAAATATTGGACCGAGATACTAAATTATTAATACAAAACCCTCAAATCTATATTTTGCTTAAGTGGGAAAAAAGATGGACTGCTTTAGTTTTAATTCTTCCATTTAACAGTTACATAACTTCATTTCTATCTTTTCATTCTTGAAACCATTTTTCCTATACAAAATGAAACTAGTATCAATACCATCATAAAATTATGTCATTTTAAACTATGCACTTTAAGATTTTTGAACCGTAGCTCAGTTATAAATACCTTCTATGGGCCAGGAGTTTGGCCTAGTGGTTGAGTGCTTGCCTAGCATGTATGAAGACCCAGGTTTGATTCCTTGGTACCACATACATAGAAAAAGGCAGAAATGGTGCTGTGGCTCAAGTGGCAGGGTGCTAGCCTAGAGGACAGTGCTCAGGCCCTCAGGACTAGCAAAAAATAAATATCTTCCACATGGAGATCTCAGACATACATATATAATTACAACAAACTTTACTATTAAGTTGGGTACCAGAGGCTCATGCCTATAAGTATAGCTACTCAGGAGGCCAAGATCTGAGGATTATAGATCGAGGCCAGGTTGGACAGGCAAATCCAAGAGACTCTTATTTCCAATTAACTAGCCAAAAGCCAGAAATAGAGTTGTGACTCAAGTGGTAGAGCACCAGTTTTAAGCAGAAAAAGCTGAGCAAGAGCATAGAGGCCCTGAGTTTAAGCACTAATACCAGCATACACACAGCATGTTACTCATGCTGATATTTTTAATTTAATTGAAAAGTAATGACCTGTGGCTCAGAGTACAAAATACTCTGTCATTATTTAAAAAAACAAACAACTGTGTGGTGGTACCCTGGTAATAAAAGGATATGGTACTTGTAAGGTTTGCCAAAAGGAAACTCCACGCAGTTCAGGAGAAGAGGGTTTATTTCGTGAGAAAGAGCAGATTCCTGCCACCCAAGATGGAGTCGGCGAGCAAGAGGGCTTAGGGCAGGAAGTGAGAGATTATATAGGGGGAGAGGTATAGCCACAGGGGAAGTGGATGTGATCTCAGAGGATGGGGAAATACCTCAGTGGGGACCTTCCACTGCCCCCAGGCATGCCAGTTGCCAGGGTTACAGGTGCTGGGCGGGGATTTCCAGGGTGCAGTGGGAGAGAGCCAAGGGAAGAAGTCATTTCTTCCCGTTGGACCTAACATTCCCACCTTCTGATAGTTGTAAAGGGGCGCCGACTCTTTCTGGCTACTTCTTGCTGACAAGGGGCGTCGACATTGAGGGTAGAAGGCGGTGATGCTGTCCATCCAGAAGGAGCAGTAAAAGTTCCATGGTAATGAATGTGCATATGTGTCCTTGGATGAAATTCAAAAGAAGTCTTAAGAGGCAGGGGTGCCATCTTCTTCAGGGATGCAAGATACCTTGGTGTCATAGAAGGGGCAAGAGCAGGAGCCTTTTTCATTCTTGACAGAAGAAACCACTGTGGCTGTCCATTGAGCTAAACTGCAGTGGGAGCGGTCAGCAGGACCTGATGAGGACCTGTCCACTTAGGATGTAAACCAGACAGATTAAGGGTCTTAAGAAAGACTGGATCCTCAGGCAAAATTGGGGGAGAAGGAAAAGGGCTTTAAGGGGCTGAAGGAGCCTTGGATATGGGACAGTAGGGTAAGATTAGAAAGGAATGTAAAGGAAAGTTATCTATTCTACATGGGTAGTTACAGAACAAGTAAGGCCATCTACACTCACCACTGAGATCTGGGGGGGAAAAGACAGGCTGGAATACTCAGGTAACGACGAATAACTGGCTTCCATATCCAAAAGAAAGGATACAAGTAGCTTGCCTGCAACCTAGAGACATACCCTGGGCTCCTCCATTGTGATGCTTGTGGGATCCAGTGGCCCTGGGCAGCATCACACTTCCGTTGCCAAACTGAGTATCTCGGATAAGTTGGGCTCCTCCCCATGTATGGGGGGGGTATGGGAGGGACTGGCCCACCTTGTAGAGACAAGGAGGGATAGTCGACTCCCCAGTGTCCCGGCTGCCCACACTTTGACAGAGTCCAGATGGTGATTTTAGAGTAGGGCAAGCTCTTGCCCAGTGGCCTTCCTTGCCATACTTAAAGCATGGTCTGGGTGGTGTGCGTTGGACGCTTCTTCTTTTAGGAGCCCGAAGGGCAGCAGCCAGGAGCTGGCAATTTTTCCTATTACGGGCAGCCTTATCAGCTTTTTTCTGTTCCTCTCGGTTGTTAAAAACCTAAGGGCCATGCTCACCAGATCTCCTTGAGGAGTTTGAGGGCCATCCTCAGCCTTTTTCAACTTTTTTTTTAATATCAGGAGCTGATTGGGAAATGAAATGGGTATTAAGGACCACTATACTTTCTTTTGACTCCTGGTCCAGGTTAGTATAACGCTGGAGTGCCACTGTAAGACGATCAAGAAATTTGGCCGGCTTTTCAGTGGGTCTCTGGGTAACCTCCTTTAGTTTATCATAGTTGACTGCATGGTGGGCTGCCTTCTGGAGGCCAGCTACCAGGCAGGTTACCATCCTGTTTCTGCTAACCCTTCCAGGCGCATTATTTTCATAATCCCATTTGGGCTCTTCCCTAGGCACAGCCGTTGCTCCTACTGGGAAAGTATTGTCTAGACGGTGGGTTTCATTAGCATGTGCCTGGGCTGCAACCCAAACCCTTTCCTTTTCTTCAGAGGTAAGGGTAGAGGACAGGACTGTATATAAGTCATGCCAGTCTGAACAAGGTATTTAAACTCTTCGGTATAATTATTGGGATCTTGGGAGTATTATCCTAGTCGCTTCTCAATCTGGGAAAGATCTGTCATTGAAAAGGGAGCATGCACATGAATGACCCCTTCTGCCCCTACCACCTCCCGCAGAGGATATAAGGAGGCTGGTGGAGGCTGTGAGCTACCAGTATCAAGTATGAGTAGCAGGAGGTGAGTCGAAAGGAGATGAAGGGGGAAGAGAAGGAAGGAAAGGTTCAGCTTGGGGAGGAGAAGCAGAGTCTTCAATGTTGAGTAGGGGATCAGGCACTTTAGGGTTAGGAAGAGGCTCCAGGCTGGTAGGTGATTTGGCAGGGACAGGATGCCTCTGTGCCAGTAGGATAGGGGAAGTTGAACAGGATTAGTAGAGAGAAGGGCAAGCATGGAGAGCAAATAAAGCCTGAACATATAGAAGCTCTGGCCATTTACCATTGCATCGGCAGAAACTGTCTAAATTCCTGAGAATATTATAATCCAAAGTCCCATTTTGGGGCCATTGAGACCAATTGTGTAGCCTATACTTTGGCCAGACACAATTGCAATAAAAGATGAGCCGTTTGGGCTTTATGGAGTCCCTGAGTAGAAGAACATCTAAAGAGTGTAAAAGATATCCCAAGGGGGTGTCCTGGCTTGGGTGAGACTGATGAGACCCCATTGTAATAAGAAACACGAACCGGAAGTGAAGTCTGTGAGGATGGGGTGTGGTCAGTGAGGAGGTATGGGAAGAGTTAGTAAGGACATGGCGGGAGGCCCAGTTAGTTGAGGACACCAGGGGAGGGGTGGAGTCAGTGAGGATGTCAGGAGGTAGAGTCACTGAACATGGGGCAGAGTCACTGAGATGGACAGGGGGTGGAGTCACTGGACCTGGGGCAGAGTCAGTAAGAACAACAGGGGTTGGAGTCAGTGGGGACGTCATTGGGTAGAGTCAATAAGGATGTTGTTGAGTGGGAAAGTAGAATGTGTGGGGGGAGGGCGAATCCAATCTCACCAGAACAGATTGGGGGTGGGGGGGTCTTAAACTAGACACAGGGAGAGAGCCCTAGGCAGGGTAGGTTCAAGGAGACAGAAAAGAGGCCTGCAGGCAGGAGTCACTCACTAGATACTGACAGGAAACATTGTAGCGAATGCACCTCCAGCAATGGGAAAGGCAGAGGTCGGGCAGTGGAGTTTCCTTTCTCTGGCTCAATGGAGGGGGGACAGAAGGCGGATTGACCCTCGATAAATGGAGGGGATCCAGCCACTCCCAACCCTCTCCCCCATCAGAGTCAGGGCACCAAATGTAAGGTTTGCTGAAAGGAAACTCCACACAGTTCAGGAGAAGAGGGTTTATTGCGTGAGGAAAGAGCAGACTCCTGCTGCCCAAGATGGAGTCCTGCAAGCAAGAGGGTTTAGGGCAGGAAGTGAGAGATTATAGAGGGGGAGGGGTATATACACAGCGGAAGTGGATGTGACCTCAGAGGATGGGGAAATACCTCAGTGGGGACCTCCCACTGCCCCCAGGCATGCCAGTTGCCAGGGTTACAGGTGCTGAGCAGGGATTTCCAGGGTGCAGTGGGAGAGAGCCAAGGGAAGAAGTCATTTCTTCCAGTCGAACCTAACAGTACTTGTGTTATATGCTATTCTACTTTCAAGTTTCACTAGCAAACCATTTGCTTATCCAGTGTGGTTACATATGTGCATCTATTAATAATTTATACAAGCCTGTAATCCTAGCTACTCAGGAGGCTGAGATCTGAGAATTGCAGTTCAAACTCAGATTGAGCACTAAAAAGTCTGTGAGACTCTTATCTCCAGTTAATTACCAGAAAACTGAAAGTTGCTCTGTGGCTCAAGGAATAGGGCAGTAGCCTTGAGCTGAAGAGCTCAGGGACAGCGCCCAGGCCCAGAGTTCAAATCTCACCACCCGCAAAATAATAATAATGTATGCAAGATTATGTCTTTACATTTCCAGTTCTAAGTCTTCTTTTTTCTAGCCAGGAGGGCTAGTATTAACTTATACTTAGTATTCCTCTAAATTTTTTCAGTAATGACATCAATTGGTTTCTTATATTAAAAGGTTGTTTTAACCAGGGATGGGTGGCTCACACCTGTAAGCCTAGCTACTCCAGAGTCTGAGACTTTGAATAAAACATGGTTTGAAATCAGCCTAAGCAGAAAAATACCCAAGACTTTAGTTAACCAGCAAAAAAATACCCAAGACTTTAGTTAACCAGCAAAATGCCAGACTAGGGGTTTGGCTTAAGTGGTAGAGTGACAACAAAGGGATCCAGGCAAGAGTATGAGGCCCTGAGTTCAAGCCCAAGTATGCCTCCTCAAAAAAAGAAAGAAAAAAAAGGTTATGATTTTTGAGACAAGATAAAGTCCCAGAATTTGAATTCTTATTTTTAATTCTTATTTTAAAATTAGTGTTTCTTTTAAACTAAACTTTTTTTCTTTATTTGTCACTTAAATAGAATATACAGTTAGTAAAATACTGCATAGTAAAATACCTTGTTTTAATGCATTAAAAATTTCCAGACCCTAGGTTTTCACTTGGTTTACTAAAGAAGTGTTAAAGGGCTGAGGGAAGTTAAATCCATTGTTTGTGGTCCACTAGCCATCAGTTTAAATCTATCCTGCATTTTCTATAGGCGTGCCACAGCTACATACATTGCAACAATTTCCATTAAGGAACCAAGGAGTTCCTAATAACTAAGAACGTGACATGCTTTCACTCATAGACATTAGGTCTATAAACATAGATTATAGATTATGAGCATAGATGGATATATATACAAGTCATGTACACATAGGCCCAAATAAATTGACCAAAGTATGCTATACACGGGGGAGGAGTCCAGTGGTATAGCTCCTTTGAATAACTCACAGTTTGACAAAATGAACACCAGGAAACAGACATATGTTGTGGTGGGGAGGCCAATAAGAGGGACAGATGAGTGGAGAGAAGAAGGGTATGTATATACAGTCATGATATTCAATATACATGTGTGAAAATGGAACCATACAACTTGAAGGGAAGGGTGGGGTTAGGAAGAATTGATCAAGAAATATTATAAACTGACTTGTTGAATTGAAATTTATATAACAACCTGAAGATAATTTTGAAAAATGTCTAAGCTTGTTCCCTAGTGATCTTCCAATGGTTCTCCTGTACTGGAGGATCCATTCTTTTTCCTTCTTTCCTTTTTTGGGGGGGAGGTGGGTCAATTGTGGGGCTTGAACTCAGGGCCTGGGTGCTGCTGTCCCTGATCTCTTTGCTCAAGGCTAGCTATCTACCACTTTGAGCCACAGCTCCACTTCTTAGCTCCAATTGGAGATAAGAGCCTCAGAGACTTTCCTGCCCCAGTTAGCTTTGAACCACAATCCTCAGAACTCAGCTTCCTGGGTATCTAGGATTATAGGCATGAGCCACCATTGCCTGGGTTCCTTTTTTTCTTTTTGGTGCCCATTCATGGGCCTTGAATTCAGGGGTTGGGCACTGCCCCTGAGCTCTTTAACTCAAGGCTTGCTCTTTACCACTTAAACTACAGTTCCACTTGTAGAAGTGCTTGCTGTCTAGTCACATTATCTTCGTTAATTTCATTTGTTAAAATGGAAGTTGTGTTCACACTAGGGCCTTCCTGCCTCCTCTTTCCCAAGTTTAACCCCCTGATTCTAAAGTCACAAATGCTTAGTTCAGAAATAGACATGAAAGGGGGCAGGAGTTTAGCCTAGTGGTAGAGTGCTTGCCTAGCATGCACGAAGACCCAGGTTTGATTCCTCAGTACCACATATAAAGCAAAAAGCCAGAAGTGGTGCTGTGGTTCAAGTGGTAGAGCATTAGCCTTGAGGAATAAGCCCAAGGACAGAACTCAGGCTCTGAGTTCAAGCCCCAGGACTGGAAAAAAAGAAAGAAAGAAAGAAGAAATAAATAGGGTAAAGTTCACACATATAACTGGTTGTAGCATGAAAGGTATTATGTAATTTTGTAAATTTATAAATAGCTTCTCTGTTTTTTTCTCAGCAGTTATACACCATTAAAATGTTCACGTTTTTCCTTTATATACACTTTAGTCCTTTACAGACTTGTAGGAAATCTGTTTCTGTGTCATACAGTGGAAAGAATTATGTGATCTAATGTTCCAATAATCTTACCAGAGGACTCTGGATATAAAAATGTTTTTTAAATGTGTTGCCCAAATGTCTGTGACCTTTGGAGAATGTTTTCCCCCAACTTTTAAGACTCCTGTATTGGTTAAATTGCACAGTAGAAATTACTGAGTAAGTTGGAATAGAAACTAAACTCTACTGGTAAACCATTTTTACCATGAAAGAAATACCTTACCAAAATTCATTTCCCAGGGGCTGGGAGTTTGGCCTGGCGGTAGAGTGCTTGCCTAGCATGCCTGTTGACCCAGGTTCGATTCCTCTGTACCATATACATAGAAAAAAAAAGGCACAAGTGGTGCTGAGGCTCAAGTGGTAGAGCTCTAGCCTCAAGAAAGTCCAAGGACAGTACTCAGGCCCTGAGCTCAAGCCCAGAGCTGGCTAAATAAATAAATAAATGAAATTCATTTCCGAGGTGTCATATACTCTAGTTGAGAAATAGCATGTTCATTGAAATATTCTGTTAGTAGAGCTGTATAAGCAGTATGATTTTTATAGTAATCAGAAAACAGTAGAATCTGTGTAACAAACCATGATAAACATAAATTTAATACTTAAGAAGTTACAAATATGTAGACATACTACCTAAAATATGAGAATAGTATTTTGTAAAGTAGATTTCTCCTGTTATTTAACCATTCAGTCTAAATTATATTAGCTCCTCCTTATAGTATGCTAAATATAGTATTTGATAAATTGATATGCTTGAGGAACCAAAATTATGATTAATTCTGATTTGTTTTTTTCTGCAGTCATTACCCACATAATGGATTTTATCAATTGGATTTCTTTATTCTGGGTATCATGGTAACAATATAGAAAGAATCCTTAATTTCTCATTTCTGAAAGTTGTCATGATTACTGAAGAAGGAATCTTTTTTTTAAGCTACAGAGCACTTACTGTGGTACCTTTTTTTTTTTTTTGAATTGTAGTCTCATTTTTAACTCGATCACTTTTTGCTAGAGGTATGCGAAAACAAAGAGTTTGCCTTGTTAGACAAATCCAAGTTCAGAAGAATGTCTCGAAGAGGATCAATTCTTCACACTCGGACCCACTGGCTTCTGTTGGGCCTTGCTTTGCTCTGCAGTTTGGTATTTATGTACCTCCTCCAGTGTGCACCCCAGACTGATGGAAATGCTCCTCTTCCAGGTTTTGTTGGGGACAATTATGGTAAAGAGTATTACCAAGCTCTCCTACAGGAGCAAGAGGAACATTATCAGACCAGGGCCACCAGCCTGAAACGCCAGATTGCCCAACTAAAACAAGAATTACAAGAAATGAATGAGAAAATGAGATCATTGCAAGAGAAAAAGAATTCAGGAGCTAATGGTATAGGCTATCAAGCCAGCAAAGACCAAGCACCTGGTGATCTTTTAGAGTTTCTTCATTCCCAGATTGACAAAGCTGAAGTTAGCATAGGAGCCAAACTACCCAGTGAGTATGGAGTTATACCCTTTGAAAGTTTTACCTTAATGAAAGTATTTCAGTTGGAAATGGGCCTCACTCGCCATCCTGAAGAAAAGCCAGTTAGAAAAGACAAGCGAGATGAATTGGTAGAAGTTATTGAAGCGGGCTTGGAGGTCATTAATAATCCTGATGAAGATGATGAACAGGAAGATGAGGAAGGCCCCCTTGGAGAGAAACTGATGTTCAATGAAAATGACTTCGTAGAAGGTAACCTGAGAACTATATTAGAAAACAGTGATATTACTATGACAGAGAGCTTTTATTATATGCTATTGTGTCAGTCATTATCACAGTAGTAAAAACATGAAGTTTTTGCCCACTTCCACTAAGAATTTGAAGCTGCTGGGGTTTGTTTTTTTTTTTGTTGGGGAGGAGTTACAATGAGGTCCTTATAAAAACCAAGAATAAGGCCCAGGGAGACAGAATATATCTAAGCCTAAGTAGAAGATTAGGGAGGTTGAAAGGCTCTTATGGACTGTGAGTATATTTGCAGGTATAAGATTTGCATTCCTTTCTTATCTAATCTTAGTGGTTCTTTTTCTTTCTTTTTTAATGTATGAACTAAAGATCAAAGGTTATAAGTAAACTGATAAGAAAAGAGTATTTTTCATTTGGCCATTACTTCAAAGGGCATACATAGTATTTTTCATTTGGGACATTTTAAAAAGTAAGAAAATAGCTTATTTTCCCAATATGGGTTTCAGGTAGCACATGGGTTTGTGTGTGTGTGTGTGTGTGAGAGAGTGAGTGTGTGTGTGATCCTGGGACTTGACTTGAGCTCCGGGTAAGTGCTGGTCCTGAGTTTTTGTGAGCCATAGCTCTACTTCTGGCTTTTTGATGGTTAATTGGAGATTAGCATCTCATGGGTTTTCCTTCCCAGGCTGGCTTTGAATTGTGATCCTCAGATCTCAGTAGCTAGGATTATAGATACGATCCTGAGTAGCTAGAATTATAGACATGAGCCGCTGGCACCCAGAAGTACATGAGCTTTCTAGGTTAAGAAACTGCCATAAATTCAAGGTTTTTCTTGACTGGTTTTACTGAATACACTGAAACAATTATAGATTTCTACCCATCTCCATTTTAACACCCTGAGATAATTAACTGAAGGCTTAAAACTGTCTTGGATATAGTGTTTGAGGGAGGAGATACTGAGGTTTTGCACTCAAGCTCATGCATACCAGTCAAGTGCTCTTATTGCTGAGCTATGACCCAGTCCTTTATTTTTATTATCTTCAAGTAGCTGTACGGAGGAGTTGCCATTCAAAGCAGTTTATGAATAGTTGCATCTTGAATAATGTCTCCCTTTCAACATTCTCACCTACCCTTCCCCTAACCACCTTTTCCCTCATTTTTCTTAAATTATGTAGGATATACGTTGGATTTTTTTTTTTTTTGCCAGTCTTGGGCTTAAACTCAGGGCCTGATCACTGTCCTTGGATTTTTCTCAAGACTAGATCTCTACCACTTGAGCCTTAGCACCACTTCCGGCTTTTTCTAAGTATGTGGTACCGAGGAATCGAACCCGGGTCTTGGTGCATGCTAGGCAAGCACTCTACCACTAGGCCAAACTCCCGGCCCCAATATACGTTGAATTTTTGACTGCATTCTCCCTCCCTTTTTACTTATCAACTGTCTTCCCATTACCTTTACATAAGCCCTTTCAAATACCTAGTGTTTCTATTTTGTTGAACTATCATTTTGTTTTTCTAAGGCATACCATTTACCATTTTTGCTTATATATTTATACTTTTTTGGTACCAGGCTTAGGACTTGAACTTGGGGCCTGGGCACTGTCCCTGAGCTTTTGTGCTGAAGGCTAGCATTCTACCACTCGAGTCATAGTTCCACTTCTGGCTTTTTTGGTGTTTAATAGAAATAAGCATCTCATGGACTTTCCTGCCTGGAATGACTTGGAACCTCAATCCTCAGATCTCAGTCTCCTGAGTAGCCAGGATTATAGGTGAAAGCCAACAGCATTGGGCTTATTTACCTATTTGTAAACCAATTCTAGCTTTTACATATAAAACATGCAACCATCTATCTCTCTGGACCCATTTCACTTAACATAATTTTTCCAGATCTTTCCATTTCTTTGCAAATGATACAGTAGTCTTTCTAATGGATAAATAAAATTTTGTTGTGTATACGTACCCCATTCTCTTGATCCATTCATCCATGGAGGGACTTCTGGGCTATTTCTATACTTAGGCTATGGTGAATAGTGCTGCAGTGAACATGGTTGTGCTAGTGGCTTTACTGTACCCTGGTTTGTAATCTTTTGGATAAATACCAACCCAGGTGTGGAATTGCTGGATCATAGGGTAGTTATATGTTTAGTTTGTTGAGAGGCTTCCAAAACTGCTTTCTTAAGTGGTTGAACAAGCTTACATTCCATCAGCAGTATATTAGGGTTCCAAAATTTTGCTCACATACACACCCTCCCTCCCTCACTTCCTCCTTTCTTTTTTTTTCCACCAGTCCTGGGGCTTGAACTTGGCCTGAACTAAACTGAACTGAAGTTGGTCTTGAACCTGAGCTTCTTTGCCCAAGGCTAGCACTCTAGAACTTATGCCACAGCACTACTTCCAGCTTTTCATGTTTATGTGGTATTTAGGAATTGAACCCAGGGCTTCATGCATGTTAGACAAGCACTCTACCACTAAGCCACATTCCCAGCCCTATTGTTTGCATCCTTGATTATAGCCATTCTAACTGGGGTAAGGTGGAAGCTCAGTGTTGTTTTGATTTGCATTCCCTCTGTCGCCAGAGATGTTAAGCATTTCTTTATGTCTGTTGGCCATTTTTACTTTTTCCGAGAAGTCTCTAGCTCATTAGCCCATTTATTAATTGGGTTGTTGATTCCTTGAGGATTTAGTTTTTTTAAGTTCTAGATATTAGGTCATTGATGTTTAGTTGGTAGAAATATCCTATTCTGTAGGCTGTCTTTTTAGCTTGTTGCTAGATCCTTTGCCACACAAACATTTTTTAGTTAAATACAATCCCATTTATCAAGTCTTCCTTTGATTTGTCATGCTTCTGGATTTCAGGAATTGTCTGCCTATGCCTAAGAGTTCTAATGTTTCTCCTACTCATTTCTGTAATAGTTTCAGTGTTTCAGGTCTTACTTTGAGATCTTCAATTCATTTTGAATTTAAACTGGTACAAGAAGATAGGTAGTGTTTTCTGCCTGTGGATACCAGTTTTCTCAACATTTGTTGAAGAGGCTCATTCTTCAAATCTGTGCTTTTTGCTCCTTTATTAGATTAGATGGCTATAAGTCTGTGGGTGTTTCTATATTTTCTGTTCCATTGCCCTCAGGTGTAAGCTATACTAATGAAAACAGCTTGGTACTGGCACAAAATCCAGTCCTTTTTTGCACTGATTATTTTTTCCTGTATATACCAGTCTTGGAGCCGGAAATGGTACTGTGGCTCAAGTGGTAGAGTGCTAGCCTTGAGCAAAAGAAGTGCAGGGACAGGACCCAGGCCCTGAGATCAAGCCCCAGGACTGGCAAAATAAAAAATAAAATAAAAAAGAATAAAAACAATAACATGCTGGTGTATAATGTGGGCAAAAGGAACTCTAATACATGGTTGATAGATTGTAAGTTTGTTAACCATTTTCCTGTATGTACCAGTACTGGATGTTTACTCATAGTTGGTGCTTTACCACTTTAGCATGCCTCTAAGCTGGGCATTTTGCTGGTTAATTGGAGATGGAATCTAAAGGACTTTTCTGCCTGGGATGGTTTTAACCTCGATCCTCTGATTTCAGACTCTTGAGTAACTAGACTTAACAGACATTAGCCACTGGTACCAGCCTTGTACTGGGTATTGTTTTAACATTTTTTAATTATTATCTTCAGTAGTTGTATCAGGGAGTTGCCCATTAACACAGCAGTTTATGCATAGAATATATCTTGATCAGTGTCACCTCTTTCAGTATTATCACCCATCCCTCCCCTACCTACCCCTTCCCCCACTCTTCCTAATTTTGTAGGATATAGTTATACATTCTTGTCTGTATTTTCCCGCTCTTCTTCTCTTCATTTGTCCACTCCTTTCCCCTACCTCATCCCTTCTGAATACCCACTTTCTTGTGTCATTTTGATTCTAACTTTCTAAGGAATTACACTATCTGGGATCTCCCTTGAAACTACCATATTCCAGTTGATACATTTGTATACACTTGTGTACCACCCAGTGTATTTAGTTTGTAAGCTAAATCTAGCTTCCACATATAAGGGAAAATATGAATCCTTTGTCTCTGGGCCTGAAGTAGAGTTTTACTTCCTGCCTGACAACGCACCTGCACCTCAGTTCACCTATTTTAGGCTTCCATCATAGCCAGGATGATAGACATGCACCATCAGGCCCAGCTCTCAGGTGAGAAGGAATCTTATGAACGTTTCTGCTCAGTTGACCTCAAACAACAATCTTCTCAATTGCAGTCTTCCAAATAGATCAAATTATAGTTGTAAGCCACTAGTGCTTGTCTGTGCATATTTCTCCAAAATTATTTTTTTGAGCTAGGTGTCATGCCTGTAATCCTAGTTACTCAGGAGACTGAGATGTGAGGATTCTAGTTCAAAGCCATCTCAGGCAGGAAAGTGGATGAGACTCTATCTCCATTTAATCAGTAAAAATCCAGAAGTGGAACTGTGACTACAACAGTGCCCAGACCTTGAGTTTAAGCCCCAGGATACACACACACACACACACACACACACACACACACACACACACACACACTTTCTTTTTGCTTGATTCTATGAACAGTTTGCCACATTCAGTGGCATGATTCCCAAAGCAGGGCAGGTGTTTTGCTGGTACATTTTAGCCAACCTCTCCCCGTGAAAGAAGAAAAAACTTCTGTCATGCTTCCTGACATTTTTAACTCTTGTAATTTTCCTCTGCTTTTTGTCCTTTTCACCTTATGAAAGAATTTAAAACTGAAAAGGAAATAAGATATAAGTAATGTGTGAAATGTTCTAATATCAGCTCTTCCTAAAATGAGAAGAAGCTATGACTATATTCAGTAGCTCAGAACTTACTCCTTTCTTCATTTTTTCCTCCATTGTGCCACTGTTCTTTCTCCTAAAATAATTATTGGCAGCCACTAAATGATTCTTATTCCTCTTCCAGACCCAAGCTTCTATGTTGCATCTTCCTTAAAGTAACCTCCAACCTCAAGTCTAGATAGACTATAAGCCTAACCTATAAGCCTGACCTATAAGAAGGTCAGGGACAGTGCTCAGCTCCTGAGTTCAAGCCCTAGGACTGGCAAAATAAAACAAAACAAAAAGGCTGTGGTTCTTAGGGTTGGGAGTGTGGCCTAATGGTAGAATGTTCACCTAGCGTGCACAAAGCCCTGGGTTTGATTCCTTGGTACCACATACACAGAAAAAGCTGGAAGTGGCGTAGTGGCTCCCAGAAGTGGTGCTGTGGCTCAAGTGGCAGAACAAAAAGTGTCCAAAGGACAGTGTCTAGACCCTGAGTTCAATCCCCAAGACTAGCAAAAAAAAAACAAAAAAAAAAAATCTGTATTTAATAGGTGCCAGTGGCTCATGCATGTAATCCTAGCTACTCCAGAGATCTGAGGATCATAGTTTGAAACCAACTCTTAACCACCCCCCCCCAAAAAAAAAACCTACAAGTGGAGGTATGGCTCCAGTGGTAGAGTGTCAGCCTCAGAACTTGAGCCAAAATGGTAAGGGATAGTGCCCTGAGTTCAAGCACCATGACTGGCACCAGAAAAATAAAAGTACTCATTTTTCTTTGTCTGACTTCACTTTATTCAATGATACTGTATGCTTATATTTCTGTCTCCTCACTAACCTGGCCTTTCCTCACAGCTGAGGTCATATGGTCATCATCAGTGATTAATATGAAGAAAATTGATTTGTTTTGGTTGAGTTGAACCAAACAATAGAAAATGGGACTCTTGGATCCAAACTTAGTTTTTCTAGAAATAATTTGTCATGTAGTTACTATAGTGATTGGCTCTAATATAAAAAGTCATGTAAAAATGAATAACTATTTGCGGGCTATTTTGTGGACTATTAATATAACAACAATAAACTTCTTAAAAAAAACTAAAATAGTTGTTACTGATGATTCAGTGTGAAAAACTATTTTCAAAAATAGATTTAAAAAAATAAAGCAAGCTGGGTGTGGTGCCTCACGCCTGTAATCCTAGCTAGTCAGAAGGTAAGTTCAAAGCCAGCCAGTGAGACTCTTATCTCCCATTAACCCCTAGAAAATGGGAAGTGGTGCTGTGGTTAAAGAGGTAGGACAGTAGCCTTGAGATGAAGAGCTCAGGGACTGTGCCCAGGCCCAGAGTCTAAGCCTCACAGCTGACCCAAAAAAAAAAAAAAAAATCCTCTGGGCCTAGTTTGGCCTAGTGGTAGAGTGCTTGCCTAGTGTGCACGAAGACTTGGGTTCGATTCCTTGGTACCACATATGTAGAAAAAACAGCCAGAAATGGTGCTATGGCTCAGGTGGTTAGAATTCTAGCCTTGAGAAAGTCCAAGGGTAGTGTTCAGGCCCTGAGTTCAAGCCCGGGTACTGTCAAAAAAACAACAACAACAAAAAAAAAACTCTGAAACTCTTATCTCCAATTAACCTCTAGAAAACGGGAAGTGGGGCTTGGCTCTAGGGTAGGGCAGTAGCCTTGAGCTGAAGAGCTTGGGGGCAGTGCCCAGGCCGAGTTCAAGCCTTATAACCAAAAAAAAAAAAAAACAAAAACCCCAAAACTCTAGTTCTAGTTTGATCTTTGACTGTAAAGCCTATATTCCCATGGAATGTGTAAACTTTGACGTGACTATGTCTTTGTTCCAAATTCTTTCCTTTAGGTTATTACCGCACAGAAAAAGACAAGGGTACACAGTATGAGCTCTTTTTTAAGAAAGCAGACCTTATGGAATACAGACATGTGACCCTCTTTCGTCCTTTTGGACCCCTCATGAAAGTGAAGAGTGAAATGATTGACATTGCTAGATCAATCATTAACATCATCGTACCTCTGGCGGGAAGAACTGAAGCATTTGCACAGTTTATGCAGAACTTCAGGTAACTGGTGGGGCTTCCTATTTGGCTTCACTCTTTAAAAAAAAGGAAATCACATTTTCTGCAGACTGGCTTAATTCATTTCACTGCATAGGATTGCTTAGAATTCTAGAATAATTTCAAAGTCTTTAGGACAATTTTATGTTTTGGCCTTTTGCTTAAAGCATATATAATATACTGTGTTTTTTGATGGTTGGAGCTTTGAAATATATTGAAGGTAACAACCATTAGGTAATTTTGGGGCCCGGAGTTTGGCCTAGTGGTAGAGTGCTTGCCTAGCATGAAGAAGACCCAGGTTCCATTCCTCAGTACCACATACATAGAAAAAGCCAGAAGTGGTGCTGTGGCTCAAGTGGTAAATCTGTAGCCTTGAAAAAGCCCAAGGACAGTGGCTCAGGCCCTGAGTTTGGTCCCCAGGACTGGCAACAGAAAAAAGAAAAGCAGCTAATTTTGGTGGCCTTTAGAAATGTGTGAATTCATTTTTTAGGACAAGTTGAACTTACTAATAAATGAATTGTACAGCCAGGTTCATTCCTGTAATCCTAGCTACTCTGGAGGCTGAGATTGGAGAATCAAGGTTCAAGCCGGCCCAGGCAGGAAAGTCCCTGAAATTCTTATTTCTGATTACCTAGCAAAAAGCCAGAAGTGGAATTTAGCTCAAGTGGTACAGTACAAGCCTTGAGCGGGAAACTTAGTGACTGAAGCCGGCTTCTGAGTTCAAACCCTAACTAAAAAAATTGAATTAAGCATGTCAAATCCATTTTTTCTTTTTCTCTCTCTTTTTTTTTTTTTTTGGACAGCCCTGGGTCATGAATGTGTGGCCCAGGCACTGTCCTTAAGCTTTCTCAAGACTAGTGCTCTACAACTTGAGCCACAGCACCACTTCCAGCTTTTTCTCTGTGTGTGGTACCAAGATATCAATCCCAGGGCTTCCTGCATGGTAGGCATGTATTTTACCACTAGGCCAAACTCCCAGCCAAATCAGTTTATTTTAAGGCTAATATTTTGTGTGTGTGTGTGTGTGTGTACTGGTAGTGGGACTTGAACACAGGACTTTGACACCGTCACTTAGTTTTTTCATTCAAGGATGGTGTCATTTGAGCCACACCTCTACTTTGAGCTTTTTGATGGTTAATTGGAGATAAGTCATAGAAACTTTCCTGGCTGGGCTGACTTTAAGCCTCTTTACTCAGAACTAAGCCTCCTTAGTAGCTAGGATTACAAGCATGAGCCAACAGTGCTCAACTATTTTAAGGATAACTTAAAGGATTATTTTGATGGATATACTCCCAAACCACTACACCTCTCAAAATATAGCACATTGTTATCTCCTAAGACAATCCCCATGAGAACAATTTGAGTTTTAAGGTTAAAAGAGCCTAAAAACTTCCCCAAATTTTTTTCAACCAAAAAAATGAGAGAAAATTATTCTATTTTAGGAAATAGAATATTTTTTGGCCATTATGTTTGGATAGTTCAGCTGAGCACTTGTAAATCACACCTGTAGTTGTAGCTACTTAGGAGGCTGAGACCTGAGAATCCCATCCCATTTGAAGCTAACCCAGGCAGTTAAGTCCAGGAGACTCCTATCTCTAATTAACCATCAAAAGCTAGAAGTGAAGGTGTAGTTCAAGTAGTAGAGTGTCAGCCTTAAGCAACAAAGCTGAGGGATAGTGCCCAGGTCCTGGGTGCAGGCCCCAGTACACTTTGATGGACATAAACACACGCACACAAATCAGACATTTCAAAACACTGCAGTGTTAAAAACTTAAATGTTCATTAGAGTAACTGCTTCCTTGAGAAAAATATGAGAACATTGTGAGAAACAGTATGAGAAAAAGAACTTGAATTTTTTTGTTTGTATTAAATTTACAGTTGCTACTTATTTTAATTAACATACTAGTTTTAATGCTTAGTCAACACCATTCTGAACAGAATATCATTTGTGTGTGTGCCAGTGCTGGGGCTTGAACTCAGGGCCTTGGTTTTTGTCCCTGAACTTTTGTGTCCGAGGCTGGTGCTCTTCAACTTGAACCACAGCTCCTCTTGGGGCTCTGTTTGGTGGTTAATTTGGAGATGAGTCTCATGGACTGTGCTAACTGTGAGTTGGGCATCTTTGAGCCACAACCCTCAGATCTTAGCCTCTTGAGTAGTTAGGGTTACAGGATTAGATGATTACATGCGCCACTGGCACCTGGCTTGAACAGAAGACCTTGAAGTTATACTTCCAAATGAATTTTACTTGTTTCAAGTAACTTGCTCAGGATATGATCCCCTAAAGCATTCTTTATTGCCTCTCAGCAATTGCTTTCAGAGCCTACATTGTTCTTAGGTGACTCATGGCAAATAGTAAATCATTGACAGCAGTTATAATTTCGCAATTAGCCATACTGAAGACAAAATAACTCTTTGATCCAAAGCTTTTTTTTTTTTTTTGCCAGTCCTGGGGCTTGAACTCAGGACCTGGGCACTGTCCTTGGGCTTTTTCAAGGCTAGTGCTCCACCACTTGAGCCACAGCACCACTTCTGGCTTTTTCTGTGTATATGGTACCCAGGAATCAAACCCAGGTTTGATGCATGCTAGGCAAGCACTCTAGCACTAGGCCATGCTCGAGGCCCTGATCCAAAGCTTTAATGTTTATTTCGTTCTGATCTGAAATGACTTCTTTGAATAGCTTATTATAATTGACTTCTGAAAGCAGTGTCAAAGCAAATATTCTAAGAATGTTTGGAAATGTGGCAATAATGTTGGATTGTGTCTGTACAGAGGAGGCACTCAGTAACATAGACTTGTAACACCTTTCCTGGTCTACTTTCAGCGTGGTTGCTCAGCGTGGTTGCTCTGTGTTAAACTTTTTGTTTCAATATACCTTGTTCATTGTGGCTCACTCCTGTAACCCTAACTAATCAGAGATCTGAGCTCTCAACTTGAAGCCAGCCCAAGCAGGAAAGTCTATGAAACTTACCTCCAGCTAAACACCAAAAAGCCAGATATAGAGCTGTTGATCAAGTGGTAGAGGGCTGGTCTAGCTTTGAGCAAAAAAGCCTCAGGGACAGCCCATAGGCCCTAAGTTCATGCCCCAGGACTGGCGCACGCGTGCATGCACGCACGCGCACACACATGCACACAGAAACGCTTATACTTTTGAATGAGTAGTTTCTCTTGAATGAACTTTTATTTTTTAATTCCACTAGGGATGTTTGTATTCATCAGGACAAGAGGATTCATCTCACAGTGGTGTACTTTGGTAAAGAAGGACTTTCCCAAGTCAAGTCTATCCTAGAATCTGTCTCAAGGTTGGTGAGTCATGTCCATAGGAAAGTTCTTGATAAATACAAATATTACAAGAATGAGAACTTAAACAGGGTGGTACCTACAATGGGCTCAGAAATTTGAATGAATGAATTAGCAAGTATGAAACACTTTTTCACTCTAGTACACAGTCTCTTCCTTTGTAAATTGTGGGTCTATAGGGGTGACCTAGCTACCAAATTCAAATTCAGCCTTTTTTCTGTTACCATCAATAGCTTTTGTTTTTGGTGGGGGGGGGGGGCTTGAACTCAGGGCCTGAACACTGTCCTTGAGCTTTCTTAAGGTTAGCACTTTATCACTTGAGCTACAATACCATTTCCAGCTTTTTCTGTGTCTGTGGTACTGAAGAATGGAATGCAGTGCTTCCTGCATGCTAGATGAGCATTCTACCACTAGGCCACATTCCTGGCCCCATGAATAGCTTTTTACACCAACCTTCTTAAAATGTTCTTTTTTCTGTCTTTTATCTGAGATCTGGACTCAAACTTGATATCTGATGCTTATTGCTTGTTGGCAGGCACCCTACCACCCGAGCCATGCCTCCAGCCCCTCTTAAAATATTCTCATGTTTGTAAAATGTGAATATGTTCTAAATGTAAATATGATGCAGATTCTTAGATTGGTTGTCTTCTAATCATGTCAGCTGCATCCTATGCTTGCTCCTTTTCCTTTCTGCTTTTCATGGCCATTCCCAAGGAGTCCAGATCTGACCAACCATTCTTGAACCATTCAACTAGCATTTGTTGAGGGCCACAATCATAGATTGCTAAAGTTAGTACTGCATTGTCAGAATTCCTCTGTTGAGGGGTTTTACCTCGAGTTTGCTCAGTAAAAAGAGAAGAAGGATTGAAGAGTCTTGGATACATCCCAGAAATGAAAACATGATTACAACTACATTTGGAGACAGAGAAAAAAAATCAAATAGCTTTGAGATGTCAGGAACAAGGACAGGCGCCTTCAGTCTGACTGTTTTCTTTGAAGATTGGCTGTGCCACGTGGTAAGGGATATGGCTGTTGGAAGCTCTGGGTCCCTATCTCTTAATTGCTCCCAGACATTAGCAGTCTTTTTTTTTTTTTTTTTTTACAAAATTTCTGTTCATTCAGCAGGGCTTTTTTTATTGAGCTTCTACATTGTGAGGGGCACTCTATGACCATAATACACAGAACAGGATCCTTGGTCACATAGAATGGGGAGGGGGATACCCCAGTAAGCATGCCTGAGGAAGAAGCTAGAGATTGAAGAGAGGCAGGGAAGGTTACCTTCCGTGTGGTGTCGGGAACCTGGAGAAGGAAGTGCACCCTGCATGTCATTTTTAGTCATCATTAGTTCCCTACTTCATGGCTGTTTTTCCATATGTATATGTCTCATCTCTCCAGTGGGTTTTTAAGATCAGAAAGGGTAGTAGTCTTTGTAAATCTCACACCACCAGAATGTTGGCGGCACATCCTCAATTTGAAGCAGCTAGTGACTTAGCCCCCTTACGATATGGTACACATGAAGTATAAGACATTTTGTAATTCTGATGAAGGAAAAGCGTTGTTAACTTTTAAGTGGGACTTACTGTTTGTTATATGTGCTTTCCTCATAGTGAGTCTAATTTTCACAATTACACCTTGGTCTCATTGAATGAAGAATTTAATCGTGGACGAGGACTAAATGTGGGTGCCCGAGCTTGGGACAAGGGAGAGGTCTTGATGTTTTTCTGTGATGTTGATATATATTTCTCAGCCGAATTCCTTAACAGCTGCCGCTTAAATTCTGAGCCAGGTGCGTAAAACATTGGTAGGTGAGCTAGAGGGTAGAGTGCCGAACAGTGCCAGCATGTCCCATATATTGAATCAAATTAATTTGAGGGAAAGTAAGTTTTAACTAAGTCCTAGAACATACCTTCTTAAGTTATACTAGACACAGTGTAACTCGAATGCTAAGTAGCAGTTTATATCCTTTTTTTTCTTGACGTCAGATTCCAGTGGTTGAATTTGAAACCAGATAAAGAAATGCAAAGAGGTTTTCTGCAAAGCCTAGTGATGGGCTTACTGGGTTCAGTCCATTCAAAAAAAAAAATGCAAAGGGATAGGAAACTTGGAAAATGACAAGGAGAAAGCAACTGCAGCAACTGGAGCAAGAGCCACACAGGAGGCATGAAGATGAGAGAGGCAGAAGTGCTCAGCCTCAGGCCCATAGCACCGCATACATGTCCTGGGAGTCCAGAGGCAGGGAGTGTCGGTATCCCAGAGTTCATTTTGAAACAGATTACTATACTTTGCTTTATGTTATAGATATATTTTGGAATGAATGAGTAAATGAAAATTTTGTAAATAAAATGTTTATCCAATATAAAACGTCTTGCCGGGACGATGGCTCACACCTGTAATCCTAGCTACTTAGGAGGCTGACATCTGAGGATCAAGGTTCAAAGCCAACCCTGGGTACAAAAGGACCTGAGACTCTTACCTCCAATTAACCTTTAGAAAATGGGAAGTGGGGCTTAGCTCAAGGGTAGGGTGGTCTCCTTGAGCTGAAGAGCTCAGGGACAGTGTCCAGGCCCAGAGGTAGGGCAGTGACCTTGAACTGAAGAGCACAGGGACAGCGCCCAGGCCGAGTTCAAGCCCTACGACCCACAGACACACAAAAAAGTCTTCTGTATTAAAGAATGGCAACAGGAGAAAAAGTTCAGGGACTATATTGTACAAGAGGGTGGCTTGTTTTAATCATTTCATACAGAATGTGCATCGAACAAAACCTTGTGCTACACACCCTAATATGAACACTTTTGTTTGTTTAAAAAAGATAAATAAAAATATAGTAAATGATTTTTGCATACAAATCTTACTTCTTTTTTTATTTTTTTTTTAATTTTTGCCAGTCCTGGAGCTTGAACTCAGGGCCTGGGCACTGTCCTTGGACAATTTTTGCTCAAGGCTAACACCCTGTCAATTGAGCCACAGCACCACTTCCTGCTTTTTCTGAGTTTGTGGTACTGAGGAATTAAACCCAGGGCTTCATGCATGCTAGGTGAGCACTGTACCACTAGGCTATGCTCCTGGCCCCTCCATATAAATCTTCATAGCATGCAAATTTATTTTAATCACTTTGACTAGGGAAAGCTGACAACAGCCTTCTGAGTAAATGTGAGTTAGGTGTGTTTCACCCCAGAGAACATGAAATTTAAAATGTAAGAGCTGAAAAAGGCATATTTGCTCAGGTGAATAGGATAGATTTAATATCTAGAAACCAATTGGCCTGGAAACTGAGCTGAGCCTTCTCAGAGATAGTTGGTCTCAGATTAGAATTGCATTTTGAAATTACTATTATATTTTGACTTTTGTGGTAGATAATTGGGCTTAAACAAAGGTCCATGCACCTGCTAGGGAGCCTGTATTAAATGACAGCATGTCACTCCAGGCTTCCCATCATGCTACCCTGCTGATTGAAGCCAGTCATACGTAGGGAGGGCTCTGCAATAAGGGCCTTTTATTGCGCTCAGATTGAATAAGAACTGTTATCTCACATATTTTTAACCATAACCTTCTCAACTTTTCCAGATCTCATTTTGTATCAGTTTTAAGTTCTGTATTTTAATTGTTCCTTACATATCTAGGCATTGTATAGTATTCTTTGTATTTGCTGTTATTAATTATTGAGTTTGAAGCAGAGGTTCCTAAGTTTTTTGGTGATGGTCAGAGGGTAGCCTTTATTTCTCATTACTGATTAGGTAAAATAATAATAAAGGATTCACCTAATGAATAATAATACCTCTGTGTATCTGTCTCCTCAAAGTCAAAAGGAATAAATAGGTACACTTTGTAGTCTGGAGTTTCTCAGTTTTATAGTTAGAGCTTTATAGCACAACCTATTGATACATTAGAAAATCTTTGTTACATTCATCAAATCACAGGGTATTCTGAAGCTTGGATAAAGTCTCAATAGATGTAATAATAATCATTATCTTTAATGACTTCCTTATATGATAACATATATTTTTATTTATAGGTAAAAAGGTGTTTTACCCTGTGGTGTTCAGTCTTTACAATCCTGCTATCGTTTATGCCAACCAGGACTCACCACCTCCCGTGGAGCAGCAGCTGGTAAGACTCCGACTTTATTGGAAAGGTTTTTTCTATATTCCTTTATGTGTGTTGTACAAATAGGAAGTAGAGTTTCAATTAAAAAGTAGGCATCGGGGCTGGGAGTTTGGCCTACTGCGAAAAGTGCTTGCCTAGCATGCATGAAGACCTGGATTTGATTCCTCGGTACCACATACATAGAAAAAGCTGGAAGTAGTGGTGTAGCTCAAGTGGTAGAGCTTTAGCCTTGAGAAAGCTCAAGGACAGTGTTCAGGCCCTGAGTTCAAGCCCCAGGATTGGCAAAAAATAAATAAATAAAAAGCAGGCATCAGTGGCCATGCCTATAATCTTAGCTATCAAGAGACTAAGATCTGAGGATCAAGATTTAAAGCCAGGCCAGGCAGAGGTGGGTACCTGGGACTCTTCTCTCCAGTTAACAACCACCAGAAAACCAGAAGGGGAGCTGTAGCTCAAAGTGGTAGAGTGCTAGGCTGAGCGCAAAAGTTTAGAGACAGTGCCCTGGCTCTGAGTTCAAGCCCCAGGATCCCCACACACCTCTACCCCTGTATACAGTTGTTAAAAGTACATTTCTAGGGGCCGGGAGTTTGGCCTAGTGGTAGAGTGCTGCCTAGCATGCACAAACACCCGGGTTTGATTCCTCGGTACCACATACATAGCAAAAAGCCGGAAGTGGTGCTGAGGCTTAAATGGTAGAGTGCTTGCTAGCCTTGAGAAAGTCCAAGGACAGTGCTCAAGCCCTGAGCCCAAGCCCAGGACTGGCCAAAAAAAAAAAGTACATTTCTATCCAGACACTGATGGCACTAATCCTAGCTACACAGGCTAAGATACTAGGATTATGGTTTAGATCCAGCCCAGTCAGGAAAGTTTAAGTGTAGATCTGCCTCAAGTGATAGAGTGCCAGACTTGAGTTAAAAGGCTAAAGAACAGGGGCTGGGAGTTTGGCCTAGTGGTAGAGTGCTTGCCTAGCATGCATGAGGACCCTGGTTGGATTCCTCTGTACCACATGCATAGAAAACGTGGGATGTGGTGCTATGGCTCAAGTGGTAGATCCCTAGCCTTGAGAAAGCTCAAGGACAGTGCTCAGGCCTTAAGTTTAAGCCCCAAGACTGGCAAAAAAAAAAAAAAAAAAAAAAAGCCTAAGGAACAGAGACCCGAATTCAAGCTCTAGTTACTTCATTCCCTCAGAATTAAGTGGCTGTGGCAGGGGAAAAAGTTGAGGCCACATGAGGAAAATGATAGTGTTCCAGAATGTGGAAATTATACAGTCCTTCTTGCCAACTTCCTTTTAGTAATATTTAAGATAAAAAAGTTAATAAATGTAAAATGAAATTAATTTTTAAAGCCTCATCAACTAGAAATTAAACTACTCTGCTAAGAAAAAGGAAACAAAGGACCATGTATCAAAAATTATATTCAGGAGGCAGAGATCTGAGGATTGCATTCAAAGCCAGCCTGGGCACTCTAAAGTCTGTGAGACTCTTATCTTCAATTAACCACTAGAAAAACCAGAAGTGGTGCTGTGGCTCAAGGGGTAGGGCAGTAGTCTTGAGCTGAAGAGCTAAGGGACAGAGCCCAGACCCAGAGTTCAAGCCCCACAATTGAAAAAAAAAATACAGTTAACTGCCAAAGCTGTACTTATCTAAGAGAATAATTTAAGTTTATAGAAAGGTTGCAAAGACAGTTCAGGGATCTCTGGTGGTACACCCAGTTTTTCCCAGTATTAGTATCTAACATTGTATAGTTGTTAGAATTACGAAATCAACATTGGTAAATTGCTGCTCCTGGCACTTTTAAGAGAATTTTGCCAGTTTCTTTTCTTTTCATATTTTTATTGTAATTAATAGAAGGGTTATATTATATTCACCAGATAGAAGGTGCATTACTTCATAGACATTGACACCCTTTCTCATGTTTTGGCCCCCATTTCCCTCCCCATACCCCTGACCAGTTTCTTTTCTATTAATGTTCTTTTTGTGTTCTAGTCCAGTAGTATTCAGTATAATCTTAATATTGAGAAAAAGTGGGAACGATTAAGAAGTTAAAAGGAAAATTACAGGGAAAGAAAGACTGAGGCAGAAATTAATGAAATAAAAATGGAGGTTGAAATATATAGGCAGTTGGTCCTTATAAACAAAAGTAATGCTTGGGGCTGGGAATGTGGCCTAGTGGTAGAGTGCCTGCTTAATATGCACAAAGCCCTAGGTTTGATTCCTCAGTACTATATACACAGAAAAGGCTGGAGTGGTACTGTGGCTCAAGTGGTAGAGCGCCATACTTGAGAAAGCCCAAGGACAGTGCCTAGGCCCTGAGTTCAAGCCCTAGGACTGGCAAAAAAAAAAAAAAAAAAAAGAATTATTTTTTAAAAAGTGAATGACAAGGGTATAAGAGGGCTTTAGGAGATAGGGACCCATGAGAGCAGGGAAAGGAGGGGTGAATAGGATCCAAGGATAATGAAACCTATTGAAAATTACTTAAGGGGCTAGGCATGGTCCCTCATGCCTGTAATCCTAGCTATTCAGGAAGCCAAGATCTAAGGATCAAGGTTCAAAGCCAGCCCAGGCATAAAAGGACCTGATCCTCTTATTTCCAGTTAACTTCTAGAAAACAGGAAGTGGGGCTTATCCTAAGGGTAGCAAAGTAGCCTTGAGCTGAAGAGCTCAGGGACAGCACCTAGACCTAGTTCAAGCCCCATGACCCACCCCCCCCCAAAAAAAATTAAAGGACAGGAGTTTGTCCTAGGAGTTTGTCCTAGTGGTAGATAGTGTTTCTTGCCTGGTATGCACAAAGATCTGGGTTTGATTCCTTGATACAACATACATAGAAAAAGCCAGAAGTGGTTCTGTGGCTCAAGTGATAGAACATTAGCCTTGAGAAAGTCCAGGGACAGTGCTCAGGCCCTGAGTTCAAGCCCCAGGACTGGCAAAAAAAATGATTTAAAACTTGTATCATGGACTCAGGCCTATAATCCTAACCACTCAGGAGGCTGCAATATGAGACTCAAGGTTCTAAGCCAGCCAGGGCAGGAAAGGATTCTTATCTACAGTTAACTAGAAAAAAGACAAAAATGGAGCTGTGGCCCAAGTGGTAGAACCCAGACTTGACCAAAAAAGCTATGGGATAGCACCCAGGCCCTGAGTTCAAGTCCCAGGACTGGCACAAAAACAAAACAAAAAGGCCACCAAGTTATGAAAACTGATCGACTAGATAGTTTGTGTAGTATGTTTGGTGCAAAGGCCTTTCTGAGGTGGGTGTGTGGGAGGAGCCAGTCAGTAGCACAGAGAAAACATCTGGCTCCAGGCAGAGGCCCAGCTGGGAATTTCCTGAGGTGGTTAGAGTACAGCCAGGAGTCCAGAGCTGAGCAGGTCCTGCCGAGCCTGGGGAGCCCCTGGGAAGGGCATTTGGAGGGAGAAAAGACTATAGCTCCAGCAGGAGGCAGCTAGTGATGCTTTTGCAGCAGGGATACATGATTATGGCTGGGCAAGGAAGGTCATTGTGGAGAAAGGTTTGGAGAGAGTTCTAAGCTTTTGGGACCAAGTGTGGGACTCAGGACAAGAACAGGGTGGAAAGAGGATAAGACTAGGACTTGGCTGCAGCCATGTTGCTAGTTGGCAATTTAATAGTCATATATTACCATTGTGGGTTAGGGAAAAGTTTTCAAAAGCCATACAGTTTGAAGAATAAACCAAAACTAATGACGTCTTTCCCCTTAGCTGGATAACATTGGAAGAATTTTTATTCTTTATTTGTGCTAATACTTGGGCTTGGACTCAGGACTTGGAATACTGCCCCTCAACTTTTACACTCAAGGCCTGTGCTCTGCCATTTGAGCCATAGCTCTACTTTGGCTTTTTGCTGGTTAATAGAAGATAAGAATATCAGGGACTTTCCTGCCCAGTCTGGTTTTGAACTGAGATCCTCAGATTAGCTTCATAAGTAGTTAAGATTACAGGCATAAGCTACCAGCATTTGGCTTGAAGAATTTTCATAGAAACTAAAGTATGAGCTCATAGTACTTGTTTTTTTTTTTTTTTGCTTTTTTTTGTTTGTTTGTTTTTGTGTGTGTGTGTGTGCTTCCAATTTTATTCCTTCAAGGACATAGTATTGACAAAATCAGCATTGGTGTGAAGTTGAAATGTCAAATGGGTGTTTTGCTTTAGTTCTTTGTACCAGGTTATATTTTGACTCTCTAGAGTCAAATATTATACCTTTATTTAAGCTCTAAATAAGCTGGGTGTTGGGGATGCATGTTTATATTCCCATCTCTTAGGAGACAGAAGCATAAAGATTATGAGTTCAAAGCCAGTCTAGGCTACATAGGAGTTTTAGCCCAGACTCAACTGTATAGTGACTTCAAAAGAAAGGCAGGTAATAGGCAAGTAACTCCATGGTAGAATACTTGTCTAGAATTCCTGAGGACCTAGGTTTCAATAGCCAGCAGTAGGGAAAAAAAGAAATTAAGAGTATAGTTTGGGGCTGGGAATATGGCTTAGTAGTAGAGTACTTGCCTAGAGTGCATGCAGTGAAGCTCTGGGTTTGATTCCTCAGTACCACATAAACAGAAGAAACTAGAAGTGGCTCTGTAGCTCAAGTGGTAGAGCACCAGCCTTCAGCACAGGAGGCGCAGACAGTACCTAGTCCTTCATTTCAAGCTCCAAAACTTGGGTTCTATCCATAAATTTTGCTCCTGTAGATTCACCTACTTACTCATTCAACAAAAATATATTGAAAACCTATTATGTGACTGGCAGTGGTCTAGGTGCTAGGATATTATAGCAATCAGTGATCAGAATCTCAAAGTCCTGCTGTCAGGGAGCTTCACATTCTAGAAAGGGAAGGAAAAAAAATGGGGAAAAAGGAATGCATTTGTCACCAATTGGCTCCAACTTGACCGAGCTCTTAAACCTACCGAGTCATTTTCTTTTTGAATCTGTTCTCTCACCCTGTATAGCAGCCTTCTCAGATGGCCCCTACTCTTGTCCAGCCTTGTCTCCTCCACAGACCATGATCCCTGCTGTCCACAGAAATGTCCCTATTTTCATTTGTGTTCCTAGATTGCTATTGCTTAGAAACCAGCTCCACCAGCCTTCCCCTGAGTGGGACTCCAGAAACCAGCTCCACACTGCTTTCAGAGAGTGGCACCATCGGGGCCCCTGGCTCAGGATAGCAGCCTTCTGTCCTTAGTTCCCCCTGCCTCCCACTCCCTACCCTGCCCTTTGAAGTCCTTGCTGACTTCTATCCCTATCCTGAATATTTGTCTCATCCATCTGTTTCTTTTTTTCTGCATATACCCCAATAATCCACCAGCTTTCTGTTCCTAGTTATAGCTATTGCCTCTGGCCTCTGATCTTGCCCTTTCTGATCTATCCTCTATTCTTTATCCGTAATGATTTTACTCGAAACATCTCATTCCTCCAGCTCTTCAGAGAAGTACAATGTCTATCTAGATAAAGCCCAAAGCACATAACCTGGCATACAGGTCTTCTGTGACATTCTTCTAGGCTAAGAGTCAACAGCTAAAGTTTCTAGTCCAGATCTACCTTGTTTTATAGCCACAAGTTAAAAACTATGTTTATATTCATGCACTGGTGGTTCACGTCTGTAAATCTTAGCTACTCAGGAGGCTGAGATCTGAGGATCACAATTCAGAGTCGGCCCAGGCAGCAAAGTCTGTGAGACTGTTACCTCTAGTTAACCAGTAAAAAGTCAGAAGTGGAGATGTGAGGGCCCTTAGTTCAGAAGTAAAAAAAAAAAGTATGCCTACCCCACATAGAAAATTTCCTGTCTGAGCTTAGTGTGATGGCTCATACTTGTAATCTTAGCTACTCAGGAGGGTAAGATCTAAGGCTTGTGATTTAAAGCCAGCCCATGCAGAAAAGTCTGTGAGACTCTCGCCTCCAGTTAGCCAGCAAAAGCTATAGATGGAGATATGGCTCAAGTGGTAGAATGTCAGCCTTGAGTGAAAAGCTAAATGACAGGCCCCAAGCTCAAGCCCCAGAGTCTGCCCCCCACACACAAAAATACAAGTGTCTTGTCTGGATCTTTACAAAATGTGGGCCAGTATAGGGTATAGAATTCAGATATAACTACCAAAAAGCCTGAAGTGGAGTTGTGGTTCAAGTGGTAGAGCATTGACCTTGAGTGAAAATGCTCAGGGACAAGTGTCCAGGCCCTGAGTTCAAGCCCCTGGACATGCACAAAAACTAAAAGAAAAAACTGTACCCACCAGGAGGAGGCAGGGACATGAGTCCTGGGGTCTGGGTAGAGTTGACCCCATGCAGTGTGGAATGTATGTGTGCTCCTGCAGGTCAGGTCCACACTGTTTTCCTATTAGTAACTTCAGCTCCAGCAAGCACAAGTTTAATTAATTCAATTAAACTGCAGCTGATAAAGATCCTATTCTTCAGTTTAACAAAGTGAATAGCAGGAAGCTGAAACATGGTTTGGAGTGGTATGGCTGGAAGAGGGAGAGTAGGCAAATACAGTCATTGTGATTATATTCAATGTATATTATATAAAAGTTGAACATGTAACTTGAAGGTATAAATGAGAGACAGAGGAAATTGATGAAGGGATGACATTGATCAAGATGCATTATAGTCATGAATTGACTGATAGAATTGAAGCCCCTTTGTACAGCTACTTAAAATTTGTTTGTGCAGATTATTTATTTTTTTTTTCGGTTGGTTAGGGGCTTGAACTCTAGGTAGGCCTGGGTGCTGTCCCTGAGCTCTTCAGCTCAAGTCTAGTGCTCTACCATTTGAGCTACAGAACCAGTTCTGGTTTCCTGGTAGTTAAGTGGAAACAAGAGTCTCACAAACTTTCGTGCCCAGGTTGCCTTTGAACCACGATCCTCAGATCTCAGCCTCCTGAGTAACCAGGATTACTGGTGTGAGCTATTGGTACCTGGCTATATTTTTGTTTTATAAGGATTTAAGAACATAGTACACATGAGCTGTTTGAAAATAATTTGTTGAGGGCCAGGAGTTTGGCCCAGTGATAGAGTGCTTGCCTAGCATGCACGAAGACCCGGGTTCGAATCTTCGGTACCACATACGTAGCAAAAAGCCAGAAGTGGTGCTATGGCTCAAATGGTAAAGCCCTAACCTTGAGAAAATCCAGGGACAGTGCTCAGGCCCTGAGCCCAAGCCCAGGACTAGCCAAAAAAAAAAAGAAAGAAAAAAAGTTCTGGTTATTAATGATTAAATTGATTTTTTCCCCCTTAAGGTTCACAAAAAAGATTCTGGTTTTTGGCGTGATTTTGGCTTTGGAATGACTTGTCAGTATCGATCAGATTTCCTGACCATTGGTAAGTATACATTATATTTTAAGTAAGTGACTGTATTTGCTTACATTAAATCTTAACATGTATCAGATTTTACTGTTTTCTACTAAATTATAAGTGCCTAAGATTAATTGTAGAACTATAAAAAAACAAAAAGAAAAAAACCAAAAAGAGTTTATCATGAATTAGCAACAATGAATTCACAAAGATAAAAAGTATAACATGGTATTCACTAGTTTCTTTAAAGTCAAAACATTATTATTAATGTATTATTAGTGTGTCACTATATTATTAATGCTTATCTTTAAACTGTATTTAGGGCCAGATGCTAGTGACTCATGCCTATAATCTTAGCTACTTAGAAAGCTTTTAGGATTGAAGTTCAAAGTCAGCTCAGGCAGGTAAATCTGTGAGGTGTTTTTGGTTTTTTTTTTGGCTAGTCCTGGGGATTGAACTCAAGGTATGAGCACTGTCCTTGGGCTTTCTTAAGACAAGTGCTCTACCACTTGAGCCTAAGGGCTCTACCACTTGGTACTAAGGAATTGAACGTGGATTTTCATGCATGCTAGGCAAGCACTCTAACACTAGGCCAAACTTCCAGCCCAAATCTGTGAGATTCAGTTAACCACTAGAAAAGCTAAAACTGCATCATCTCTTAAATGGTAGAACTCGGACTTGAACAAACAAAAAGCTAATGGATAGTGAGTAGGCCCTGAGGTCAAGCCTTAGTACCAGCACAAAAGAGAAAAAGAACACTATTTCAATTATTCAGAATACTTTTTTTTCGGGGGTAGGGGGGGTGTTGCTCATGGGGCTTGAACTCTGGGCCTGGATGCTGTCCCTGAGCTTTTGCTCAAGGCTACCGTCCTACCCCTTGGGCCACAGCGCCACTTCCCATTTTCTAGTGGTTAATTAAAGTCTCACGGACTTTAGTTCCTGAGTTGGCTTTGAACCATGATCCTCAGATTTCAGCCTCCTGAATAGCTAGGATACAGGCATGAGCCACTGCGCCTGGCTGTAGTTTTTTTGTTTTTGTCAGTTGTAGGGCTTGAACTCTGGGCCTGGGCTCTGTCCCTGAGTTCTTCAGCTCAAGGCTACTGCCCTACTCCTTCTGGTTTTCTTATGGTTAATTGGATATGAGTCTCTTGGACTTTAGAGTGCCCAGGCTGACTTTGAACTGCAATCTTCAGATCTCAGCCTCCTGAGTAGCTAAGATTACAGGTGTGAGCCACTTCACTCAGCTTCAAAGCACACTTACAAAGATCTGTCTGTAACTTTACTGTTAATATTGTGGGTTGCTATCATTATAAATCTTGGATTACCTACTTTAAGGAATTTCATTTTTTTTAATTTAGAGATGAACCCTGATTTAACTTTCTATTGAAAAGTCCCAGCATTGAAAGCAAAGGAAAAAAGAACTATTTTTCCTAGATGTGACTGAAGAACTCTTTTAGAGAGCTCAGAGGGACCCATGTCTAAACTCAGATGTGGTGAAGAGTCTGCTCTAAACTTTCTCTCCAAAGCAGCTCTGTCTCTCCCTCCCACAGTGGATACTTCAGTCAGAGAGGCTGAAGCTGAATATCAGATTTTCTGACTCACTTAGTAACTGGTAAAGTCATATAGTATACCTACATACATTCAACATTATTCATCTTTATAGTGAGCTACTATTTAGGAAATCCTTCCACCTTAGAGCTGGGGCTTGAACTCAGGGCCTTGGCACTGACCCTAAGCTCTTCAGTTCAAGGCTAGAGGTCTCCCCTTGAGTCACAGCACCACTTCCAGTTTTCTGGTGGCTAATTGGGGATGAGTCTCCCGGACTTTAGTGCCTGGGCTGGCTTTGAACTTGGATCCTCAGATCTCAGCCTCCTGAGTAGCTAAGATTACAGTCATGAGCCACCGTTGCCTGGCAAAGTTATAGATGTTCTGTTTGTTTTGTGCTAGTCCTGGGGCTTGAACTCAGGAAAACCTGTGCATTTTCCCTAAGCTCAAATCCAGTGATCTTCCACTTGAGCCACAGCTCCACTTCTCATAAGACTCATATCCAATTAACTACAAAAAAAACCAGAAGTGGAAGCCAGGTGCTTGTGGCTCATGTCTACAATCTTAGCTACTCAGGAGGCTGAGATCTGAGGACAGAGGTTCCAAGCCAGCCTGGGCTTAAAATTCTGTGAGACTTTTATCTCCAGTTAGTCACCAGGAAACCAGAGTGGTGCTATGGTTCAAGCTCCACAACCATCACCACCACCAACAACAAAAAAAGTGGAGCTGTGGCTCAAAAGTGGAGCATTAGCCTTGAGCAAAAAAGCCCAAGGACAGTGCCCAGGCCCAGTTCAAGCTCCAGGACTAAAAAACAGAACCAAACCGAATAACATTCTTCATTTCCTTACCAATTTCTTTCCCCTACCTTCCCTTCCTCCCCACCAATGTCCTTCCTGTTGATTTGCCTCTGCTGGACATTTGATACAAATGCAATTATACAACCTGTGGTCTTTTCTTACTGGTCCCTTCACTCATCTGTCAATGGATTGACTTTTGGGTTCTTTCTTCCTTTGGACCTTTTTGTGAATACTGCTTCTGTGAACATTTAGGTGTACATTTTTGTGGTCACGAAGGTTTTCAACTCTCTTAGTATTTCCTATGGAACTCTGTTTACCCTTTTGAAGAATTGCCATGGTTTTGTTTTCAAATTTTGTAGATTTTGTTTTGTGCCAGTCTTGCTTGAATTCTGGCCTGGGCACTGCCCCTGAGCTTCTTTTGCTCAGGGTAGTACTCTACCACTTGAGCCACAGCACTACTTCCAGCTTTTTAAAGTAGTTTCTTAGAGATGAAGAAGAGTTTCACTGTGAAAGTTTCCTGCTTGGACTAGCTTCAAACCATGGTCCTCAGATCTCAGCTTTCTGAGTAGCTAGGACTGCAGGTGTAAGCCAACAGCGCGTGGCTTGCCATGTTTTCTAAAGTGGCTTAAGCCTCATTAATTAAATATTGTTATAAGTCCTGTTTGTAGAAGTTGTAGTAGGTATGAAGTATTCTCATTTTGATGATAATTTCATGATGAGTTAAGCTATGAAATAGTTTTTCACTTGCTTATTCATTTGCATATATTCTTTAAAGTGTCTATTCATATCCTTTGCTCATTTTAATTAGGTTATTGGTCTATTCATGTTAGTACTTTCCATTGTGTTTGGAACATTCCTGTTATTATTTGTGACTATTTTCCTGCTTCTTTCTCATTGTTTTTGTCTCTAATATTTTCATGTATGTTGATGTACTTAATGGTGTCCCACATTTCTGAGGCTCTAATCATTTTCCTGTATTCTTTGTTCTCATCAGATATGCAGTCCCTCTATTAATCTATCCTGATGTTCTCTGCTTCTCTCTTCTGACATGAAAATCACTGTTGAGCTGCTCTAATGAATCTTTCATTTCCTTTATTATAATTTTTAACTCTAGGCTTTCCATTTGGTTTGTTCCCTCTCTCTTCCTCTCTCAGTACATGTATTTGATAAGACATTTGTCATCTTACATTCTGTTATTTAAGCATGAATTCTTTGAACCTATTTATACTGGCATCTTTGCAGTATTTGTTAAATCCAATATCTGGCTCTACTATAGGCAGTAGGAAAGTCTTATCTTCCTGTTTTTTTGAAAACCATATGTGACAGACAACTTTGGAATGTGAGTTCCCTCTATTCCAGGACTTGTCTTGATTTTCTTTCTTTTTTTTAATCTATTGACTTGACTGGACCATTTAATGGATTTTTCTCTCCCTGTCTGACTGCCTAACTGTATGAAGCCCTGAATGTCACACAGACCCTGGATTTCTCTGGCTCTAGCTGCTAGCTGCACTCTGTCTGTCTCCTCTGCCCCTCTCTGGTGCCATTATCACCTACAATCCACCGACCCAGTTAAATTGAGCTTTTTTTCAGGGGGTAGTTTGGGGGCTTTTGATTGCTTGCTTGTTTTGGGTGCTGGTACTGGGGCTTGAACTCAAGGTCTGGACACTGGCCCTGAGCTTTTGTGCTCAAGGCTAGTAGTCTGCCACTTTAAATGACCTGCATTTTTTGGCTTTCTGTTAGTTCATTGGAGATCAGAGTCTCATGCACTTTCCTGCTCAAACTGGCTTTGAACCTTGATCCTTAGACCTCAAACTCCTGAATAGCTAGGATTACAGGTACGAGCCGTTTGTGCCTTGCTTTCTCCTTCTCTCACATCTCTTCATTTGCATCTGTTTGCTGAATGCTCCCAGGATCCCAGGCAAGGATAAGGATTTAACTGTGATTGATGGAGACAAAATCCTACAGAAGTTTTATAAGTGTTCTCGAATCCCTAACCTCATTCTGGTACTCTCTGTAGCTGGCCTGTCACTCTCAGAATCTTAACTATCAGCTATCCTTTAACATCAGCTTGTGATGGGCCTTCCACAGTAGTTAGCCATCTGGTCACATCCCCATATGGGTGTCTTTGTGCTGGACCAAGCCATTGTCATTCTAGCATTTGCCTGTGCCTGTCTGGTGGGTCCTTTCTCACAGTGTCACCTTTGATCCTACAGGTGGATTTGACATGGAAGTGAAAGGCTGGGGTGGAGAAGATGTTCATCTGTATCGAAAATATTTACATGGTGACCTCATTGTGCTGCGGACCCCAGTGCCTGGCCTCTTCCACCTGTGGCATGAGAAGCATTGTGCAGACGAGCTGACCCCTGAGCAGTACCGCATGTGCATCCAGTCCAAGGCCATGAACGAGGCCTCCCACTCGCTCCTGGGGATGATGGTGTTCAGGGAGGAGATAGAGAGGCACCTTCACAAACAGGCCTACAGGACCAACAGTGAGGCCCTCGCGTGACATGATGTGACCTGACTTTGACCCCCAGACCAGCACTATTTATTTAGCCTTAATTCCCATCCCCGATGCTGTGCCTGTTTCTGAAAAGATGTGGTTATTTTTCCATGTTCTTCCTCAGATGACTTTAGCAGATCAACTTGCTAGAAGAAGAAAAAACAAGTGTTCTAGTGCATAGCCTCAGTCCTAGGAGAGTACTACACTCCAGAACAAATGAAGCATGACATTTGTCCCCAAAATCATTCTGAATTTGTTTGTGCTGGGTGCCCACGCTCTGGTTGTGTCTGGGTGAAGGGACAGGTCGTGCGGGCTGCGAGTAGCCATTAGCCAGTTTTGCAGAGAGGACTAGAAGGCAGACCTGATGCGTGCACAGGGGCCCATTTCTAGATGAGAACTTCAGTTGATAGTGTGCACAATCCTTTTTTACTGAGGCAGAGGACAATTCAATGACATATCCACAATCCCCACTCAAACAACGATCGAGAGGAGACAGATCTCAAACCCCTTAACTTTATGCTTCCTTAGCCCCCAAGCATCTGCTTTGGAACAAATGGGTAACAGAAAATTGGTTAGAATCAGTGTCTTGATTAAGTCGGATGTGGTAGCCTACATGGTTCATCCCAGCGCTTAGGAGGCTGAAGTGGACCAAGAGCTTAAAGCAACGTGGGCTTACATGATGAGATCCTTCCTCAAAAAAAGAACAGAAAGAACAGGCCGGGAGTGTGGCCTCGTGGTAGAGTGCTTGCCTAGCATGCACGAAGACCCGGGTTTGATTCCTCAGCACCACATACACAGAAAAAGCTGGAAGTGGTGCTGTGGCTTAAGTGGAAGAGCTGTAGCCTTAAGAAAGCCCGAGGACAGTGCTCAGGCCCTGAGTTCAAGCCCTAGGACTGGCAAAAAAAAAAAAAAAAAGAACAAAAAGGAAAATCATAGTTATTACAGTATTATGTTCAGACCTAATGGTCGAAGTTGCTGCAGTGTCTTAAGCAAACAAGTTCATACAGAAGCATTTAATGGTGCCAGAATGTAGGGTGCGGGTTATGTCTACAGACATCGAGTGACCTGAACACGTGAACCTGGTACTCTGCAGAGTAGATGAGCATATGCACCGTGTGTGTGTGTGTGTGTGTGTGTGTGTGTGTGTGTGTGTGTGTGTGCGTGCGCGCGCGCACGCGCACGCGTGTGCATGTGTGTGGTGGTGGTGGTATCGTCATTGTCATTGTTTTGCTTTGTACTATCTCATTTAGTAAGGATCCATATGTATTTATTACTGTTTATCTTCTACATGCTAGTATTCTCTGTCTCTTTACACTATTATAATACGTTCAGTAGAATTTTGTGGAGGAAGTAAAGAGACAGATACTACTTTGACTTGAGAAAAGGAAAGGTGGAGATAGAAATCTGAGTTACAGATTTCTTTGTGTATGTATATGTGTTGGTACTGGGACTTGAACTCAGGACCCTGGACACTGTCCCTTAGCTTTTCCACTCATTGTTGGCTCTCTACCACTTGAGCTACACTTCCACTTCCAACTTTTTGGTGGCTCATTAAAGAACCTCACAGAGCTTCCTACCCAGGCTGGCTTTGAACTGTGATCTTCAGATCACAGCCTCGTGAGTAACTAGGATCATAGGGATTGAGCCACCAGCACCCAGCTGAATTACAGGCTATTTTAGAGAAATATATTGCTTACAGATAGAATATTAAGTGTAGATTGTGTTAATGAGAGAAGTGAATTAAAAAGTATATTCAAGAAGTGGCACTGTGGCTCAAAGTTGTATAGCACTAGCCTTAGGCAAAAGAGCTCAGGGTCAGTGCCTAAGCCCTGAGTTCATGCCCCAAGGCCAACTGAAAATAAGAATCATACAGAAATCTGTTGGGACCAGAAGCATGGTCTAATGGTAGAGTGCTTGCCTAGCATGCACAAAGCCCTGGGTTCAGTTCCTCCATACTACATACACAGAAAATGCTGGAAGTGGTGGTGCTGTGGCTTAAGTGGTAGAGCCTTGAGAAGGCCCAAGGACAGTACACAGGCCCTGAGTTCAAGCCCCAGGACTGGCAGAGAAAACAAACTATAGTCAGATAGGAGTATACTATATTATTTATTGCACATGGATCTTTTTCCATTGGATCTAGAAATTGGAGACAAGGTGAAAGGTGTGCATACATTTTTAACCTTTGATTTTTAAAGGGATCTACTATTTGTGTAACCTACAAACTCATAGAAGACAACCATATTCTTTTCTGCTCAATCACAGAAAAATAAAACCATTTTCTTTTTTTGCCTCAATCATACTGACTGAAATATCACAAACCCTAAATTCTAGGTGCTAACATGAATCCAGTTTTCTAATATCTTTACAAGATGGTATTTGGGTATTTTTAAAGCTGTATAAAATGTTTGTAAAAATAATTTTAGATAGTGTCTCCTTTTGTATGCAGTTATTTATTTCGAAGACAAGTGAATTCTGATATTTAAAAATGACAGACCTTAATTGTGTTTTGAAAGAATCAAATTTTTTAAATTTAATTTGGGGGGGGGGCTGGTCCTGGGGCTTGAACTCTGGGTCTGGTTGCTGTCCTCGAGTTCCTTTGCTCAAGGCTGGCTCTGCCATTTGAGCCACAGCCCCACTTCCATCTGTTTCTGGGTAGTTTATTGGAGGTAAGAGTCTCATGATCCTTCCCTGGCAGGCGATCCTCTGATCTCAGCCTCCTGAGTAGCTAGGATCACAGGTGTGAGCCTCCAGTACTCAGCTTTAATTTTTTTTTTTACTAGCTTTTTTGTTTCTTTTTATTCTGGGGCTTGAACTCAGGGTCTGGGCACACTCACTCTTAGATTTTCTTCTCAAGGCAGATGCTTCACCACTTGAGCCATAGCTCTACTTCCAGATTTATGTTGGTTCATTGCAGATAGGAGTCACAGATTTTCCTGCTCGGGCTGGCTCCAGAATGGGATCCCCACCTGTCAGCCTCCTGGGAAGCTAGAGCTCGCAGGTGTGGACACCACCAGCACCCAGTTCCTTACCTAGCTCTTGATTTGCAAGTGGAAGTTAAGCGATGGAAATGTTTTTGACATTACATGGTACCAATAAAGTATTTTATTACCAAAAGTGAAATGAACATGTAAATTAATTTCTTCCTATTGTGAAACATTACCAGTACAGGCACGTCCGTGTTTAAATCATGCACATTAAAAAATAATAGCAGTGTGCCTTCCCCTAGTGTAAGATCCTTTCAGTTGCTGGTCCTGTGTTCAACTCCACAAGTCACCATCTGATTTCCATGAGAATTTTTCACCTGCTTTTCCTAACCATGTATCTCTACCCACTATACTGTTGATGTTGGCCTGGTTCTGAAATTATATATTTCATTACCTAGTCTCTAACTTTCACTGAGCCTGATCTTTGAGCTTCCTGCATGTCAATCTCAAAATTGACTCCTTGTTATGACTAAGTAGCATTCCATTACATGAATGTACGACGTTGCTTCTGTGTCATTGATAAATTGGTTGTTTCCAGGGGTTTTTTTTTGTACCCTCTTACTGGTAGCCATTTGGGTTGCGTATGGTTTTGTATTGTTTGACTGTTGACTTTCGCTATTGCAGGGAGAAGCCCTGCCTGCCTGTCACTACACATGACTTAGAAGCAGGCCAGAATTTCTCTAGGAGTCACGATGCTGTGAGCATGTTCAAATCATTTTCCATGGTGCTTTTCAGCACTGGATGGGGGTCACCCACTTTCTTAGCAGGGCTTCCATTTTCATTAAGTGTTTCTGTCCCTGTGGACTCACAGGGTCATGGTTCTTTGTGCAGAGAGCAGGACTTGGGGTGTTGATGTGAAAAGGATGTCAGCCATCGGCTTGCATTGTGCATCCCAGGAGGCGCAACCCTGCTGCTCTGTTGTCACCTGGTCCCGCCCTCAGGGACAGATGAGCGTGATTCCTATTCCAACCCAAGGCCTAGAAGAGGTAAATTGCCAGGCATTTGGCATGCCAGCATGTGGCATGCTCGTAATCCTAGCTGTTTAGGAAGCTGAGATCTGAGGGTTGAGATTCAAAGCCAGCTTGGGCTCAAATTAGCCAGTAAAAAGGCCACAGCTGAAGCTTAGGTGATAGTGTGCCAGCTTTCAGCCAAAAGCCCAAGCAAGGTCCTGAGTTCAAGCCTCAGTCTTGACACAACAACAAAAGCAGGCACTTACCCTCGACTTGGGCCTCCTCACAGTTGACCCTGTGTGCTCTACAGTCTCAGCACTTACAAGTCCAGTCACCCCACTCTTCCGAGGAGCCAGAGTGGCAAGCCACAGTCCAGCCCTGTCCCCTGCTATGGCTGTTCACACCCAGCTAGACATGGGCTTCCTGGGCACCCTGGCAGCATTTGAGCACTGGGTGCCCAGATGTGGTTACAGCAAGTGTGCTGTCACAGCTGACGGGCAGGGTGGTCACGTGGAAATGTCATACACTGAAGGTGCCATGTATGTGGCTCACACCTGGAATTCCAGGTACTCGGGAGGAAAGAAGCGGGAGAATCATGAGTTTAAGGCCCCGACAAAGCAATATCCTGTCTCCAAAACAGAAGGGGCGGAGGGGAAACTAGAAGAATGGCTCAGGTGGCAGCATAGCATCTGAGGCTGTGGATTCAATCCCCAGTATTAAAAAAGAACGGGCCAGGCGTCAGGGGCTCACACCTGTAATGCTAGCTACTCAGGAGGTTGAGATCTGAGAATCAAGGTTCAAAGCCAACCCCAGGCAAGAGACCATGAAACTTACCTTCAATTAACCAATTAAAAAAAAAAAAGAAGTGGAACTGTAGCTCAAGTGATAGAACAAGAGCCTTGAGTAAAATAAATAGCTCAGTGACAACACCCAGGCCCTGAGCTCAAGTCCCAGCCCCATCCCAAGGAAAGAAAAAGATGACCAGCACACAAGCAGGCAGAGAAGAGCAACATGGGTCTTTTATTGGTGCAAATACATCCAGTCACTCCAAAACCAACACCCTTCACGACGGCACAGCTTTACACTCATGCCCAGGTCCCAAACAGAACCTGGGGATGCAGCAAGGTAGGAGAGGAAAGTGACACACAGACAACTGCCATAAGTACTAGAACTGGTGACCCACGAGGCACACACGGACTGTAGGCTCTTTTTTTTTTTAACACAACGTACAGAAAATGATCACATTGTATTCCAAATATATATTCTCAAGTTTGTAGCCTTTTTTTAATCTCCAAGACATAAACAAAGCAATATATTTATATATACTATCAATATTCAATCCGCACTAGTTAGAGTATCTGCAAAGTGCCAGCCCACTGTGACAATACAGTGTTAACTATTCAGTTTCCCAGGCTGAGGGTGACCCCAGCCCTCTGCCCTCTCCTAAGGCCTGGCCCCTCCCATCCAAGCTCTCCCTGGACATTCTGGGAATTGGGACACTGGCCAGGCCTCACAGCTCAGGGGGATCCTGACAGATGGCCCTCACCCAAAGCCAGGCCTCTGGAGGGGTGGAGGGGACGGGGAGGAGTTCCTGGAAGGGAGACGGTGTGGACACTGGCTTTCTGAAACAGGGCCATGCTTGCCCAGAGTTCACAGCAGGCATGGAAAATAGAGTTTGGGGCAGTTTCATCTAAAAGGGTTCCAGCAGTGCCAGCCTGGCTGAATCCGAGGTGACCCTCAATAGAGGCAGAAGAGGGGATCTCCTCACACTCACCCCCTCCCCCGCCCCTGTCCTGAGCCCCTGGTTTCTGGCCTGGCTCAGTGTTCCTCTCCATCTCCAGCTGGGCTCAGAAAACTCCAGATGCTATACCGCCCTAGAGTCACCCACCATGTCTCTCATTTGAAGTACAATTTGCCAGCCGTACCCTCTCACAGAACACATGTTCCCGGCCTCCCCCCACCCCTCCCAGACCCCAGAAATCCCTGATAAAGGAAAATGAAAATGTAAACTTTGATAAGCCCCATACCCAAAAGTCCCCTTCCAGAAATGTACACACGAGGCGCCCCTGGCTGCTCAGTCCTTCCCAGGGAAACCTGGCAGCCCAGACTGTAAACAGTAGGTGCCTTGTGGACCCAGGCAGAGCAGGAAGGCCGGACCCCCCCAGTACCTTCTAAGGCACTAACCCCGACATGACAGACACTGACTGGCTGGAAAGGCGTCCGAGCAGGCAGGGCTCATGTTGGTTTTGGTTGGTTAATTTTTTTTTAAATATTTTTTCAGAAGATGTTAATAATCAAAAGTAGAAAATAAAAATCTACATTTCATTAGAATAAGATGTCATCATGGATATCATCTCCCATGACAATCTTTCCCCGCCCCTTCCCAAAGCAGGGCCCCGCCCTGGTATTGAAAATAAATAAACAACAACAACAACAAAAGCTTTCATTAAGTGCCAAAGGTGGATGCATGAAATAATTACCAGTTTTCTTCTTCTTCTTCAGAAAAGTTATGTACAAAATAGACCCCAGCCGGTGAGGTCTCTTCATCTCCATCCAGATCAGTCAAGATACAGACAGCCGGGTGCCGTGGCTGTAACCCTAGCCACTCAGGAGGCTGAGATCTGAGGATCCCCATTCAAAGCCAGCCCTGGGCAGACAAATCTGAACTCTTACCTCCAATGAACCAGCAAAAAGCTGGCATGGAGGTGTGGCTCAAATGGTAGCGCGCCAACCTTGAGTGACAAAGCTTAAGGGAGCATGCCAGGCCCTGAGTTCAAGCCCCAGGTCTGGCACCAAGAAAAAGAAAGGGAAAAAAAAAAAAAGATGCAAACTCAGCTGCTTCATTGGGCATCTGCAGGCTGTCTCCTCAGGCTCTGTTAAGGAGAGTGGTCCTGGGGGGTGGGGGTGGGGAAGGGCTGAGGTCAGCCCCACCTCCCATAGGCTCAGACCCCCAGTCAGAAGATCCACCCTGCCCCTCCGCCCGAAGTTCCTCCCCAGGCTGCCTACCTGAGGGCCTTCCAGTTGTCCTTCTCCATGTGGTTCTCCGGACCTTCGCTTTCAAAGGAGGCCACGAAGAGAGCTGAGGAGCAGAAAAGGCCCTGAGGACACCACTGGGCAGACAGGACTGCACCTGCCGCAGCCTGCCAGCCAGCCACTGGCCAGCAGACAGCAGCCTCCACGTACGGGATGGAGTACAGAAGGCCCCAGGCTGCCAGCCAGGGGAGTGTGTGTGCGTGCGTGCGTGTGTGTGTGTGTGTGTGTGTGTGTGTGCAGCCTAGAACTTGAAGTCAGGGCTTAGGCACTGTCCCTGAGCTGCTGTGCTCCAGGCTAGTGCTCTGTCATTTGAAGCTACACCTCTGCTTGCTGCTTTTTGGTGGATAGAAGAGTCTCATGGACTTTCCTGCCCAGGCTGGCTTTGAACCATGATCTTCAGATCTCAGTTTCCTGAGTAGTTGGGATTATGGGTGTGAGCCACCATGCAGGGCTTGCCTTCCGTCTTTTCACATCATCCATTACCCCCACCTCATGCACGTTGTGTGGGCCAAAGGAGCCCCTGAGTGGGGGAAGAATTGGGGCTAATAATCACATGACCCCCCCAGAGCAGCATGAGTGGGTGAGACCCTCACCTTCCTCGCTGTAGATGGGTGCTGTGAGCAGGTAACTCTGAATCTTCTTGTCTTTCTCAAAGGGACACTCCACCTGCGTCCATGTCATGAACTCATGGATCTGTCTGGAGATCTCCCAAAATTTCTGAAAGAGGACCAGCAAAATGGTGTCACTTGTCACTCCGACTTTCTTATCTCCAGTTAAAAAGCCATTGATGGAGTTGTGAGGATTAAGTGGTAAGAGTGGAAAGCTCAAGGACAGTACCCAGGCCTGGAGTTCAAGCACCAAGACTGGCATACACACACACACACACACACACACACACACACACACACACACGCACACACACACACACACACACACAATCAGGAAAGGACATAGATTATGATCCCAGACTGCTACCTCCTGTCCTACCCCTTCCCCGGGCCATGAGGCTGAAACAGACCAGTGCCTCCCCTATGCAGAGGCCGGGGTTGGGGGGGTACGCTGTGCCCTGAGCCACTCTTCAGCTGCACCCAGCAATATTAACAGAACAAGCCTGGTCTCACTCCTTGGGCCTGAGGAACCCCCAGCAGCCCCTTCCGTGAGCCAGCACCCACTGCCTGTTGTCTCTGTCCTTCTACTAGCCTTGTCCTCCATAGCCCACCAGGCAGGCTCCTTGCTCGTTTCTAAATGGAAACTAATTTCCATTTAGGATGGCCACTCTCTAGTCTATGCCCCTGTCCCCTCATGCCTAAAGCCTTCCAGTGGCCCCTTCTCTGTCTCTTTGGTGGGGATCAGACCTGGGATTGTGGGATAAGCTTTGTGACCAGGCTATCCACCCACCCCCCAGAAGGAGGGGGCCAAGGCTGCACAGCCAGTCGCCTGGCCGTTCCCCCCAGCCCCACTGGATGCATCCAGACCTGCAAGCCCTTTCGAAGATAGGTCCTGGCGCTGTGTGGTGGGGCACATACGATTGCTGTGTGGCCAGGTGCCCGAGCAGCGCTCACCTTGAAGTTTATGTGCCCGTTGGGCAGATGGTTGGTGTGGATTTTGTGCAGAAAATAGATATCCTTGACGAAGAGGTTGAACACAGGAATGACAATCTTCTCCCGGCTGCTGTTAGCCGTCTGGGATCGCTGCGTGGCCCCCTGCAGGGCTGTGCGGTAATTGCAGAAATTGCTAGATGGGTCCATGTGGTGCTAAGGACACGGGGAAGACAGGGTGAACCCCCCCAGCCTTGTGCAAGACACCCACACACCCTGCAGAGACCCAGGCAGGATGGAGAATGTGCTGTTTCCCGGGAGGCCCAGGTTGGAGGAGAGAGGAGATCCCCAAGGAGGAGAGGAAGACTCAAGGTACCCAAGGAGCCCTGCAGCCTCAGGAAAACCGTGAACCACTCACACCTGTAATCCTAACTAAAATCTGAAGACCACAGTTCAAAGCCAGCCTCAGCAAGAAAGTCTATGAGACCCTAATCTCCACTGAACTTCCAAAGGAAGCTAGAAGGAAGCTGTGGCTCAAGTGGTAGAGTGCTAGCCTTGAGTCAAAAAAGCTCAGGAACAGTACCCAGGCCCTGTGTTCAAGTCCTAGGATGGGCACCAAGAAAGAAAAAGGGAAGGAGAGAAGGAGGGAGGGAGGGAAGGAGAGAAAGAGGGAGGGAAAGGGAGAGGGAGGGGAAAGGAGAGGGAGGGGAAGGGAGAGGAAGAGAATCCTAGCTTTGCTGTGCCAGGTGTGACCTCCCTTCTCTAAAATCTGCATATATGACACCTCCCAGACTGACTCCACAAGACAAAAAGTGACTTGAAAGAAAGTAGGGGGGAGAAGCTAGGCGCTGTGGCTCACACCTGTAATCCTAGCTACTCAGGAGGCTGAGATGTAAGGATCACGGTTCAAAGCCAGGCAGGAAAGTCTGTGAGACTCTTATCTCCAATTAACCACCAGAAAACCAGAAGTGGTGCTGTGGCTGAAGCCATAGAGCAATAGCTTTGAGCTAAAGAGCTCAGGGAAAGCGCCCAGGCCCACAGTTCAAGTCCCATGACTGAAACACCTCCCACCGCCCCCCCAAAAAAAAAGGGAAGGAAGAATACGAAAGAAAACAAATCTAAGCACTGGACGCTCATGTCCATAATCTCAACTACTCAGGGAGCTGAGATCGGGGATCCCAGTTTGAAGCCTGCCTGGGTAGGGAAGCCCACATTGCTGTGGCACCCCCCCCAACACACACCCATGCAGGATGGAAGGGGCTCGGGCGCCATGTACCTCTAAGACATCGAACTTGGCCGTCTTGACTTTGGACCATGTTTTCTTCAGCCGTGCCACTGGACTGAGGTTCATGCCAGCTGTAGGGACAGTGGGCAGGGCTCAGGGCACAGGGAGGTGGTGGGGGAGGCCCACCTGTGCCCAGACACACTCACAGATAATCGCCATGGTGGAGTTGAAGTTGCCAATGTTGAAGCATTCGCGGGCCACGTCAATGAAGAACTCCAGCATGCGGGTACGGTGTTTCTTCTTCACCACCTGGGGAGGGCAGTGCTTTCATCATGGAGCCACCAAGGGGGCCACGGGGGCTGAGACCACTGACAGCAAGGCAGGGAGGACTTTAGGGATTTGCTCCCCGGCCTAAGAGATCTGAGGCTGAGCTGAGACAGGGCAAGGCCCAGACACACACCCCACTACTGACATCTCCTTGTGGGGACTGGCAAGATCCATGAAGGCTGGCAAGGCCAGGCCAGGCATGGGAGAAGCCTCCTGTGGCCATGAGGAAATCACTAGCCAGATGCTGCTAGCTCAGGCTTAGCTACCTTAGCTACTCAAGAGGCTGCATGAGGCTAGTCTGGGGGGAGAAAGTCCATGAGACTCTGTGCCAGTGAACCACTACAGAAGCAGAGCCGCGGGCCCCGAGTGTGGCCTAGTGGTAAGAGTGTTTGCCTAGCATGCATGAAGCCCTGGGTTCAATTCCTCGGTAGCACATACACAGAAAAAAAAAGCTGGAAGTAGCATTGTGGCTCAAGTGGTAGAGTGCTAGCCTTGAGAAAGCCCAAGGACAGTGCCCAGGCCCTGAGTTCAAGCCGTAAGGCTGGCAATGATGATGATGATGATGATGATGATGATGATGATGATGATGATGATGATGATAAAGTCACTGCACTGGGATTTTGGATGGGGTCACTAGGATTTTCTTGTAGCCTCCTCTGTGACTCCAGGCAGGTGGTGCAGGAGCCTGAGCTTGGTGGGAAGAAAGCAGCCTGTGCGCCCTGCACCTCCCTCCCCCACCCCACCGTCAGCTTACCCGGCACACCTCAGTGGCTACCAGCATGCTCAGGCCGTTGAACCAGTTGTCATAGGCCTCCAGGCTGTAGGTCTTGGTCATGTCCCCTCGGCACTGGAGGGGAGAGTGAGGACCACACAGCGGGTCACCCAGAGCACAGGGGACCCTGGCTGGAGGTCAGTCCCTGTGTCTGAGCCTGCCCACTGCAGCCCGGGTCACCACAACTTATTCCTAGGTTGCCCAGAGAAGCCAGGCCGCTGGCCACCCTCTACCTAGCATGAGCCACATCTCAAAGCAAGCCCGGGACGGTCAGAGCACATGCATCGGGAGCCACGACCAGCCCGCTGGAGGCCTCAGGATATCTAACTGAGGCTCACATCCACCCCGCAAAAAGGGTGAGTGGCCGGGCGTGGTGACTCACACCTCCTCAGGAGGTTGTACTCACACCAACTCAGGAGGCTGAGATCTGAGGATCAAAGTTCAAAGCCAGCCCAGACACAAAAGGACCTGAGACTCTTATCTTCAATTAACCTCTAGAAAATGGGAAGTGGGGCTTGGCTCAAGGGTAGGGCAGTAGCCTTGAGCTGAAGAGCTCAGAGACAGTGCCCAGGCTGAGTTCAAGCCCCATGACCCACAAAAAAAGAAAAAAAAAAAGTGTGAGTGCCAGGCTCTGACACACTCAGTCCCGACCTCCACGGGGCTCAGATCACTTACCTTGTGGTTGTCCAGGGAGTCCACGTGGCTTATGACCTGCATCAGGTCTTCGGGATAGATGCTGCTGACCCTCTCCTGTGGTGGGGTAGTCAAGAAAGGGGACAGGACTTCAGGGGCACATGGCATCAGCAATCCTGTTGGGGACACAGGCCCATCCCGGGGCTCTGGCAGGACAGTGGGGCCCCAGTCCATTACACAGGCTGCCATGTTCTCGTAGACCCAGCACCCAGCACAGAGCCCCCCACTGTGGCCTGAGACACAGTGGCCTGTCAGCGAGCCAGCTCCTCTGTGGCAGCCATCGCACAGGCTGGACAGGTCTCTGCCGACGTAGGCTGGCAGGGGCACAGGTCCTGCAGTCCTGACCAGGAAGTAGGGGACATGCCACCGCCCCCCGTGACCCAGCACAGGGCACTGGACAGCACTGACCAGTTCGATGTGAGTCAGTTGCTGGGCCAGTACCAGGGGATCACTGCACACTCCCAGGATGTCCTTTTGGACAGCTGGTGGCTTGGCTTTCAGGATGGGCCCTTTGTCCATAGTTGGGGGCCGGAGCTTCTCGAGAAGCTCCTGTAACTGGTTCCGGGCAGCCAGGGACAGCAGCAGGCTCTGAATCATCTGCGCAATGGCCTTCTTCACTGTGCCATTCTCCTGTGGGGCGGGGCCATGGAGGTGTTGATACAGATGGCAAGCTCACCAGCTCCGTGGTGGTGAGCCGGGCCGCCAGGTCAGGCCTGGTCTGAGCTCCCATCCCTCATCCAATCCTGCCTCCTAGCTTGGGATCTGGAGGAGGGTGGGGCTTCCTGGGGGCTGCTGGGAATGAGGACTGGGCCTTGGCCTTCCCAGCTACCCTGCAGAGCTGCGTCTCCCTGCCTCCCTGACACTGCATGCACAGAGGCTTCTCCCCTGGTGGGAGGGAGCCTGGTCCCGAGGAACAGGACCTGACCAGTCCAGCCTGAGGAGAAGGGCCTCAAAGCTCCTCCAGCTTCCTGTCTCCACAGAAGGCCTGGAGGAGGCTGCAGGAGCCAGGAACGGGTGGCTCACACATGAGATCTGAGGATCCCAGGTCAAAGCCAGACCAGGCTGTCCAGGAGATTCTTATCACCAATTCACCACCACCACCATCCAATCAGGCCCCTTCTCCCTCAGAACTGGCCCCACCTCGAGCCCCCTGCTGGAAGTGGAGCTGTGGCTTAAGTGGTAGAGCCCTAGCCTTGAGCTCAGGGAGAGTGCCCAGGTCCCGAGTTCAAACCCCAGGACCAACCCCCTTCCGTCTCCCCCCACACACTGCAAGAGTAGATAGGCCCTCATGCCCTCTTCTTGGGACCCTCTCCAGGCATATGAGTGTCAGGGGCCAGGGCAGGGTCATGACAATGACTTGCACTTGTAGGCTACCCTGTAGAGGCCACCTTCCAGAAGGCAGTCACCCCTCCCTCCACACACACATGCGCACACATGCAGACACGCACACATGGGGGCCTGGCCCAGGCTGGGAGAGGAGTCACCTCATCGCACTGGGTGACACGGTGAGTGATGGCCTTCAGCTCGGCCATGGCCTTCTCGTCCTGGAAGTCACAGGGGAAGGCCTCCGTCCACTCCTTCAGCAGCTGTACGATCTTGGCGGAGAACGACTTCAGCTTGGCCTGGAACCACAGAGTAAGTGAGCTGCCACAGCTCAGAGAGGGCCAAGGGCTCCAGCCCCTTCTCCCTCAGAACTGGCCCCACCTCTAGGCCCTTGCTAGGCCTGTCCCCCCCACCCCCTACACACACCCGTGTACCTTTGAGACTCTTGACTGTTCCCTACTTCCCTTAAATTGGCTTTTTTGTCACTTAAATTCATTTCAATAATAACAATAATAATAATGGAGCTTGGCAGTGGTGGCTCACACCTGTAATCCCAGCTACTCAGGAGGCTGAAATCTGAGGATCATGGTTCAAAGCCAGCCCAGGCACTAAAGTCTGTGAGACTCTTATCTCCAATTAACCACCGGAAAACCAGAAGTGGTGCTGCGGCTCAATGGGTAGGGTGGGAGCCTTAAGCTAAGAGCTCAGGGACAATGAGCCTAGGCCCAGAATTCAAGTCCCATGCCACTACCACCACCACCAACAAAAAGCCAAGCAAGAGAGTGAGTTCCTGAGTCCCAGTTCCAGCATAAAATCACAATTATTATTATATTATTATTAAGAATACTAATAAATCTCTATAGAAAACTAATTTCACTTGCTATCATTAGATATTTCCCATCAAAAGCATACAGTGAAATCCAAGCAGAATTCCATTCAATGAAAGACTTTAACCTTCTTGGTTAAAAGCAGATTGGCCAGAACTGGGAAGGGCTGTGGTGCTCAGGAGAGGCCACTCGGTGTCCAGGAGGCCTGGGTCCACCTGCACACACAGCCTGTCTGGGCACAGTGCCCTCCAGCACAGGACAGAGGGACAAGTGAGGCAAGGCTTCTCACTCTCAGCATGCCTGCCTGTAAGGCCTTGGCTCCAGGAAGGGAAGGAGAGCTGGTACAGGATTCCTGGCTTTAGCCTTAGTATCCACGGGTCTAACCAGAGGCCAGAAGCCCCTCAGGTCCACCACAGCTCTCCTCAAGACCCAGTGAGTTCCTTCCTATACTAGTCTCTCCAGGCCCTGCAAACTCAAGCTCCCCACAGCCCTGCCCGAGTCAGCTGCCGGCTTCACCTGGGAAACCAAACCCTCTGACTCTGTAGTTGATGGGTGCTTGGGTCAAGCTCCCTGGCACCAACCACTTTGAGGAGGCACTGAAGGGAGGCCCAGAAAGCAGGGGCTCACACTGCTGTGACCCCAGCAGCCCTGCCACCTGCTTCTTGTAGCAGCCCCTGAGCTTATGTGAGCCAGGCCCCGAGCACCTGCCCCAAGGCCTCAGGAGAGTGACCTGACCTGATGCAACCCAAATATTAAACAGGGCACGCCAGGCCCAGGAGCTCACAGCTGTAATCCTAGCTCCTCAGGAGGCTGAGACATGAGGATCCCAGTTCAAAGCCAGCCCAGAAGGAAAGTTGCTGAGATTCTTATTTACAATTAACCACCAAAAAGTCAGACGTGGAACGTGGCAGCCTCAAGTAAAAAAGCTAAGCAAGACCCTGAGGCCCTGAGTTTAAGCACAAGACAAAACAAAACTCTATCCCTCCTATTTAGGCATGGAAAGCTGAATACAAGATGTCCTGCCATGGGTCTGTGTTTTCAATGCTTAGGGTCCTTAACAGATGCTACCAGTTTGGAAGTTTCTAGAAACTTTAATTGGTGGAACCTGGCTAGAGGAACTTGGTCCTGGGAATGTCTTATCCCTTAATACCTCTCTCTGTCTCTGTCTCTGTCTGTCTCTGTCTCCCTCTCTCTTCTTCCTATCCACCATGAGCTGAGGTTGCTCATTCCATCACCTGCCCTGCTCTCACCTTTGGGGCCAATGGTTGGACCCCCTAAACCTGTAAGTTTAACTCTCTCTGGGGCCTACCTTCTCAGGGCCTGCCTCCAGCTGCTGCCTCTGCTCCAGGCAGATCTGTCCCACGCGGGCCAGCAGGTCCCGGGGAGGCGTGAAGACCCTGGAACTCAGCAGAAACGTGAAGATGTACGTCCTCTGGAAAAAGGAGCAGAAGGCCTGGTCAGGCCTGGCTGGCGGCACTCGCCCGGACCCTGCCCCGCATCCCTGTGGAACACCCGAGGGGCATCCAGGCCTTCCTCACCGCGGGGTTTCCTCTCCGCTGCACCCCGGGCTTCCCCTCAGTTACCACAGCCTGCTCTGAAGCTCCTCCGCTCCCTGACCACCCATGATGGAGGCTCCAGGGGTCTGTTGCCTCACCCAGGGTGCCCCCTGGCCAGCAAAGGCTGGACCTGGTCATCAAGAGCAGGGCCCGGCCAGCAAGGGCGTGGCCTATCAGTAGGGGTGGGGCCTTGTCTGCATGAGCATGGTCTGACCAGTGGGGTAGGGCCTGGCCAATAGAGGTGGGGCCTGGCCAGCATGGGCGTGGTCTGGCCAGTAGGCGTGGGGCCTGGCCTGAGTGGGCGTGGTCTGACCAATGGAGTGGGGCCTGGCCTGAGTGGGCGTGGTCTGACCAATGGAGTGGGGCCTGGTCTGTGTGGGCGTGGTCTAGCCAGTGGGTGAGGCCTGGCCTGCGTGGGCGTGGTCTGGCCAATAGGGGTGGGGCCTGATCTGCATGGGCGTGGTCTGACCAGTGGAGTGGGGCCTGGCCAGCATAGGAGGGATCTGGTCAGCAAGACCCTTTCCATCCAAGACCCAGCTCTCAGGAACTAGTTGTGGGCTCCTTCCTGGCCCATTTCTGACTGGCTGCGGGCCCTGACGCCACTTCCTATCCCAGCGCCCTGTACCCCACATCCAGCAAGTCTCTGAGATCCCCGTGGCCCGGAAGACCGAGGGGACACAGCTCTGGCCAAGGTGCTGCCACGGGGCCGGTTCCCGGGGGGACCTTCACAGACCCCAGCTTGGGGCCAAGACGGGCTCTGTGCGGAGGAAGAGCGCGGGGGACTCTCGGGAGGTGCTCGGGTCCTTCCTCAGCCCTCAGTCTGACCCCATCGCCCGGAGCTGCTGCAGGCCTGGCCCTCCACCCGGGCTGACCAGACCCCAGGGCTGGGTGTCCTTGTTCAGGCCGGCAGCCGGTCGGGGCCTGCAGCTGGGGAGGCGCAGCCCTGGGCGGGGTGGAGGAGGCCCGGCCGCCAGAGGCCCCCCTCCCTGCCCCGCAGATTTCGGTGACAGGGTTGGGGATCCCAGCGGGAGGGTGGGAGTTCCAGGGTCTCCCTGATGACTGTGAGGACAGACACGCAGGCATGGCGCCATGGGGGCACCCTGGAGGGAGCGGGGTGGTGCAGCCCTACCCGCAGGGAGGAGTAGAGATGGGGTCACCCGGCCTCACCCCAGCCCGCTTCCTGCCCTGCCTTCAATGCCTGCCCACTTCCTTCCCCCTAGGAAACAGTTCTAAGGACGACAGCAGGTGACAGTGGGCTGAGACTCCTCTGGGACAGTCATCAGGGGGTTCAGCTAAGTGCCAGCCGCCATGCCTAGCTAACTCTGGAGGCTGAGACCGGAGGGTCCCGGTTCAAAGCCAGTCAGGGCAGAAGACTGTGAGACAGTCTCCAGTTAACCAGCAAATAGGCAGAAGTGGAGTTGTGGCTCGAGTGGTAGCGTCAGCCCCGAGCAAAACAGCCAAAGGAAAGCACACTGGCCCTGAGCTCAAGTCCCAGCGCTGGCACAAAACACCTCACATTGAAAAGGGAAACAATAAGGAAGTCTCTCTCTTGCTGGAGCAGAGGATCACTGCCTGCCCAGGGGCGGAGGGCACAGTCCTGCCTTGAGGCCTCTCCTCCAGGCTCTCAACAGGTGCATCCAGGGCCAGGAGGGAGACAGGGCTCTGGCCAGAGTTACAGGACGGACAAAGGTGGCCGGTGAGCGGATAACAAGTAGCAGAGCATGGAAGTGGCCACCAGGTGGCGAAGGTGAGCTGAGCCCTGCTCAGCTATTAGGAGACCTGTGAACCATGATCTGAAGGGTGACTGTTCATTCTTCCTGTGTGTGTGTGTGTGTGTGTGTGTGTGTGTGTGTGAGAGAGAGAGAGAGAGAGAGAGAGAGAGAGAGAGAGAGAGAGAGAGAGAGAGAGAGAGAGAGAGAGAGTCGGTGCCCAGGCTTGAGCTTGGGTGCTGTCCCTTAGCTTTTTGACTTGAGGCTAGCATTCCACCCGTAGAACCACAGCTCCAGGTCTGGATTTTTGGTGATTCATTAGAGATTAAAGTTTCTCAGTGCTGGGAGTTTGGCCTAGTGGTAGAGTGCTTGCCTAGCATGCACCAAAGAGCCGGGATAGATTCCTCAGTACCACATACATAGAAAAAAGCCAGAAGTGGTGCTGAGGCTCAAGTGGTAGAGTGCTAGCCTTGAGAAAACCCAAGGACAGTGCTCAGGCCCTGAGTTCAAGCCCCAAGACTGGCAAATAAATAAATAAATACATTTAAAAGAAGTTTCTCAGACTTTCCTGCTTGCTCTGACTTTTTTTTTTCTTCCAGTTGTGAGGCTTGAACTCTGGGCCTGGCTGGGAGCTGTCCCTGAGCATTCAAGCTTAGCACTCTACTCCTTGAGCCACAGCTCCACTTCCGGTTTTCTGATGGTTCACTGGAGATAAGAGTTTCAAGGACTTTCTGCCCTGGCTGGCTTTCAACCTCCATCCTCAGATCTCAGCCTCCTGAGCAGCTAGGACTCCAGGTGTGAGCCTCTGGTGCCCAGAGTAGTGGTTCTTGTCCAAGTCCTTCACGCTGCGTTGCAGGCCACGGCCACCATGCAACTCCACCCCAGGACTGGGCAGCAGCAGGGGGCAGCCAAGGGACCCTGCTCCCTGGCAGTTGCCTGTGGTGTCCTTTGCCTTCTGACGAGCTTCTCTGCTCAGGACTGGGCTTCGGGAAGCTTCCCCAGGCCCCAGGCAGGCCTGCCCCATCCAGAAGCAGCTAGGGCACTTTCCTGGTTCTTCTTACCAGGCCCAGACACTCACATCGGGGTAGTAGTCCACCGTGGGGACCAGATGCTCCATCAAGGCCTCCAGGGAGCCTGAGATGAGGCGTCCATCTTGGAAGATGAGTTCCCCAGGGCCGCTGGCCCCGCCTCCTCTCTCCCCCATGCTGGGGCTGGCCTGTCCACTACAGCTGGGCCCAAGGATGCTGGAGAAGACCACAGACGTCTGGGGCATAGCTTCCTGGAGAGGAAAACGAGAGTGAGAGCTATCGATACGTACCTCCATTCCATGGCTTATCCCACAGAGGCCCCGCTAAATCCCACAACCACCACAGGCAGGTGGGTGGCTGCCCTCTGACTCATGCTGTGTTCTGTGTCTGAACAGTGTTCCTTCGGCATGCTCCAGGAATGTCAGGCCTCCTGAGGTGAGGCAGCTTGGGTATCACTGGCTGTGCCACTGGACATGGGAAAGGGAGAGGAAGAGAATCCTAGCTTTGCTGTGCCAGGTGTGACCTCCCTTCTCTACAATCTGCATATATGACACCTCCCAGACTGACTCCATAAGACAAAACTGACTTGAAAGAAAGTAGGGAGGGAAGCTGGGCGTCGTGGCTCAGCCTGTAATCCTAGCTGTTCAGGTGGCTGAGATCTGAGGATCACAGTTTGAAGCCAGCCTGGGCAGATGAACCCAAGAGATGTAGCTTTCCAATTAACTATCAAAAATGCCCAGCAGTGGAGGTGTGGCTAACGTAGGAGAGCATCAAGCTTGAGTAGAAAAGCTAAACAAGGGTACAAGGGCCTGAGTTCAAGCCCTGGTGCAGGCCTAAAAAGGGGGTAGAGGAAGAAAGAAGGGAAAGAGAAAAAAGCAAGTAGAGGAACATTCTAGAACAGCTGAGATGCAAAGGTCCTGAGGCCAGTATGAAAGGAGAAAGCAGGCACTGGGGGCAGAGAACTGTCAATAGTGCCTGTCCTAGGCCAAGCGGTGTGCATTGCTGCTGCTTTAAGTGAGACGTGACTCCATGCAGAGATACTGAGGGAGCCTGCCTGCTAAGGAAGCGTCTGGAAGCTGGCTATCTGTCTTTGCATAACTGCGGGAGAGCCTTGTGATATCAGGTGGAGGCCCAGGTTCGACACAGGACACTGGCAGGCTGTCTTGGATTTTTGGGCCTCAGCAACAGGCAGAGCAAGATGGCAAGGTGTAGAGAAAGATCTGGAACGTGTTCTAGGCTGCATGGAATCTGAGACGTTTGAGTAGTCAGCGAAGCTTCCTGGGGTGTCTGGGTGCTCTCCACCACGGCCTGGCCCACCAGGTCCTGCAGACTGACCACCTCGCAGGGCAGTCTGAAGGCCTCTGGCCACCACTATCCCCAACTCCCGCAGCTGAGGACCTGTCAGCCTCGGAGGGTATTCCTGCTCCTGCCACCAGGGGGCGCCCTGGGCCTGGGCCAACCTGCAAGACCAGGCTCTGCTGGCTGGGCAAGACTCTAGCAACTCCAGTCACTGGCAAGTACACAGACCATACCCACACAGGGAAAAAGGCGCCAGCCAGCTGACCAAGCTCCCCGGCAAAAACATGCCTTGGAATTCTGGGGGAACCCCATGCGAGGGCTGTGAGGATCCAAAGGAATTACCCTCATCAACAGGCCCAGTCCCCGGCTGCCTCCACACTGGCCAAGGCCATATCAAAACACTGCCTCAAAGTTAGGCTCTGTGGCTGACGCCTGGAACCCTAGCTACTCAAGAAGCTGAGATCTGAGGATTGCGGTTAGAAGCTAGCCTGGGCAGAAAAATCGGGGAGACTCTTATCTCCAAAAGCCAGAGAAGGAGCTGTGGCTTAAGTGCTAACCTTGAAGAGAAAAAAAAAAAAAGCTCAAGGACAGGACTGACATATGGGTAGGAGGAAGGGAGGGAGGGAGGGAGGAAAGGAAAGAAGGAAGGAAGGAAGGAAGGAAGGAAGGAAGGAAGGAAGGAAGGAAGGAAGGAAGGCAGGCAGGCAGGCAGGCAGGCAATTTCCTGGAAAATCGGGACACAAATGGCCTTCAGGGTACATCTTCCCTGCACCCCTGGGGCCCTGCCTGAAGCAGCGACCTGCCAGCCCCCTGACTGCCAGGCAGAGGGTGGCTTTCTGAAGAACATGTATGTGAACTTCTATTTTTTAACCTACTCAACAAAAACCAGGCACTATTTTTAGCTCAGCAAGCTGGAGGACATCACAATTAGCAACTGAAAATTCCACATCTTGCCAGTCTCCCCTCTCTAGCTGGTGTGGGGTGTGTCTGGAAGAGGCAAGGAGGGGGGATGTTAGTTGGGAGTCTGGGCCTGTTCCCTCACCCTGGTCAGCCATAGAATCAAGAAAGCAGATCATCAGGGGAAGGCAGAGCTGTGCTGGCACCACTTGGACCTGGGTTGGTGATACATGAGCCCCATTCTGCCAGGGACCCCCAAAGATAGGCCTCAATTTTTCCTTTCTAAGGCTGACTGGATCCCAGAAACCATTTATCCTGAGCTGAGTTGGGATATGAGGCTTTCCACAGAGCCCAAGCCCCTTGCTTATTTGTTCATTTCTTCAGAAGCATGAAAAGGAACCTGCCCAGCATGGCACTTCAGTGCTCTTCCGCTTGCGCTACCCCTCCACTTCCAGTTTTTTTTTGTTGTTGTTGGTTTGGTCACTGAAAATTAAAAGTCTCACAAACTTTGATGCCTGGGCTGGCTTCGAACTGTCCTTGAGATCTCAACCTTCTGAGCAGCTAGGATTGCAGGCATGAGCCACCAGTGCCCATTGAAACATTGTTTGGAGGTTTCAAGAAATCATATTCACCAAGGCCCAGCAGCAGGGCTATTGGGACCTCTGGGGGGGGCCCCTACACACATCAGGGGACCCTAGATGTCAGATCCAAGAGCCTGGTTTGGCTGCAGAATGGAAGGGCAGCCGAGTGCCAGCCCCAACACCCCACTAGGCCCCCGCTCCAAGGCTTGACCTTACCATGCTGATAAGTAAAGCTTTGTCACAGACACGTAACTCCTTTGCTTTTCCTCCTGAATTCCTTTCTATTACAAATGCCATTTGAACTGAATTAAGGAATCCTGCCGCCTCTCCTCCTCATACTCCATACTAGAAATTCTGCCAAGTTGGACTTTTCTCTTTTTTCCCCCACTCCCTCCTCTTTTTCTTTTTGTTGTCCACTCAGCTTCTTCTGACAGCTCCTCAGGGGACAGATTGGCATTGTCCTCCAAGAACCAACCCATTATTGAGTCGAGGCCCAGGGCTGAGACAGGTGGGCGGGAGCCAGTGGAATCGTCTCCTAGCCAGAGGTCCTGGGCTGGGGAAATGCCTCCGTCCCAGCCTGTGGACCCGCCCATGGGATTCCGCTGGGGTTACAGACTTCTCTGTAGTGGAGTCTAACAGGGCACAGGCTTCAAAAGGTGGCAAACCAGGCTGGTGGCTCACACCTGTAATCTTAGCTACTCAGGAGCCTGAGATCTGAGGATCATGGTTCAAAGCCAGCCTAAGCAAAAAAGTCTGTGACTCTTATCTCCAATGAATTAGCAAAAAGCTAAAAGGAAATATAAACACAACTACATAGACATGAAAACCTATGACTCTACAGACATAATGTTTTATTACATAAACTAATATGTATCTATGATATTCAAACCCTTAGCCTAATTTTGATTACATTCTAAAAACTAAGTGCCAGTGATTGTATATAGAGATTCCCTTATTGAGCACTCATTTGTTAAATATGTCATTTGAAATGGGATGTGAAAATTAATGTTAATAAATTCTTTAATTAAAAAAAAAAAAGCTGGGCCGGGAGTTTGGCCTAGTGGTTAAAGTGCTTGCCTAGCATGCATGAAGACCCGGGTTCGATTCCTCGGTACCACATACATAGAAAAAAGCCAGAAATGGTGCTGAGGCTCAAGTGGTAGAGCTCTAGCCTTGAGAAAGTCCAAGGACAGTGCTCAGGCCCTGAGTTCAAGCCCAGGACTGGCAAAAAAAAAAAAAAGCTGAGCTGAAGTGGTAGAGCACCAGCTTTGAACAAACAATACTAAGGAATAGTGCTCAGGTCCTGAGTTCAAGACCTGGTGTGCGCGTGCCCCACCCCACGCACACACACACACACACACACACACACACGAGCTAGCAAACCAAGGTGATCTTGGTAGGCAACCCTGTCATTTTTAGGAATCCCCTCAAGGGCAGGGTATGGACCCCTCCCCAACTGGAACTGACCATCTGGGGTCCCTCCTGAGGTCTCACTAAACTACTGGCCAGAGTCCATTGTGGAAGCTAGGAACCCCTATGTCAGCCACATAACTGACCCAGGAAGCTGGATACCAGCTGGGGGCCCTGGGAGTCTCAATCCCTGGGAGGGAGGGAGTGCGTGGGTGGTGGATGGGTGGGTGAATGGGTAGTGGATGGGTGAGTGGATGGGTGGTAGATGGGTGATGGATGGGTAAGTGGATGGGTAGGTGGATAGGAGGTGGATGGGTAGTGGATGGGTGGTGGATGGATAGGAGGATGAATGAGCAGATAGATGGGTGGGAGGATGGCAGGTCAATGAAGTAATCCCTTCCAGTCTGTTAGTGTTGGATATGTTTAAAAACAAATAAAAGCCAGGCACCAGTGGCTCATGCCTGTAATCCTAGCTACTCAGGAGGCTGAGATCTGAAGAGCATGGTTTGAAGCCAGCTCTGGCAAAAAGAAATCCCTGTGAGATTCTTTTATCTCCTATGTAACCACTCAAAAACCAGAAGTACAGCTGTGACTCCCAGTGACAGAGCACTAGTCTTGAGCTCTTCTTAGGAAGAGCACTCAGGCCCCACAACAAACAAAAACAAAAGAAAATTCCTAGATGGACACCCTAGCTACTCACGAGGCTGAGATCTGAGGATCAAGGTTCAAAACCAAACTAGGCAGGAAAGTCTGGGAGACTCTTCAATTAACCAGCAAAAAGCCCAAAACAGAGGTGACTCAAGAGGTAGAGTATCAACTTTGACCAAAGAAAAGCAAAGGGACAGCACCTGAATTCAAGCACTGAGCTCAAGCCCTAGGACAGGCACAAAAATATAAACAGAATAACCACATAAATAAGTAAGGACACAAAAGGGGGGACAGTCTGTGGCAAAGTAAATTAGAGGAAGGAATTGGTAAAAGTAGTAAGTGAATTTAACCAAAGAAGAGAGAGAAGCACTGTTTATTAAACTTAAGAACTTATTCTTTGCAATTATAACTTATAAAGATCAGTTCCTGGGGCTTAGGAGATATAGCCCAGTGGGCAGGGTGTGGGGGAGGGGAAGAAAGGAGAAGGAGGAGAGAAGAGGGGAAAGGAGGAAGGAGGAGGAGGAGGAAGGGGCCAATGGACAGATGGACAAACAGAAGGCAAAAGGTGCTTTGGGCAAGAAAAAGGAATTAAGTAAGGATACAGAACTAAAAGATTCTTTATAGCTGCTATCAGGCAAGTCTACATGATTTGAAATTTCTTTGAACCAGGATATTTCCAGAAAATATAAATAACCAAAATAGACTAAACAAGTTTAGAACCCCAAAAAGTCTGATAACCAGGGCACAAATTAAGTAAGCTGACAGCCAGCTAAGCCACTGGGAAACTAGAAGCACAAGCTTTGGCAGAGATAGTTTCTCAAATGAATTATTTTAGGCCTTTGAGAATAAGATAATTTTATATGATATTTAAGCTATTTCAACTATGCAATTCATGCTGAAAAGCTTTCCAATTCATTTTATGAAGCTCACATAACCCTGATTTATAAATGTGACAGATGCCTCTTTAAACAGGAAGTATGTATGCATTTTCCTGCCTTGTGGATACAGAGAAAAGCGATCTAACAAACACAGTCATGCCAGGAAAATCAACTCGGCAGTATTTTTTTGTGTGTAGAGGGCCAGTACCGGGGCTTGAACTCAGGGCCTGGGTTCCTAAACTTTTTCCCTTGGCTAGAGCTCTGCCACTTAAGCCACAGCTCCACTTCTGGGGAAAAGAATGTCTCACAAAGTTTCCTGACAGGCTGGCTTCAAACAGCAGTCTACCTGACCAGCTAGGATTCCAGGTGTGAGCCACCAGAGTCTGTCTGTGTCTGGTGACTAAGCATGTCTGCGTACATGAATCTGACTGTGTGTGTGTCCAGATGTGCCTCTAATTATGTGCATGTATGTCTCCACGTCTGTGTGTGCCTATGAATGCATGCGTGTTCTCTTTGCGGGTCTGTGTTTGCATGGTATTTTGTGGCTGTGTCTGTGTACGAATCAGTCTGTATGTGTCTGAATGTATTTGTGTGAACGTCTGTGTCCATTTGTCATTACATGTGTCTCTGTGTATGTGTGTATCTCTAGCCTGACCATGTTTATGTGTCTCTGGCCTGTGTGTGTCCCTGTGTTTATGTATTTGTGTCTGCATCTATCAATGTGTGTGTGTGTGTGTGTGTGTGTGTGTGTGTGTGTGTGTTCTCCTTAGACTCATAGCCTTGATGCAGGGATCCACCATTCCCCAAGCAGGTCACCCAGCTGCTGGCCTGTGTCTGGATACACAGCTGAGTCTCCCCCGGCCAGACCTGCTCTGCGGGGGTGGGGGGGGCTCAGAAACCCTGACTCTTCCTGTCTGTAGAGGAGCAAAGACTGAGCTACTGTGCAGGTGAGGGGATGGGGGGGGGCCTCCACTGCTACAAGTGAGCATGCCAGCGACAAAGCCCACATGGTCCTCGGTGAGGGCACAGAGGATCAGCCGCCTCTCCCCTCCAGAGATACTGTGCCACCCCACGCTGCCCTCCAACCTGCCATTCATCCCAGTCACCCCTGCGGTCTGCCTGGGCCCTCTCCCTGGTCCTGAACCCAAGGGACCCAGGAAATCCAGAATCTGAACTAGCACAGGCACCCGGAATAAGGGGGGCTCTGAACCCCAACATCCTGGCTGACCTCATACAGCCGTAGCCTCTCTGGGCCTCAGTTTCTCTAACATATAAAACAAGAAGGCAGGCCTGGCACTTGTGCCTCACACCTGTAATCCTTGCTATTCTAGAGGCTGAGATCTGAGGATCACAATTTGAAGCCAGCCTGGAAAGGAAAGTCAGTGAGATTCTTATCTTCAATTAATGACAACAACAACAACAAAAGGCAGAAGTGGAGGTGTGGCTCAAGTACTAGAGCATTAGCTGTGAGCAGAAAAGCTAAGGACCAGTACTCAGGCCATGAGTTCAATTCCCAGTACTGACACGAAACAAAAAGAAGCAGGGCTAGACTTTATGCAGCATTCCAGGCTTCAGGTGTGGCTCTGCCTTCTCAGTTCCCAGAGCAAAGTCCAGTAGGGAAACTTCTTGTTACCAGCAGAATGCATTCCTCTTCACCTACCTGCTACATCAGAGGCCCTTCTCCATCCTCCAGCCCACTGCCGTGGCTGGTGGCTGTCCCAGACGGCCAGCACTAGCCAAGAGCTGCTCTGAACCCCCACACCCCACAGAAACCCCACATCCTGACGCCCTGGCTTCCAACCTGGCCCTGAGCATGCATGGTTTGCCTCCCCATCCCAACTGGTCCTGACTCCCTTCCCCCGCCCTCTCCTTTCTGGGCCTCAGTGGGCAGAGTTGTCAGGATGGGCCTCAGGAGTCCCAGTAGAGCTGTGCAAGGCCTCTGCTCTTTAGCAGTGATTGGATGTGCATGTCACACTAGGCTGTGTGTGAGTGAGTGCCCTGATCCTGTCCTTGAACTCAACACCACCCCCACCTCCCTGCCCAGCTCTGTCTTTAGCTATGGCTCCACTTGCAGCATTGTAACGCTTAACTGAAGATGCGTCTGACTTTCCTGCCCAGGCTGGCTTTGAACCACCATCCTCAGATCTCAGCTGAGTAGCTAGGAAGCCAGCCACCATCGCAGGCTTCAATTGGGGGCAGGCCCTGCCCGCCAACCTCCCCCAAGCCCCTCAGAGCACCTCCTCCTTCCTGGGGCGAACAGGTGCTCTGAGCGCGGGGCTGGGGCAGCGTCCAGGCTGGGCGCCCGCCTCCCCCCTCCCGCGGGGCGGCAGGGGCGCGGCCCACCCGGGGCAGGGGCAGCCGTCCAGAGCCCCCGGCCGTCACCCCCTTCCTGCGCCCGGTCCCCCCAGCCCCAGCCCTGGGTCTTCCTGCAGCCCAGGCTGTGGCCGCCTGCGCTCGGACCCGCCACCCCCGCCAGCCCGGGCTCGGCCCTACCTGAGGCTGCGGACACGTGCGGGCGGCGCTCGGCGCGGCCGGGACGCGACGCTGAACCGGGGGTCCCCCCCGTGTCACTCCCCGCCCCCCCGTGTCGCCACCCTCCGGTGTCGCCACCCCCTAATCCCAGGGGCGGAGCTGGAGGGACCGGCGGGCTGCAGGGGGCCGAGGGACCCCCAGTGACCACCCCTCGGCCAGACCTGGGCGGAGCCGGGGCGGGGCCAGGGCGGAATGGGGCGGGGCCAGGGCGGAATGGGCGGGGCCAGGGCGGGAAGGGGGCCAAGCCGGGGCGGGGGCCGTGGATGGGGCGGGAGTGGCGGCGGGGCCGAGGATGGGATAGGGCGGGGCCAGGGCGGGGGCGGGGCGGGGCCATGGAAGGGATGGGGCGGGGCCGGGAGAGGATGCGGCGCGGCTGGTCGCCAAGGGTGGGGCGCGGCGAGGGGTCCCCCCTGGTCGCAGTCCTGGGTCGCCGTGCTGATCCCACAGCACTGGTTGGGCTGGGGCGATCGGCCGGACCTTCGTCCCCTTCCACCTGACGCCCCGCTGGCCTGTCCTCTCCGCACCCCCGGAACGGGGTCCCTCAGATCGCGCCCCGGACGCTCCCGCCGCGCCGCCCGGCCTGCAGCCTTCCGCGCCCCGGACACGGACCTGGATCCCGGAGCCGCGACCCGGCCCCCGCGGAGCGCGCCCCTCCTGGGGGCTAAGCGTTCTGGCAAGTTCTGAGGCAGTCAGAGCTGACCTGGAGAGGGATGGAGCCTGCAGGGGCACCCCGAGAGGGGCTGCCAGCCCTGACCAGGTCCACACACACACACACACACACACACCCCCGCCCTCCAAACGCAAGCCTGGAGCACCGGCCACCTCTTCCTCCAGCGCCCTCCCCTCTCCCCCCCTCCTCCCCACAATGGCTCCCTCAAGGCTTGGCACTCTACCCCTTGAGCCATAGCTCCACTTCCAGCTTTTTGCTGGCTCATTGGAGATGAGTCTCACGTGTGTGTGTGTGTGTGTGTGTGTGTGTGTCTGTCTGTCTGTCTGTCTGTCTGTCATGGGGCTTGAACTCTGGGCCTGGGCTTTGTCCCTTTGAGCTCTTCAGCTCTCCCTACCTCTGGAGCCACAGCTCCACTTCCCAATTTCTGGTGGTTAATTGGAGATAAGAGTCTCTCAGTCACAGCCATGGTGGTTCACACCTGTAATCCTAGCTACTCAGGAGGCTGAGATCTGAGGATCAAGGTTCAAAGCCAGCCTGGGCACAAAAGGACCCTAGACTCTTATTTTCAATTAACCTCTAGAAAACAGGAAGTGGGGCTTGGCTCAACCTAGGGCGGTAGCCTTGAGCTGAAGAGCTCCAGGACAGTGCCCAGGCCAAGTTCAAGCCCCATGACCCGCCCCCACACACACACAAAAGTCTCATAGTCTTTTGTGCCTAGGCTGGCTTTGAACTGAGATCCTCAGATCTCAGCCTCCTGAGTAGCTAGGATTACAGGCGTGAGCCACCTTGTTTGACTTTGCCTGCTGTCTTAATCACCTAGTTTGTCTTCCTAGACAGTTACTTCTGCCTGAAGGAATTTGGGGGCTGTGCTGGGTCCTTTTGCTGGCTTCCCCAAGAGCATACGGGGACTGGATTACAGGCGCCCTCCTGTACATTACAGGTCTTCCTCCTGCACATCCAGCTAGCACTGGCCCTGGGAGTGGGTCTCCCACCACCTGCCCCGACACTCAGGGGAGCAAGTGAGGAGGAAGCACGGGCCTCGACCCTGCACCAGCACTTCACCTTCCTCCCCACCACCCTCTGTGCCAGGTGGTGACAGACTCACTGCTTGGCTTTCATGTCTGATGGCAGAATTCCTATGAGTGTCTGATGCGAGGTGCTAGTGGCACACACACGCACACACACACACACACACACACACACACACGAGTGCCCACACTTCTGCCAGGGCCTCCAGTCATGCGGGAAGGGAACTAGAATCCTGGTGGGATCTCTGCATACCCACTGGAAGGCCAGGCTGGGGTGGCAGGGCTGGCGCCGGCGCTACACACAGACACTGCCATGGGACAATTACAAAGGAGTCTGGTCCCCTTACTACATGGATCCCAGACATACAGGACCAGAGGCTCCTCCTGGGCCTAGGCCCAACAGAAATGCCCACAGCCAAGCCAGGCACCGGTGGCTCACACCTGTCATCCTAGCTAACTCAGGAGGCTGAGATCTGAGGACCCTGGTTTGAATCCAGCCCAAGCAGGAAAGCCCATAAGACTCTGATTGCCAATGAACCACCAAAAAGCCAGAAGTAGGGCCGGGAGTTTGGCCTAGTGGTAGAGTACTTGCCTAGCATGCACGAAGACCCGGGTTCGATTCCTCAGTACCATATACATAGAAAAAGCCTGAAATGATGCTGTGGCTCAAGTGGTAGAGCTCTAGCTTTGAGAAAGCCCAAGGACAGTGCTCAGTCCCTGAGTTCAAGCCCCAGGACTAGCAAAAAAACAAAGCCAGAAGTAGAGCTGTGGCTCAAGTGATGGAGCACTAACCTTGAGAAAAAACCAAAAAAGCATATGAACAGTGCCCAAGCTCTTAGTTCAAAACCCAGGATCAGTGCACGCGGGCGTGCACACTCACACACACACACACACACACACACACACACACACACACACACACTTGTATCCTGGCCCATGAGGCATGCTGAGCAGAGCCCATGCACCCCGTAGCATGCCACCTGTGTGTGGCAATGGTATTCTGGAGGGATCACTGGACACAGTATTTCCCAAAGGTGCCTGGTGACAATGGCATGGGAGCCACTGCAGGGGCAGTGGGAGGTCCCTATAATGCGCCCTATGTTGGCTGTCATGCTGCCATCTGTGTGCTTATACCAGCTTTAGCTGTGGATCCCTGGCCCTGGCCTGGCCCACATGTCATCCTCTCCCAGCCTCTGGCTCAGGATTGCCCAGAAAACTAAAGAAGGAGGCCTGCACTGCAGACAGACTTCTTCCACCAGCCATAGAAGCCTCTATCGGTTCTCACGCATGCGCTCCTTTGGGAAAGGCACTGAGATGTCTGAACTGGAATTTTCCCTTCTCACAGACCTCCTGTGGACCCACCATCTGCCTCTTCCTCCCTCTCTCCCCACGGAAGCTAAGGGGAGACTAGTGTCTCCCTGAACCTCTCCCTGCAGCCGAGTCCCAGGCTTGCTCTCAACCGCTTCCTCAACCCTCCCCTGGCCAGGACTTCTGGCATCTCAAGGTAGCCAGGGGTGCAGAGAAAGGGAAAGGGTGAGTGCAGGTCCAGAAGCTTCCTAGAGACAGGAGTCAGCCGGCCAGATGTTGATGGCTCACATCTGTCATCCTAATTACTCCGGAGGCTAAGATCTGAGGATCGTGGTTCAAATCCAGTTTGGGGAGGTAAATCTATGACACTCTTATCTCTAAGTAACCAGCAAAAATCCAGGGGAAAGAATGAAAGCTTGAGCTGTGGCTCAAGTGGAAGAGCACTTGCTTTGAGCAAGAAAGCTCAGGGACAGGGTCCAGACAAGCCTTGAATTCAAGTGCCAGTACTGAAGCATATGCGAGCGTGCGCACACACACACACGCACACACACGCACACACGCACACACGCACACACACACACACACACAGAGTTTTTTGTTTGTTTACCAGAAGAATAAACAGAAACTGTAATTCCTTAATAGTTTCTTCTGACACAGAAGACAAGGGACGCAGAGCTAAGCCCGCCAGTGTGCACAAAGCCTCAATCCATGTGTCCTACAGAGGCTGGCACTGCATTGGGAAGGTGCTCAGGGCTTGTTTTGGGGTCCTGGAAAAATCCTTTCTCCTTCGGGAGCCTCAGTTTCCCCATCTGGGCTGGCAACTTGTGATCCTATGAAGAGAAATCCTGAGGGGATGGAGAGGCAGTGTGGGCAGAGCCTGGCAGTGATGGCATCGTCTCCCACCTCCTCTCTAGTCTAGAATCTTCTAGAAGGTGACTCCCACCTGCCCTCCCATAGCCTTCAGAAGTAGAATTCACATGTGCCAGGCACCAGGTGCCCATCTAGCCTCTGCCAGATAGCCCAGTGCAAGGAGGATGTGCCCAGGACCCCCCCACACACACACACACTGAGCAAGGTCAAGGCCAAGGCCGGCCTCCCCATCTCCCTATCCATGGCCTCTGACCCCAAAGGACAACTTCCACACAGGATTCAGGGGGACCTGGGTGTTCTGTCTGCTGTGGGTGGACAGAGGGCGACCTGGGCCCTACGGGGGGGATGGAGAAGGTTCTGCCTTTACTGTCCCTGCCTTCTCTAGTTTCCCTTCCTGGTGTGGGAACCAGGCCAGATGGAGGCTGGATAACCAGGCAGAGGCGGAGCCCTGTGGTCAGTCCTGCAGGGGGTGGAGCTGCTGGGGCTGCTAAGTCCACGCCCTCGCTGGACCTCCCTCACTTCCCTGCTCCTGGCCCAGAAAACCAGGGGGATCTTGGCGCCCTCAAGGCTGGCCTGGCTTCTCATCTGGCTGTCCAGAAGTGAGGCCAAGTGCAGGGTCTTGTAAGCTTCCCGGGACGGTGAGAGCAGGTGTGGAGGCCCTCTCTGGTCACAGGGCCAGCCAGCTGCTGCCCCCAGGAGTCCATGTCTGCCTTCATACCTGAACTGTTGTGGGGGGGAGGTCACAGCCAGCCTCACCCTGCAGGAGTGGGGCATCTCAGGGGAAGTATGACTTTGTTGGGGGCCCCAGGGCCAGCCTGGCCTTGTTGCTGGATGGGGAAATGTCTCAGGGCCAGCCTGGCCTTGTCTCTCTGGGCTTTAGCTTTCCTTTGGCCCGTGTACAGCTCCCAAACTCCTTCTCCTCCCTCCTCAGGCTCCTGAGCTGCTCTCTGCCTGGGGGGAAGGGGTGTTCCTGCCTCTCTTCCATGCCACCCTTCTCTTCAGATGGGGCCAATGTCCCAGCCCTGCTGCACTGGTCTTGCTTCCTCCTTCCTCCCCGTCCCTGTCTCCATTTTCTCCAGCAGGCCCTAGTTTCCCACCTATAATCCCTGCCTGCACATCCTGGGCCCCTGGCTAACCACTAGAATGCCATGCCAGCCTGGTCCTCCTCCCCAGAACTCTTCCCCTGGGGCCTCCACACAGCCTACCACCCACGCTTGACACCCACACCTCCCCCTCGTGCAGTTCCTGAGGTGAAGACACACTTGCCCTTAGCACCTGTGGGCAGCCACCAACCCAGCAGCAGTGAGTGGGCAAGCAGGCCCTGTGCAGATGGTTCAAATCCCACCTCAGCAGGTTTTAACAGGAACAAGACATATGTGTCTTCGTAAACATCTCCGGTTATAATTTTGTAAGCTTGAAATTGTGTACGTGTGTGTGTGTGTGTGTGTGTGTGTGTGTGTGTGTGTGTGGTTGAACTCAGGGACTTGTATACACTAAACAGTAAGCTGCATCTCAGCCCCAATGCTATGTTTCTTCCCTTTTATTGGGGGGTACTGGGGTTAAATTCAGAGCCTAGCAACCACTCAGCTTTCTTGCTCAGCTGGTGCTCTACCACTTGGGCCATGCCTCCAGCCAAACTTTTTGCTAGGTTTTGTTTTAGAGACTGGGTCTCATAGACATTTCTGCCTGAGCTGGTCTTGAATTATGATTATCCAGCATGAGCCAAGACTATAATTCTATTTTATTTTTATCATATCTATCTTATTCTATTTCATTTTATTTGACCTTGTCTTGTTCTGGCAGTCCTAGGGTTTAAACTCAAGGCCTTAGCTTGCTCAGTTTACTTGTTTACCAGGTACTTTCCCATTTAAGCCAGATCTGCTGTTTTGCTAGTTATGTTGATGCTAAGTCTCATTGGCTTTCCTGAGTGAGCTGGCTTTGAATTATGATCCTCAGGTCTCTCCAGCCTGAGTAGCTGGGTTCCCAGGTGTGACTACGAGTGCAGCACTTACATTATAGCTTGGTTCCTGTGTCTCCATATGGTCCTGAGGTTCTGGAAAGGAACCGGGCCTTTTTGCTAGTCCTCTGAACATTCCCATAATCCCCCCTGCCTTTTTTTTTTTTTTTTTTTTTTTGGTGCTGGTCCTAGGGCTTAAACTCAGGGCCTGGGCACTATCTCTGTGCTTTTGCTCAAGGTTGGTGCTTTACTAGTTGAGTGCCACCTCCAGCTTTTTTTCTGCAAATAAGAGTTGCACGAACTTTCCTGCCTGGGCTGGCTTTGAACTGCAATCCTCAGATCTTGGCTTCCTGAGTATCTAGGATTATAGGAATGAGCCACGGGCGCCTAGCTAGCCTGCTCAAATTTATAGAGCTAAATGGCTCTTACAAGCCAGAGACAGACTGTCTGTGATGGGGTGAGTCCCTGCAGTTCCCTGGGCACTGGGGGACCAGTGGTGAGGACACTTTGTGGGCATCAGAGGGAGGTGGGTGGGGTTGGCAGCTATGGAGCCATCAGTGGACTGGGCTGGTGCTGCCCAGGCTGGCTTCAAACTGAGATCCTCAGATCTCAGCCTCCTGAGAAGCTATTTATGATTCAGGTGTGAGCCACCAGGACCAAGCGTCTCTCCTAGTGTTTAACTTGACAATGCATTGGGCAGATGGCACGGCTTAAATAGTAGAGCACTTGCCTGGCAAGTACAAGACCTTCAGTTCAAAACCTCTTAACAACAAATAAGACAAAATAAAATAAAATTTAAAGCCAGGCACTGATAGCTCCCACCTAAATCCTAGCTACAAAAAAAAAATAATAGTAATAATAACTTGACAGTTCTATACTGTTTCCTTCTAGGCCCTCATTTTGCTTTCCATGGCTCAGTTAGCTATAGTTAACTTTAGCCTGAAAATATTAAATAAAAAAGACGTTCAGGGCCAGGAGTTGGGCCTAGTGGTAGAGTATTTGCCTAACATGCACAAAGTCCTGGGTTTGATTCCTCAGTACCACATACACAGAAAAAGCCAGAAGTGGTACTGTGGCTCAAGCCCTGAGAAAGCCCAAGGAGAGTGCTCAGGCCCTGAATTCAAGGCCCAGGATTGGCAAAAAAAAATCATCTTTATCTTATTTCACAATGGGCCTATAACACAAGACAGCTGTTCTGGAATTAGGATATGACATATAGAAGCCATAAAGCCAGGGAGTGGTGGCTCATATCTGTAATCCCAGCTACTCAGGAGACTGAAAACTGAGATTGCAATTCAGAGCCAGCCTGAGCAGGAAAATCTGAGACTCTCATCTTCAATTAAATAGCACAAAGCCAGAAATATATGTGTGGTTCAAGTGGTAGAGCACCAGCCTTGAACAAAAATGCTAAAGGAACAATCCCCAGGACCTAAGTTCAAACCCCAGTGCCAGCACACAGACACACACAGACACACACACACACACACACACACACACACACACACACACGCACACACACACAAGTGATTATAACAAAGGGTGAATAAATGCAGCAGTGGTATCCACTAGACACAATGTAGAAAATGAATTATAACTTATAGATGACATTGTCCTAAAAGAAATGTACTCATGGGCTGGGAGTTTGGCCTCGTGGTAGAGTGCTTGCCTAGCATATACAAAGACCTGGGTTCGATTCCTCAGTACCACATACATAGAAAAAAGCTGGAAATGGTGCTGAGGCTCAAGTGGTAGAGCTCTAGCCTTGAGAAAGTCCAAGGACAGTGCTCAAGCCCTGAGCTGAAGCACAAGACTGGCAAAAAAAAAAAAAATAGAAATGTACTCATGACCAGACTTATGTAACTGTAACTCCTCTGTTCATCACCTGTGTAACTACAATATTTTTAAAAGAGCAATGATAGGGCCTTGCCTTATAGATGCTGAGCCAGTGGAGAACGGCTACAGCCTGCAGTGGGCTAACCAGAAAGCACTCAGTTGTACCGTGAGACATCAGACTTCCAAATGCTTTAGTGCGTCCTTGGGTTTCTAGAAGGTCACATTCATGCTCAGGGCTCAGGAAAGCCCTGAGGACGCCTGGAGCCCATGTAACACGTGCCTACAGGCTGACTCTGAGGCTCTGCACAGGAAGAAGGTTGAAAACTAGGGCAGAGTTTATCAATTGCCTACCTGGAAGCTGAAGAGTGACCCAGCACATAAAGCCCCAAAGACCAGGAGGCATGTTTAAGAAGAAGGAAAAAAAGTAAGCTGGGTGCTGGTGGCTCACATCTGTAATCCTAACTACTCAGGAGGCTGAGATCTGAGGATCACTGCCCAGGCAGAAAAATCCATGGGATTCTTCTCCTCAATTAAGCACTCCCAAACTAGAAGTGGTATGTGGCTCAAAGTGGTAGAGCACTAGCCTTGAGCTCAGAGACAGGCCCAAGCCTTGAGTTCAAGCCCCTATGACCAACAAAAAAATGTTCTAAATGTCCAATCATGAAATGACCACTAAGAGAAGTGAACAGAAATGTCAGTACTAAAAAATCGAATATCAGTTGGCTGTGTTGGCACAGAAGTGTAGTCCTAGCACCACAGAGGCCGGGGAGGAAGATCTCAAGGTCTACAAAATGAATTGAAGGCTAGCATGGACTATGTAGGCAGCATTGTCTCTAAAAATAAGAAATAGAAGAAATAAAAAGAGAAACAGAAGAGAAAGAGGAGGCTAATTTAGCCAGATAAATAAAAACAGAACCTGTTGCTAGGAGACTCGCTGTATGAGAACAACTTGAGAAAGTCCTTCAAGCTGAAATCAAAGGTCACAAAACAACTTGAATGCACATGAAAATGAAGCAAGCCATAGAGCTAAATACAAGACAATAGAAAATACTGTATGCTTAAATGTAATATGTCTATTTGAATTAAATGAAAACCACATGAAACAAGAATTATACATGTGTATTGGTAAAATGAGTAAGCAAATAAATGTGTATTGGTGAGCAAACAGTGTATAAATCGCAGAAGAGCTCCAGAGAGGTGATTTGTTCTGTATTCTATTCTAAGTATTTATCTGAATTACATTGTTCTACTTTGCTGATTATAACCCAACTAAAAACAACTAAGGAAATAAGCATGAATAATAAAAGAAATGGCAAAGGATTTAAAATGACACACTAGTCAAGGACCACACTAGCTACTCGTGAGGCTAAGAGCTGAGGATGAAGGTTCAAAGCCAGCCAGGGCAGGAAAGTCTGTGAGACTCTTATCTCTACTTAACTAGCAAAATGCCAGAAGTGGAGCTATGGCTCAGGTGGTAGAGTGCTATCCTTGAATGAATAAGCCCATGATTCAGAGCAAATGAATAAATGCCATTAGGGTCTAATGTCTAGAATATGTTTAAAGAACTCTCAGAATCCAGTGACAGAGGCAGTCTAGGAAAGTGCCTGCTTCTTCTGGTGACTGGACTCTCATTGCAGACTTTGTATTTCTCTAATGCCGAGTGACAGGGAACTGACAAACCCTGTGTTTCCAAGCCTCTATGGGGGTGTCGGTGTTGACTGATTTGTAGGTTTTTTTTTTCCTATTCATTCAGTAATTATTTACCAAACTAGTGGTGCCCTGTGTTGTTTTATCCAGTGGTGATATGCCTTTGAATAAAATCAACCAATGTATGGCCCTGGTGAAGCCTATGGTCAAAGGAAAACCCATAAAGTAACACACAGCCAAGGACTGCCTGAGACCACAGGGAGCACGCAGCGCCCCCTACAGGAAATTGTGAGTATAGTGCTGTCCACGAGGTACATGGCATGTCCCAGTCAGTGATGGCACCACATCCACCTTCTCAGCTCCAGGGCAACACCTGGTGGGCTCACAGCAGTCAGCCACCCCTGACCTCCTGGATGTACTGTCCTCTGTGTGCAGCCCAAGCCAGGCAGAGCCGGAGCAACCCTTTTCATGCCAGAACCACTGCATGGGGCCATGGGGGGGGGGGGGGGAGGGAGGAGAGGCCTTGAGGAACATTTTTTTTCACCAAGTGTGGCCAGAACAAAGGACTGGGGTTAAAGAGAGAGACTTACTGTGGTTTTCCCTGTTGGGTTTTTCTCCTCTGAATCTCTCCATCTTGGGATTCAGGGCTATTTTCTCTCTTTGAACCTTAGTTCCTTCTGGATGAGTTGTATGGGTGTACCCTCCCGACCAGGGTAGCGAGAAAGGGGCCAGCACTTTATGACCCTAGCTCACAAAGCTAACAAGAGCCAGGTACTGGTAGCTAACATCTGTCATCCTAGCTACTCAGGAGGCTGAGATCTGAGGATCACCGGTTCAAAGCCAGACAGAGCAAGAAAGTCTGTGAGACTCATATCTCCACTTAACCACTAGAAAACTGGAAGTGGCGTTGTCAGTAAAGCACTAGCCTTGAGGATAGTGCTCAGGCCCTGAGCTCAAATCCCATAACTGACAACAACAGTAACAACAAATTCTCAGGTTGTGTAACTAACTTCTCTATACGTCAGCTTTGTAATAACAACTTTTAAAAAGGTTTTAATCATGGGCGAGGAGGAAAGAGTCTCTGCACAGCTGTCTGCCCAATCAGAACCTCTGCTACAGTCCTTAACTACTCTGTGGGGGTAGGGCCTTGTTGCACTTGGCTGCCACCTCAGCTCTGTGACTCAGTTTCCCTTTCTGTCTCAGCCTCAGCATACAGTATTGGTCAGCTATCTGGCTGAGCCACAGGTCCGTACCAGCCCCACCTCTTCTCGTGGGGCGGGGTCTGCCTGCTGCCTGCATCTCCCACCGCCATTCCAACATCTGGAGGCTCTGGTGTCACTAAGCAGGCTCCCCTCCCCCAGAAAGCTCAGCAGCCACGACGGTGTGCACAGTAGAACACACCCACACACGCACTGAAGAGAAAAAGAAAAGGCCACACACTGTTTCACTGTTCTTCCTTTGCAGCTGGGCACGAGGCGTTGGTGTGTAATGGACCAGACTCGGGCAGCTGTGAAAAACAGAGACATCAATCCAGGGCCCACACCAAGCTAGCTCACCTCCACTCGTGAGCAGGGGCCAGCGTGCACTCTGAGCAGTCTGTGAAGGCACGCCGGGGAGGCCGCTGGACAGCCCGGACCTCTTCCGGTCCAGCAGGTATCTAGGTCGTTAGCTCAGCTTTCTCTGGCTTAGGGGGATCCCCTAAGCCTCAGCATCCTGTCTACAGTGCTCCCCAAGGCCTGGGCGGGCTGCTGCTGGACAGACTTAGAAGCCACCATCCCGCCCAGTAGCAGCCAGGAAAGGAAGATGGTGAACAGGGAACCCCACAACACAAGGGACCACTGGAGTCTGGGGAGTAGGCAGGTGGGGGTGGGGGCACCCCGGGCACACAGGAGGGCATGAGTTCTATCTTGCCCTGGCCACGGGGACACCACCAGAGATTTGGGTGAGAACACAAGTGACTGACTTGGCCACGAGTAGAAACTAGGAGTCTAGAGGGCAGCTGGGTTCCCTTCCCATGTTTGGCATGGCACTGCCACCCACCTGCGAGACCCCCTTCCCCCATCAGGGACCTCCTAACTCAAGGGTGCCAGCAGGCATAGCTGATCCACAAGCATGGGGAATCAGAAAGCCCAAACCTGTGGAGCCCACACTGGTGTGGAAGGGAAGAGGGTTGGGCTCAACCCATAGCAACGTCTTGTAGACAAGGTTGCCTTGACAACAAGGGAGAGGCACAGGCCCAGAGCTAGGAAGGCCGTTTCTCCAGGTGGAGTTGAGGTCAGGCAGGGGCCTTGACACCCACAGCCAGGCAGGGCCCAGATCCCAAATTGCTTCATGATGGCCCTGCCTGGCTAGCAAACTCAGCTTTTTCCGTGACGCCCTGCCAGCCCCAACCCCTGGGGCAAAGGGAAAGATCTGGAGTGGGCGTCTCCAGTGCTTTCTCTCCAAAGGTTTGCTCTCCCTTGCCTCGCTAAGCACAGCAGAGCAGAGGAAAGGAATAGTCTTCCCTTCAGGCTTCAATGACCAGACCGTAAGCCACCTCAGGAAGGCCGGGATGCAGGGATGGGGCCATCTCAGGCCACTAGCACAGAAGAGAAGGGCCCCCACTCACTGCAACACAGGCCAGCTTTGACCTGACCACCCTTAAGTCTGAATCCCATAGGAGCATCAACCTGCAGGTAAAGACCCTTCCTCCAAAACACTCCCTCCTTCAGCACCATCTGAGTTCCACACACATGGCTTTGGATCAAATCTCCATGACACCGGTCTGTCAGCCCCTCATCCTGCTGTACCTGAGAGCTGGAGCCTGTAAATCAGGCCATGGATGGATGGATATGGATCTGTCTGGATTTCCAGACTGAAGTCCTGTAGAACTGGGGAGGGGGAAGAAGGGAGTGCTTTGCTTACCCCTAGGGAAGAGATGTGGCTTGCAGAACTGTGTGGCCTCCAAAAATGCCCACACCTTGGCCCTCAGAACATAGAAAAAATGTAAGCAGGGCACTGGTGGCTCATGCCTGTAATCCTAGCTACTCAGGAAGCTGAGCTCTGAGGATGGAGGTTCAAAGCCATCCTGGGGGTCCTGGAGTATGGCCTAATGGTAGCATGCTCACCTAGCATGCACAAAGCCCTGGGTTCCATTCCCTGGAACTACATACACAGAAAAAGCCGGAAGTGGCACTAGAGCTAGTGTCTAGCCTTTAACAAAAAGTGTCCAAGGACAGTGCCCAGACCCTGAGTTCAAACCCCAGCCTGGGCAGAAAAGTTCATGAGACTTCTATCACCAATGAACCACAAGAGGTGGCGTTGTGGTAGAGTACTAGCCTTGAGCTGAAGAGCTCAGGGACAGCACCCAGGCCCTGAGTTCAAGCCCCACAGCCACGACAGTTTTCCAGTCTCCCTAGTTGTCCTAGAAGGAAGTCAGAGGAAAATCAAATACTCCCAGCCACAGGGCCACCTGTCCTGTACGTCCAGTCTAGGCTCAGTGCTACTTTGCAGGCTCAGAGCTGACCCTCCGCACCCCAAATGCAGGCAGAGTGAGGCTGGGAGGCACCCCAAAAGAGACAACACACAGAATCAGTAACAGAAGTGACAGGCACACCCCAAGTCTACCCCTGTGGCTGGCAGTACTACCAGCCCTCCCCTGCCTGAAGGTGGACCCCAGAGTCACCCCAGCACCAGCTAGAGACCCTCTACTCCTCTGCTCCCCCCACAGTAGGACTGGAGAGCTGGGGGCTTTCCTCCTGGCATCCAGAAGACGCTGAACCAGCACTGGGGGGTTTTCCAACCTTTCTGGGAAGCCCCCAGTCCAGTGCCTGGCAATCATCATGCCTGGCTCCACCCAGCCAGCTTAGGGTATGGCTGAGAGGGGAAATGGCTAAAGGAAAGCATCAGGATGAGAGAACTTGCCCTGCCCAGCTCCTCACAGAGAGTAAACATCCTCCTCCCCTTTCCGCCTATCCACCAGCCACCACACCTTCCCCTCCTGCCCACTTCCCCGAACATCTGGCCTGGACCCCACCTGGCTGTGTCTCCCAGAATCCAGCCGGCCAAGATGTGAGAGCTGACCCCAGGCCTGCTGGCATCTTGGGGTGTGCAGATGTACAGAGGGTGGGAGGGGATGGCCACTCCACTGAACCTGGAGTCTAAATCAGCACTCACAGAGTCCCCTGCACACTGTCACCAACCAACCCAGCCCCACCAATGCCAAACCCCCACTGTCCCGGGTCTGAAACCTCATAGCTAACACAGGATTGTAACTCCAGCCACTCAAGAAGCTGAGAGCTGAGAATCACAGTTCAAAGCCAGCCTGGGCAGACAAATCTGAGAGATTCTTATCAGCAATTCACCAACACCAGCAACAATAATAATAAGCCCAGAAGGTGTAACTCAAGGGGAGAGCACCATCCTAAGTTCGAGCCCCAGTTCTGGCATAGAAAGGAAGGAAGGAGGGAGGAAGGGAGGGATAAAGGGAATGAGAGAGGGCAGGCAGGCAGATTGAGTCAGTGTTTCCTTATAAGCCCTATAAGGAGTGCCTCTGGCCCATTTTTAAATATGGAAACTGACAATGTGCCAGTGGCTCATGGCCTGCAATCGTAGTTACTAAGGAGGAGGCTGAGATCTGAAGATCAAGGTTTGAAATCCACCCAGACAGGAAAGTTCATGGGATTTGTATCTCCAATTAACCCCCCCAAAAAAAACCCAGAAGTGGAGCTGTGGATCAAGTGGTAGAGCACTGTTCTTGAGCAACAAAGCGCAGGGACAGTTCCCAGGCACTGAATTCAAATCCCAGGATGGCACAAGAAAAAAAATGTAGACTGAGGCTGTAAGTGTGAAATGGACTACCCAAGAGTACAGGGTCCTGGCTAAGGCCAGATTAAGGCCAGGAGTCCCTGGTATAGAAGACATGGAGGCCCCGCCGCAGACTGGGGCGCAGGTGGTGGGGGTATGTGAACCATATGGGAACCAAGGCACACCAGCATCTCTGGGAAGACACTGTGGTCCAGAGTTGGGGGCGTCTGCGTGGTCTGGGCAGCTCTCTGACTTCTCCTGTGGTTGCCAAGCAACACTGGAAGCTGCAGTGTGCATATGAATTAGGACAGCCCCCCACCTCCCTCCTCTGGTAGGTGGGGGCTTGGCTCCTATCCAGGAGTCACTGTGTACAATGAGACCCCAGGGGAACCCCCCAACACCAGCCTGGCACCTCTGGGTGTGCCACTCTGGTCTAGATTCGTTCGGGCAGGCCGTGCTCACCCACTCCTGATCTGAAATGTGTGCCTTACAGCACACAGCAGTTACTTTACAGCACTTCCTTTATTTCTTTTATCTTTGTATGTGTACTCCCTTCCCCTGCCCCCTCGTGCACACATGCACGTGCACGCATGCACACGCACGCACACACACACACACTCCAGTACTAGAGCTTGAACTCAGAACCCGGGCACTATCCCTCAGTTTCTTTGTGTGTGTCAATCCTGGGACTTGAACCCAAGGCTGAGCGCTGCCTTTGAGTTTTTGTGCTCAAGGCTAGCACTCTACCACTTGGGCTCCGGTGCCATTTCTGACATTTTGGAGATTAGCTGGAAGTAAGAGTCTTAAGGACTTTCCCTGCTCTAGCTGGCTTGGAACCACGATTCTCAGATCTCAATCTCCTGAGTAGCTGGATCACAGGCATGAGCCAACAGTGCCCTCAGGGTCCTATCATCTGACCCTCAAGAAGGAGAGGCCAGCCTGGGCAGTGCACAGACTAGAAGTCAGGAAGCAGAGGGGCTGAGCCCGGAAGTCCACGTGTAGGTCTCACGCCATCACTGACCAGACACAGGGACTCAGGAGAAGCGCCCTGAGCTCCATCTGGTTGCCTCACCCTGCCAACAGAGGTGGCTTGCAATGCACACCAGTGGCTCACACCTGTAATCCTGGCTACTGAGGAGGCTGAGGTCTGAGAACCAAAGTCCATGAAACTTTTTTTTTTTTTTTGCCAGTCGTGGGGCTTGAACTCAGAGCCTGAGCACTGTTCTTGGGCTTTTCTCAAGGCTAAAGCTCTACTACTTGAGCTACAGCACCACTTTCTGGTTTTTCTATGAATGTGGTACCAAGGAATTGCATGTGGGTCTTCGTACATGTGAGGCAAGCACTCTACCACTAGACGAAATTCCTGGCCCCTCCATGAAACTCTTATCTGCAATAAGCCAGCAAAGTACTGAATGTATGCCTCCAATGGTAGAGCACCAACCTTGAGAGAAAAAGCCAAGTAAGACTTCAAGGCCCTGGGCCGGGAGTTTGGCCTAGTGGTAGATTGCTGGCCTAGCATGCACGAAGACCAGGGTTCGATTCCTCGGTACCACATATAGAAAAAAGCTGGAAGTGGTGCTGAGGCTCAAGTGGTAGAGCTCTAGCCTTGAGAAAGTCCAAGGACAGTGCTCAGATCCTGAGCTCAAGCCCAGGACTGGCAAAAAAAAAAAAAAAAAAGAGTTCAAGGCCCAGAGTTCAAGGTCCCCACCCCCCCACCCCCCACCCCACCACACACACACACCAATGGACAAGAAAGAAAAAAGATAAAAGGAAAAAGAATCATTATGGAGAGAGGCCAGGAGTTTGGCCTAGTGATAGAGTGCTTACCTAGCATACACGAAGACCCGGGTTTGATTCCTCAGTACCACGTACACAGAAACATTATGGAGTTTTTAGTTGTTTTGTTTGCCAGTCCTGGGGCTTGAACTCGAGGCCCTGAGCTTCTTTTGCTCAAGCTCTACCACTAAGCCACAGTGCCACTTTCAGCTTTTTCTGTGTATGTGGTACTGAGGAATTCAACTCAGGGCTTCATGCATGCTAGGAAAGCACTCTACCAGTAAGGCCACTCTACCAAAGAGGCCACACTCCTGGCCTCATTATGTTAATAATATAAATACCGGATCAATCCAGGTCATCCAGGGTTTGAATCTAGCACATGCTAGGCACGTGTTTGGCCACAGCCCCAGGTGAATGTTGCACATAGGTTTCTTCCTGGAATCGCAGTGTTCCCTTTCTCCCCCCTCCCAGTGCTCTGCCCACAGCCTGCACACGGGGTAGGAGCGTGCTTTGATCAGCAGTCTCTCCCCACATCATCTTCCTAAACTTCTATGGCTTGCTCTCACAACGAGACCCCGATGTGGCTCCAGGGATGATGGTGACATAGCAGGAGTCCATGCCCCAGACTTGACTCTCTGCCTCAGGTTGGGTTCTCTGCCTCTGAGCTTACTTACCTAATACTCCAGTGATGAGTTCCAGCCCGACATTAGGCCTGCATATGCATTTTTTAAGTTATTATCTTGAAGTAGTAATAGAGAGGGGTTTCAACTCAACATGTCCATTTATGAGCACAATGCATCTTGACCAATGTCACCCCTTCCATCTCTGCCCCCCTCCCTTTCCCAGCCTCCTATCCCCTCTCGAGACCGGCTTCCGTTGTCACATATGCACACTGAATATCTGACTGCACTCGCCTGCCGAGGCCTGCGTGAGTCATGCCAGATGAGGCTCCCCTAGGGGAGTCCCCAATTCCAGGACCCACAGATCCCACCTGGGAGAGCAGGATTCATGGGGCACCCCATTGTCCAGGCCTTAGCCCCCTCTGGATGAGGGGACAATACAGTGTGCCCTTGGGCACACGTGTCCTCATCTTCTAATGCCAGTCCTGGTGCTACATTGTCATATTTTGATGCGGTTAGGGGAAGAGATTCCCCCCTAGCTCTCCCAGGCCATGAGCGTTTCTTTCCCTAGTGGCCCCTGCTGGCCTGAGGAGAGGCGTGGACCCCCTGTACCCACAAGCCCATGGTCTACAGCCTAGACCTCCTTCCCCTTGAGCGGGATCTCATATGTCAAATGACAGCCCCTTTTGGACAATCACACAGATGCCATCATGGGTCTGCACTGTCCCAGTGGGACCAGCTGGGCTGAGGAGGTTTCCGTTTGTCTCCTGCAGAATCCTGTGCAAAAATCACACCTGTGCAGGTAAGCTCAGAGCTGCAGCAGAAGGGAAGTCTTGCAGAGGCCCATCTGCCACTATCACTGAGCTTATCACTTATTCATCTCAAGATAAGGAAACTGGGACGTAGTTTGCTTGACAGTTTGCTTGAATTCCACGTAACAGCCCACATCTCCTGAGTAGGTGGCTGTGAAGGTGTCTAAATCCTAAGGTGAGCCTGTGCTGGTGACTCACGCCTGTCTTCCTAACAACTCAGGAAGCTCAGATTTCGGGATCACGATTCAAAGCCAGCCCAGGCCAGGAAGTCTATGAGACTCAAGTGAGTTAATCACTTGAAAACTAGAAGTGGAGCTGTGGCTTAAGAGACAGAACAAGAAAACCTGAAGAACACTGCCCAGGCAGGCCCAGTGTTAAATGAATACATAATCTCAGTTTCTCCTCTCTAGACCCTGGGCCAGGCCTACACAGTCTGTGTCTGGCTGCCTCTCAGTTGCACTCATTTTGCTGGATCATCCATGCTGGGCAATCTATGCCACTCAAGCCAGCAGGAACTCCCTGGACACATAGCTGCTGGAGGCGGGCCATGCCTGAGCAAGGGACTAATGGTGGTCACAGGATACCAGGTCTGCAGTGAAGGTCCCAGACTATCCAGTCAGTGCTCCTTATCCACCCTGCCCACACTGGCTAGAGGCTGGTATTCAATCTCCATTTCTCCCTGGGTGCCAGTGGCTTACACCTATAATCCTAGCTTACTGAGGAGGCTGAGATCTGAGGATCACAGTTCGAAGCCAACCAGGGCAGAAAAGTCCACCACACACACACACACACACACACACACACACACACACACACACACACACACACAGCTGGAAGTAGAGGTGTGACTCAAGTGGTAGAGTGCTAGCTTTGAGTAAGGAACCTCAGAAACACTGCCTAGGCCTGGAGTTCAAAATCCAGGACCAGCACAAACTAACAATCTCAACATCTCTTCACTCTGGCCAGACCTCCATGAGTCCAGAGCCAATAATGGAGACTGTCAATCAATCCTTCCCTGGGAAAGTCCTTGGAGCTCACCTGTGTAGCACACCTACAGGCCTGCAGTCCTAGGTCCCAGCAACAGGTAGCATGGAGCAGACTGCATCCTGGGAAAAAGAAAATCATCACAGGGTATGGTGCATTCTGGGTAAGCCAGGCAATGAGAAGTGATACTTCCTTCAGCAGGAGCTGGCTGTCCCTGACAGCTACTAGCTTCTAGTCCTAGCTGCTCAGGAGGCTGAGATCTGTGTATCTCAGTTCTAAGCCAGCCTGGGCAGGAAAGTCTGTGAGACTCTTATCTCCAATGGCACTGTGGCTCAAGTGCAAGCCTTGAATGAGCACGCTAAGGGACAGCATCTAGGCCCTGAGTTCAAGCCTCTGTACCAACACTAAATAATCTCAGTATGGACAAGGTCCTGGCCTAAGAAGCCAGGGGACGCCACAAATTCTCAGGTACCCCTGTGGATGTGGCTGGGCCTACCTGCCTCTTGCCCCTTCCCCAGGCCTGCCTCCTGGTCTTCCCTACTGCAGGGCCTGAGGGGTGGGGCTCCTTAGTGTGCACATCTCCTCAGACAGGTTCAGCGATGGCACGCGGCCACACTCCCAAAACACCCTTCATCTTAATTGGTGTCTGTGCTTGTACTAGAACTTGAACTCAGGGCACTTTCTCTTGGCTTTTTCACTTGAGGACGGCGCTCTACCATGGAAGCCACACCTCCACTTAGGTTTTGCTTGTTTTTGCTAGTTCACTGGAGCTGAGTCTCTGGAATTTGTCCTCCTGGATTGACTTAGAACCTAGATCCTCAGATCCCAGCCTCCTGGGTAGTTGGATGCAGGTGTGACAGTCAGAACCTGGCTTTGCAAGTTCCTGTTTCTTTGCTATTGTTGAGGTGTGCCCATAGGTTGACTGGCAGGCAATTTCCCCTGCCCACTGTGCCCACTGCAGGCCAGGCCTTCGAAGCCTCGTCACTAGAGGAGTGGCCCGGGTGACATCCTGGGACGGGTCCTGATCATGAGGTCCCCACCCTGCTAGCCATACCTCTGCCATACCTCTGTGCAGCCCACGGGCAGAACAGGTGATTCAACCCAAGTACCTCTGGTTCTAGCTCTGCCCTTTAATTGGGGTGATTCTGGCTTGCCAGGTACACTCAAGCCATTGTATGAAAAAACAGAACACAAAGGACCCCTTAACCACAGGGAGAGGGGGCTGCAGGAAACAACCTGGCCTGCAGTGAGGCATAGGGGCAGAACCCGGGCTTTCCTAGAACAGCTTGATGGCTCCTATGCTCCCCAGGCTGGCTTTCCACGGGGCTCCACTCCTCACCCAGCCATTTGGGGGCCACCCACTATCACTAATACCAATAAAATGAATAATTCAAGATGCCTCCTGCCTGTTCTGAGTAATTAACTCAGCATCTCACCAGCCCAAGAACTCTACAACTTCCTGTGCGAGTCTCAATCTTGTTCAACCCCATCCCCCAGCTGGGCCAGCTCCTGCCTGCCTTCCTTCTCTGCTCTGAGGATGGAGGTCTCGGTCCATCCAGGAATTCCGTGTGACCAGCTGCGGAGTGCAGACCTAGGAAGAATTTAAGTAGAGAAAATGAAGCTCCATGGGACTTGTACAGAGCTCACAGCCCACTGGAGCTAGTGGGGTTTAGGGTTCAGGTTGAAGTCGGGCCCCTGTGCCTGCACATCCACCCTGGGAAACATCTGGGGCCAGGGCTCAGGGTACACTGGAGAGCTCCTGGGCAGTCCAGCTGTGGCTGGCTGGAAGTCTTGACCACACCCAGATGCAATTCAGGCTATGTCACATGGGGTGAGTTTGGGGACCAGAGGCCTGGGGCGGGGGGGAAAGAAGATTTGAGTGAGCTTGGAAGTGGAGAGAAGCAGGCTCTGCTGATACACCCATCAGAATTTCACACCCTCTCCCAGCACCCTCAGCTTCTGGGCAAGCCAGCCTCGCCTCCTCCACAGAAGCTACTCTTTTGTGAACACTGTTGTCATGGCAACTGGATCCAGGGAGAACTCTCTCTTCAAGGTAGAGACTGAGGGCGACACTTGGAGAAACGGAAGTGGTGGTGACAACAAATCAGGCTATGGCCTCTCAGCTCCACCCCCCATGACTCCCCCACTCCACCAAGTCAGCCCCCTCTATCAGAACATGGGCAGTGCTGTGTCTAGGCCAGGCACCCCTGCACACATTTCCAGACACTGATCTACACCCTGTACCACTACCCAGCAGCTCAGCGCCCTCTGCACATACGGCACCAGCATGGGAGCCAGCGTTCCACGGGCCTGAACTAGGATCCAGAGCGGCATCTGAACATCACACTTGTGCAGAAAGACACTGGAAGAAGGCTGGGGCGGGGGGGAAGGGGGGGACAGAGGGAGACTAGAGGCCAAGGCTGCATTCGGGGTTGGGGGACTGTCCAGGGAACCAAGAGCACAGTGAGTAGGAGCCTGGGGTGGACTGAGGTTAGATTTCATGCACAAGCTGATCTGATAGAAGGTCTGGCGTCCCAGCTACTCAGGAGGCTGAGATCTGAGAAATGAAGTTCATAAACCAGTGTGGGCAGGTTTTGAGACTCTGATGTTCAGTTTTTTAAAAGCCAGAAGTAGAGGCTGTGGCTCAAGTGGAAGAGCAGCAGCCTTAAGCAAAAAAGCTAAGGGTCAGTACCCAGGCTCTGGGTTCAAGGCCTAATAATGGTATAAAAGCAAGTAAGGGGGCCAGGAACGTGGCCTACTGGTAGAGTGCTTGCCTGGCATGCATGAAGACCTGGATTTGATTCCTCGATATCACATACATAGAAAAAGCCAGAAATGGTGCTGTTGCTCAAGTGGTAGAGCTCTAGCCTTGAGAAAGCCCAGGGACAGTGCTCAAGCTCTGAGTCTAAGCCCCAGGACTGGTGAAAAAGAAAAAGCAAGGAGAAGGAGCCGGGGGAGGGGAGGGTGACTTACCTAACAGAAAAGCCAGGAAGACCAAGGCTCCCCAGCTGCGTAGATGGGGATCCTGAGGCAGACAGGATTTAGGGTGTGGGGGCGTTAATGGCCCTGGACAAGGTATCCATAGTTACCCAAGAACTATTTCACAGGGTTTACATGTAGAGGAGCCCTGAACCGGAAGACAGGAGAATTGGGAGGATCTCAGCAAGGAGTAAGGGAATGTATGGTTGGAGGGATGGTGTCAGCCCGGGTTCTGAGAGACAGGGACACTGAGTTCCCAGGGAAAAAAAGCAGCCAGGTAAGAAAGCCAAGCCTAGGTAGTGTCAGCGAGCAGGGAAGGGAGTCCACAGTCTGTGCAGATGGTCTCCCTGGACTGGAGTGTACAGATGGGCGTGGGTGGGGAGCAAGTGGGAGGTGAGGATGTTGGGTGAGCAAGCAAAGAACACATCTTCAAAGTCAGCCTGCACAGGGGAGAAGGGTGGGTGGGGGCCTACGAGGGAGGCAAACTTGTGATCTTAAGATGGGAGAAATCAAGCTAGGTGCTGAGCTTCCTGTCTGTAATCCCAGCTACAAAGGAGGCCAAGAAGTGAGGAGCAAGTTTCAAAAGCAGTCCAGTCAGACAAATCCTAGAGACCTTCACTCCACCTAACCACCAAAAATGTCAAAAGCAGAGCAGAACTAGCCTTGAGCACAAAGACCCAAATGAGAGTACAAGACCCTGAGTCCAGACCCCAGGACTGGCACAATGAAGAGTAGAAAAAGAAAAGAAAGCAGGAAAGGAAGGGAAGGACAGAGGGAGGGAGGAAGCAGATGGGAGAGATCTTGTACAAATTCCTTCACCTCTGAGGCCTGTCACCTGTTAATCTCTTACCCGGTCCAGGAGCTGAGCAGAGATAAAAGGACATTAAGTGTGCCCCTTGCCATGCCCTGATCACCCCTCACCTCTGGCCCGGAGGGGGCCTCACCTCACCCCAGCCTGAATTCACAGGAAGCACATAGCCAGCTCACCAAGCAGGGACAGACCTCCAGTGCCCTGCTAGTTATACCAGGCACCAAGTAGGGAGGGTAGCCACAAGCCAGGTGACCTCCTAACACCAACAGAGGGGACCTGGAAGAGCTTCTGGGTCCAGTGAACAAGGGAGAGATAGGAAGACAAATCCGTTATGAGCACGGAGAAGCCCAGTAGCAGTGCTCACGCCTGTAATCCTAGCTACTCAGGAAGCTGAGGACCTGGATTCACAGCGAGCTGGGTCAGAAAAATCCTTGAGATTCTTATTTCCAATTAGCCAGCAAAAAGCCAGAAGTGGGACTCTGGCTCAAGTGGTAGAGCACCAGCCTTGAGTGAAAAAGCTAAAGGAAAGTGCCCGGGCCGGGCCCTGAGTTTAAGCCCTAGAACCAACACACACACACACACACACACACAATGATAAAGGAAAGCAGACAGGCAAAAAGAAGACCACTCCTCCCTAGACACTCGAGTCAGGGGCCCTACCAGTGGGGACCACAGCCCTTCCTCCATGGCGCGGTGCTCCTTCTCACCCCTGCACAGCTTGCTCCCTGCACAGCTTGCTCAGTGAGCACTCCTCTGCAGGAAGAAGGTGTGCCAGAGGGAGAGGCAATCTAGAGAGGGAGGGAGTCACAGAGGCAGATTCTGCTCAGCTTTGGAGAGAAAAATAGCCAGAGCAGATCAAGGCTAAGATAGAGGTCTCAGAAGGAGAAAGATAGGGAGGGAGGAGGGAAGGAAGAAAGGAGTCCCTGCTGGACACATCTGGGAAGGATCTGGAAGCCTTAACCTGGCCTCCCTGACTCCCCTGGGACTCCACACCCAGTCACCAGAGGCCCCTCTTCTAGGATAGGGACAAACCATGGTGGGCTTCCCCTCTGTCCCTGAGGGGAGGGTGGGCTCAAAGACCCCTTGCCCTGCCTTGGCAGAGCACCTGTATATGTCTCGCTTGGCCGTGTGGCGGCGCTGTTGCTCCCACTGCTGCCCTGGTGGTCTCCCTCTACAGGTGAGGAGGGAACGGGGTGGGGGGCGGCTGGAAGCTCCAGATCCCAGCTGTGTATCCCAGAAGCCACCTCTCAGGGGACCAGGCAGGCAGGTGTGTGTACACCTGGCCAGGTCCCTCCCTCTGCTCTCCTCAGAGGGGTGGGTCCATCATTTACTCCTCCCCCCTTCACTTCTCTCTCTCCCCCCTCCACCTCCCCTTCTCTTCTCTTTCTCCTTCCCCCTCCAAGTCCCTCTTTTTCCTCTTCATCTCTCTCCTCCTCCTCCATCTGCAGTTGCTAAGTTACACCCCAAAACCCCTCTGCTCTGTGTGAACTGTTCCACTGCCATGAATTGCCAGGTGGATGGGAGCCATCGGCTGGCTCCAAGATGCCTCGTGAGAAAAACAAACTCACTGGCTGGCTCTTAGGCAGCATACCTGGGGATACCTGCTTGAGCTCCCCAAATGGCTTCCCCAAAACAGGAGAATCCCAGCTTCCGGGCCTCATCCCAGAATCCTAGACTGGATTCCCTCAGGATCATGCCACACGCCTGCTTCAAACTGAGGGCCATGGGCAGAAAGACTGCTGCAACCAACGGCTCTCACAAAGAGCAGAGGGGCAGAGGCTCCACCCACGGACCACGAGAAACCCACGGATCTCCTCTTCCAGAGGTTTCAACGCCTTATCCACTGTGGTCTGTCATCCTAGCAACCCAGATGCTGAGATCTGAACATCTCAGTTGAAGCCAGCCCAGACCGTTGTGAGACTATCTCCAATCAGCCAGCAAAATGCCAGGTGTGGTGCTGTGGCTCAAGCCCTAGTGCACTTAACCTTGAGCAAAAAAAGAAAAAGAAAAGTCGGAGACAGGTCCAGGCCTTGGGTTCAAACTACAGGACGGACACACACACACACACACACACACACACACACACACACACACGCACACACACACGCACACACACACACAGAGGTGTCAATGGATGCCATCTTGCAAATGCCTACAACAGTTACAGGGTCGGGGTGCCCTCATCCTGCTGATGGGGAAACTGAGTCTTGGTGGGGCCTCGCAGTCTGCCCAGGGCTCACAAGTTTAGACATATTGTCTCCTCCACTTTCTGGCAAGCTAGGCCGGGGCTGCTGGACCCCAGTGTGGGCAGTGAGGGACGCAGATGCAGGCAGGCTGGGCTGGGAGAATCCCTCCAGAGGGTCCCCCGTGGGCCACCGGACCCCCGAGGGTTCTGGACTCCTGGGACAAGTGGCCATCTGGGCCCTTCCCCCGTTTCTGACAGTGGGAGAATGGCAGGAGACTGGGCACCCCGGCTACTCCCAAGAGGCAGGTGCCAGCCTCCCTATAAACACGCCCCAGCCTCGGCCGCCGGCGGGACCCTCCCCACAGAGGAGACCCAACACCCCCACGCGCGCCCGGACACTCCACGCACACCCAGCCCGCGGCGGCGCGCACCTGTCCCTGCCCGCTCCCGGCCAGGCCCCGCGAGACACACGGTCCTTCAAATGACCCTGGCCCCCAGGGGCGCACCCCTCCACCACCCCGAAATGCGGCGCTCACCGCCCCACTCCCCGCCAGCCAGCAAGTGCGTGACACGATGCCACCCGCGGAGCCCAGGATGCAGAACAACAAATGGAAACTTCCAACTGCGCAGCCCCCAGCTCCTCCGATCCCCCAGCCCCCCCTCCCCCGTGCCAGGCCGGGCCCCCCGGCAGACCCAGGGGGTGCAGGGGGTCCCGGCGCAGTCCCGCCCTGGGTGGAGTTCCCGGGACCTCGGGCGACCCCCGCCCGCGCGCGCCCCGCGCCGGGACCTCAGCTCCGCGCGCGCCGCGCCGCGCCCCGCCCCGCCCGGCCCCGGCTGCGGTCGCAGGGCCCCCGGGGCGCCCCGAGGGCGGGGGTCGGCGGCCGCTGCTTACCTCGGTCCGGGCCAGTGTGGCTACCGCGCCGCCCTCGCGCCGCGATCGGGCCCCGAGCAGCGCGCGCCCGGTGTCGCCGGCGGCTCATGCTCGGCGCCCGGGCCCCGCGGCTCCCGCCCACCGCGGCCGCCCCCGCTGCGCCAGCTGCGGGCAGAGCAGCTCCCTCCGCAGCCGGCGCCGGGGAGCGCGAGCGGGCGGGCGGGCGCCCGGCGGGCGCGGGGCGGCGCGGGAGCGCGGGCGGCGGAGGAGGGTGCGGGGCGATGGTGCCCGGACAGGGCGCCGGCAGCACGGGAGCGGGAGGGGGGGGAAGCCCCGGGAAAGGGCGAGCCAGGTCCCCTTGGGCTGGGTTTCTGTGTGTGCGCGCGCGTGGGCCCTGGGACTTGAACTCGGGGCCTCGGAGCTGTCCTTGAGCTTTTTTTTAATTCAAGGCGGGCGCTCTACCGCGTGAACCACCGTTCCACTTCCGTATTTTGCTGGTTCATTGGAGATAGGGGGAGTCTCACAGACCTTTCAGCCCAAGCTGGCTTCGAACCATGACCCTCAGATCTCAGCCTTCTGAGAAGCTAGGATTGCGGGTATGAGCCACCAGCACCCATCCAGGATTGTGTGCCTGCTTTTGTTTTTCTCATCTCCCCCCGGGAGGTGAGATGGCCAGCCCTGAAACCCCTTTGGGGATTCCAGAGAGCTGTGTGACAGTAAAACCACTGTGGCTCACACCTCTAATTCTAGCCACACAAGAGACTGAAATCTGAGGATCATGGATCCCAGTAAACTCTATGAGACTCATCTCCAATTAGCCAGCAAAAAGCTGAAAGTGGAGCTGTGGTTCAAGTGGTAGAGTGTTAGTCTAGAGCAAAGAAGCTCAGGGACAGTGCCCAGGCCCTGAGTTCAAGCCCCAGGACCAGAATATATGTGCATACACATTAAAAGAATAGGTTCATGCAGCCGGGTGCCGTGGCTCACGCCTGTAATCCTAGCTACACAGGAGGCTGAGATCTGAGGATCAAGGTTCAAAGCCAGCCCAGGCACAAAAGGACCTGAAACTCTTTTCTCCAATTAACCTCTAGAAAATGGGAAGTGAAGCTTGGCTCAAGGGTAGTGTGGTAGCCTTGAGCTGTAGAGCTCAGGGACAGCACCCAGGCCATGACCCGTCCCCCAAAATAATAAGGGCCAGTGCCAATGGCTCACACCTTTAATCCTAGCCACACAGGAGGCTGAGATCTGAGGATCAAGGTTCAAAGCCAACCTAGACAGAAACATCCATGAGCTTCTTGGCTCCAATTAACCACTAAAAAGTCCATAGCAGAGTTGTGGCTCAAGTGGCAGAGTGTCAGTCTTGAGTGACAAAGCCAAGCTAGAGTATGAGGATCTAAGTTCAAGCCCCAGTACCAGCACCAAGCTTAATCAAATCAAATTTAGGCAATGGGTAAAAAGTATACATTAGACTGAGTTTTGTGTCTGGACCTGGATCTTTTCCCCTAGAGAGTTCATTATGTGAATTCAAATCTTATAAAATCCCCAAGCATCCCAAATCCTAGGCATCTCAGGTAAGAGATAATCAATATCATCAGTGCTGTGTTTGTGATGTTTCAGTTTATTTAAGCTGGCTGTTGTTTGGTGTCCTGTTATGTAAACATACTATAATGTCACCACACAAACAGTATGTTACGTGAGTCAGGTGTGATGATAGCTAATTAGCTCGATTTAACCATTCCAACTTGTATACATACTCCAAAACCATATGTTTCACCCCGTATATTTTTTTTATCAGTTTAAAAAAGTAATTTTTATTTTATTTTTTGCCAGTCCTGGGGCTTTAACTTAGGGCCTGGGCACTGTCCCTTAGCTTTTTTTTTGCCAGTCCTGGGCTTGAGCTCAGGGCCTGAGCACTGTCCTTGGACTTTCTCAAGGCTACAGCGCTACCACTTGAGCCTCAGCACCACTTCCGGCTTTTTTCTATGTATGTGGTACCGAGGAATCGAACCCGGGACTTTAACCACTAGGCCAAACTCCCGGCCCAGCTTCTTTTTTTTTAAATTGCATCTTATTGTTGTGGTAATGTATAGAGGGGTTACAGTTACATTCGTCAGGTGGTAGGTACATTACTTCTCAACCAATGCCTTAGCTTCTTTTGTTCAAGGCTAGCACTCTACCACTTAAGCCACAGTGCCACTTCTGACCCTTTCTGTTTCTGGGATACTGAGGAATCAAACCCAGAGCTTCATGGCAAGCCTTCTACTACTGAGCCACATTCTCAGCCCTAGTTTTGTTTTTAATATGATTTTATTGTTATTAGGGTGTTGTACAAAGGGGTCACCATTTCATAAGTCAGATAATGGGGTACATTTTTGTTCTAGCAATGTCACCTCTTCCTTGGCTTTCCCCCCAGCTTTCCCCTTCCATCCCTGCCCACACGTTCATTTTCCATATCAGAAAGAAAAAAATCTAAAGGCAAAAGGCAAAAGAAGAGGGGCCGGTAGTTTGGCTTAGTGGTAGAGAGCTTGCCTAGCATGCATGAAGACCCAGGTTCGATTTCTTGGTACCACATACATAGAAAAAGCCAGAAATGGTGCTATGGCTCAAGTGATAGAGTTCTACCCTTGAGAAAGCCCAAGGACAGTGCTCAGTCCACTCGGTCCCTGAGTTCAAGCCAGGACTGGCACCAAAAAAAAAAACACAAAACATAAAAGGATATACTGCAATGTATTATCCAATTCACTACTAATAGATACCTGAGGAGATGACACATTATTGCTGTTATGAATAATGCCTTCAAGCTGGGTACCAGTGGCTTATGCCTGTAATCCTAGCTACTCAAGAGGCTGAGATCTAAAGATCATGGTTCAAAGCCAGCCCCAACATTAAAGTCCATGAGACTCGTATCTCCAATTAACCACCAGAAAACTAGAAGTGGCAGTGTGGCTCAAGTGGTAGAGCAGTAGCCTTAAGCCTGAGGACAACAGTACTTGTCCTCAGGGACAGTGCCCAGGCCAAGTGTTCTAGCCCAAGACTGACTAAAAAATGTACTGAATACATATTTCTTAAGAACCTACGATATGCTACACATTAGGAAACAGCAGTGGTCAAAAGTCTTGTCCTGACAGGCACTGGCGGCTCATACCTGTAATCCAAGCTGGTTTAGATCTGAAAATCACCACTCAAAACCAGCTCTGTCGGGCCGGGAGTTTGGCCTAGTGGTAGAGTGCTTGCCTAGCATGCTTGAAGACCCGGGTTCGATTCCTTGGTACCACATACTTAGAAAAAGCCCGAAGTGGTGCTAAGGCTCAAATGGTAGAGCTCTAGCCTTGAGAAAAATCCAAGGACAGTGCTCAGGCCCTGGGCTTAAGCCCAGGAATGGCAAAAAACAAAAACAAACAAACAAAAAAACAGCTCTGTAATCTCCAATTAAGCACTAGAAAAGCTGGAAATGGAGCTATGGGTTAAGTGGTAGAGCACTAACCTTGAAGGATAGTCCCTAGTTCGAGCCCCAGGACTAGCACATACCACACACACAAATTGCCAGGTGCCAATGGCTCACACCTGTAATCCTAGCTTCTCAGAAAGCTGAGCACTGAGGATTGCAGTTTAAAACCAGCCCAGGCAGGAAAATCCATGAGACTCTTATTTTCAATTAACACAAAAAGTTGAAAGTGGAGCTCAAGTGGCAGAGCATTAGCCTTGAGTACAAAAACTCAGGGACAGAACCCAGAGCCTGAGTTTAAGCCCCAGATCTGAAAAGGAAAGAGAACAAATAGGAACTCTGTGTCAGAAACAAGATAAACCCATATATAGACATTCCTCACTATCTGGGATGATGGATGCCAAGACTCTCCTGATAAGCAGACTTTGCCCACACTCTAGTCATATAGGAAATAGCATCATATCTGCAGAGACCTTGTACACATTCAAGGACTGGGAGTTTGGCCTACTGCTAGAGTGCTTGTCTAGACCTTGTACACATTCTCCAGCAGCTCAGAAATATCTTTTTTTCTTTTCTTTTTTTTCCCCTTTTTTCAACTATGGGCACTGCCCCTGAGCTTAAAACAAGGCCAGCGCTCTACCTCCTGGAGCAACAGCATCACTTTCTGTTTTCTGGGTGTTAATTGGAGGTTAAATTGTTGCCAGGCAAGGTGGCTTATGCCTATAATCCTAGCTACTCAGGAGGCTGAGATCTGAGGATCAAGGTTCAAAGCCAGCCCAGGCACAAAAGGACCTGAGACTCTTATCTCCAATTAACCTCTAGAAAATGGGAAGTGGGGCTTAGCACGAGGGTAGTGTGGTAGCCTTGAGCTGAAGAGCTCAAGGACAGTGCCCAGGCCAAGTTCAAGCCCCATGACCCACACACACAAAAAAATTGTTACATGCTGGGCACTGGTGGCTCATGCCTGTAATCCTAGCTACTCAGGAGGCGGATATCTGAGGATCAGCTTCAAAGCCAGCCCAGGCACAAAAGGACCTGAGACTCTTATCTCCAATTACCCACAAGAAAACAGAAAGTAGCGCTGTGGCTCAAGTGGTAAGGGCACTAGCCTTGAGCTGAACCGCTCAGGGACAGTGCCCAAGCCCAGAGCTCAAACCCCACAACTGACCAAAAATAAAAAAAAGATTTTCACAGACAATCCTCAGAGCTCAGCCTCATGAGTAGCTAGGATTACAGGTGTGAGCCACCAGGGCCCAGTCTAGATTTTTTTTTGGGGGGGGCAGGGGGAAGTGGTTCATGGGACTTGAACTCTGGGCTTGGGCGCTATCCCTGAGCTCTTCCGCTCAGGGCTACCACCCTACCCCTGGAGCCATAGCCCCACTTTCCATTTTCTAGTGATAAATTGGAGATAGAGTCTTGGGTCCTTTTGAGCTGGGGCTGGCTTTGTACTGCGATTCTCAGATCTCAGCATCCTGAGTAGTTAGGATTACAGGCCTGAGCCACCATGCCCAGCTGGATTTCTTATATTTGCTTTCCTTCTCTTTCTCCATTCACCTGCTTCTCCCTGTACTACCCAGACATGTTCCTATTTCTTGTTCCTCCTGCTACATTGACTGTTAGTTGTTCAAATCAATTTCATCATAGTGCCTCACATCTTTGGATAATCAAGCTTAAAAATGAATATACATATGTATGCATGAATATGTATTTCATGCATAGACGTATGAAATATGTGTATGATTTTGCATGTAGTTCCATATAAGTTGGTATTGTAGATCTCACATGCACATATGAGAGAACCTGAGACCTCTGTCCCTCTAAGTCTTGTTTATCTCACTTAATATGGACATGCCCCAGGCCCATCCATTTCCCTGAAATTGATATTTCATTCTTCTTTATGGCTAACTAATATTCCACATATAATTTTATATTATATTCCATATATACTTGGGCCCTGATGGCTCATGCTTGTAATCCCAGCTACTCAGGAAGCTGAGATCTGAAGTTTGCCATTCAAACCCAGCCCAGGAAACTCTGTGCAACTCTTATCTCCAATTAACCACCGAAACGCTAGAAGTAGAACCGTGGCTCAAATGGTAGAGTGCTTGCAAGGATAGCACTCTCCCTGCACATACCCCAAAGTTTTCATATATATATTTCATATGCATATATTCCATGTTTTCTTGATCCATTTATCAGTTGTAGGGCATCTGCGCCATTTCCATTGTGAATAGCACTGTGATTTATATTCCATTGGCTACATTGGATAAATATCCCCAGTATAGTTTTTTTTTTTGTATTTTTTGCTAGCCCTGGGGCTTGAACTCAGGGCCTAAGCACTGTCCTTGGCCTTTCTTAAGGCTAGTAGTTCTACCACTTGAGCTGTAACTCCACTTCCAGCTTTTTCTATGCATGTGGTAACAAGGAATCGAACCTGGGTCTTTGTGCATGCTAGGAAAGCACTTTACCATTAGGCCAAACTCCTGGCCCTACTTCTGGCTTTTCTATATGTGATATTGAAGAATCGAACCCAGGTCTTCATGCATGCTAGGCAAGTTTGGCCCATTAATGGGCCAAAGTCCTGACCCCAAAAGTGTAGTTTTATATTAACTTTTCTGAGGAAACTCCAATCAGATTTTCATAGTGGCTGCACAATCTAGCCCCCTAGCAATGTGTTAGTATTGCTTTCACCTCCATACCTGTGACAGAATCTGTTACTCTGTCCTTGCTGAAAAGTCATTCTGACTGGAATAAGATGGAATCCCAATGTTGGTTTATGGGGTCATTTTGTTATTTGCAGTCATCAAGGTTTGAACTCGAGAACCTAGCACTCAAGTTGAGCTTTCTTGCTCACAGATGGCACTCTGCCACTTGAACCATGCCTCCAGTCTGTCATTTTGCTGGTTGATTAGAGATAAAGGGCTCGTAGAGTTTTCAACTGAATTGACTTCAAACCATGATCTTCCTATCTCAGCCTCCTGAGCCTCTCGGTGAGAACCAGACACCTCTCTTAGTGCTATTGGAATTTTCATTTCCTGTTGACCAGAGATGTAGCTTATCTCTTCCTGCTTTTCTTAGCCATTTGTATTTCCTTTTTTGAGAAGAGTCTGTTTAACAACTTTGCTTCTTTATTGATGGACTTATTGATTCTTCGGGGGGGTTGAAAGCAGAGTTGTGTTTCAAGTAGTAGAACACCTGCCTTGAGCAAAAAAACCAACAGAGAATGAGCAGCCTAGGATTCAAGCTCCACATTGGCAAGAAGAAAGAGGAGAAAAGGAGGAGGAGGAGGAAGAGCAGGAGGAGGAAAAGGAAGAGGAGGAATATTATTATTATCCTCAAGAGTTTTCTGCTAGCAAGGATTGCACATGCTATGGGCTTTTTTCATACCACTCCCCTTGCTGTGCCAGAACTTCTTAGATTGATGCAACCTGCTTAAGAACCTTTGTCTTTGCTTTCTGGATTATTGGAATTCCACTGAGGAAGTTACTGCCCATGCTAAGATCTGTCCTGAAGACCGTTCAAAGTTTCAGATCTCCCATTAAGATTTTTCTTTGTGCCAGTCCTGGGCTTGAGCTCAGGGCCTGAGCACTGTCCTTGGACTTTCTCAAGGCTAGAGCTCTACCTCTTGAGCCTCAGCACCACTTCCAGCTTTTTTCTACATATGTGGTGCCGAAGAATCGAACCCAGATCTCCGTGCATGAGAGGCAAGCAGTCTACTAGGCCAAACTCCCGGCCCTCTCTGAGATTCTTATCTCCAATTAACCACCAGAAAACTGGAAGTGGTGCTGTGGCTCAAGTAGTAGAGCTGAATTGCTCAGGGACAGTGCCCAGGCTCAGAGTTTAAGCCCCACCACCAACACCTGCCTCCCCCAGCCCTTCCCCTCCCCCACGTATCCCCGCCCCCCACCAAAAAAAAAAGCTAGGAGGTGCAAGATTCTGGGTTGGATTCTTAGTATAAGGGGGCGGGGAGAAGAGGAGGGCTCCAACAATCACTTCAGTTGGAATCTGGCCTTTCCAGGTCTGTCTCTGGTCACCCCTCCCTGAGGCCATGTCCAGAGCAGATGTGCTTTCTGTTGTCATTCAGTCTTCTGGTGGTTCATTGGAGATAAGAGTCTCACAGACTTTCCTTCCCCAGGCTGACTTTGAACCACAATTCTCCTGAGTCATTAGGATTACAGGTCTGAGCCACCAGCACCTGGCTTTAGGCCCCTCTTTTTGGGGGAGGGCTTTTTCTGTGTATGTGGTAAGCAAGGAATCGAACCCAGAGCTTAGTGCATACTAGGCAAACACTCTACCGCTAGGCCACACTCCTGACCCCTAGGGCCCTCTCTGTAGGTCTGGTTCAGATGTAACATAAAACTAGGGACCAAAGCCACAGTATCTAGGAAAGGCTGGATTGGGGGTTAAAAAACTTAGATTAGGAGACAAGAAAGGGAGAAATGTGGCCAGGTGGTAGAGTGCTTGCGTAGCATACACAAAACCCTGGGTTCCATTCCTCAGCACCACCCACACAGAAAAAGCTGAAGTGACGCTGTGGCTCAAGTGCTAGAGCTCTGGCTTGTACACAGAGAAACTTAAGGACAGTGCCCAGGTTCCGAGTTCAAACCCCAGAACTGGCCAAAAAGAAGAGGGGGAGATGCCAAATGTGGTGATACATTCTTGTAATCCCAGATAGCTGGGATTACACACACACACACACACACACACACACAATCTCAGGGCAAGAGCTCCAGACCTAATATGAGAAACAAAAAAGCAAAAGGGGCCCGGGAGTTTGGCCTAGCGGTTAAAGTGCTTGCCTAGCATGCACAAAGACCCGGGTTCGATTCCTCGGTATCCCACATACACAACCAAGCCGGAAGTGGCAGAGACGAGACACAACCAAACCGGAAAAGTGGCAGAGACGAGACTGCGACTGCGACAGAGAGCGAAAGAAGCGAGCTGAGCTGAAGTGAACAGAGCCCAACCGAGTGGTGGCCGGAGCGAGCGGGGCCGGAGCGAGCAGGACCGGAGCGTGCGGGAGTGAGCCGGGCCGGAGCGAGAAGGGGCCGGAGCGAGCGGGGCCAGAGCAAGCCAGGGCCGGAGCGAGCGGGGGCCAGAAGCAGGGCCGGGCCGGAGCGAGCGGGGCCAAGAGCAAGCTGGAGCGAGCCGGGCGGAAGCAAGCGGGGCCGGAGCGAGCGGGGCCTGAGCTAGAAAGAGGGCCTAGCCGGGCCGGAGCGAGCGGGGCCGGAGCGAACGGGGCCAGAAAGAAAAAGGGGCCAAAAAAAAAAAAAAAAAAAAAGCAAAAGGGCTGGGACCCGGCCCAAGCAATAGAACACTGCCTAACATCTGTAAGGAACGGAATTCAAACCCAGTACCACTAACGTGTTTGTTTGTTTTTAACGCTCTTTAAAAGTTTTATTGTCAGGAAAATGTATAAGGGGTTACAGTTACATTGGTCAGGTAGAAGATGCATTACTTTTGCACACTGATACTCCTTCGCATGTTTTGTCCGTTTTCCTCCCCCATGTTTGTGTGTTTAAATTTTATTTTTTTGCCAGTCCTGGGCTTGAAATCAGGGCCTGAGCACTGTCCTTGGGCGTTCTCAAGGCTAGAGCTCTGCCACTTGAGCCACAGCATCACTTCCGGTTTTTTTACATATATGTGGTACTAAGGAATTGAGCCTGAGTCTTCCTGTATACTAGGCAAGCACTCTACCACTAAGGCCAAACTCCCTGCCTTACCAATGTATTTTAAGCCAGGCTCATGTCTGTAATTCTAGCTACTCAGGAGGCTGAGATCTGAAGCTTGAAGTTAAAAGCCAGCCTGAGCAGTAAAGTCCGTATAACTCTCATCTCCAATTAACTACCAAATAACCAAAAATGGTGCTGTGATTCAAAGTGATAGGGTACTAGCTCAGAAACAGTGCCAGACCCTGACTTCAAATCTCATGACTGATTAAAAACAAAAAAAAAGTCATGTATGATGCCCATAATCCTAGTTACTCAGGAGGCTGAGATCTGAGGATCACAGTTCAAAGCCAGCCTGGGCACTAAAGAATGTGAGACTTGGATCAGCAGTTTAGCCTAGTGGTAGGGTGCTTGCCTAGCATGCATGAAGACCAGGGTTTGATTCCTCGGTACCACATACCGGAAAAAAAAGCCAGAAATGGTGCTATGGCTCAAGTGGTAGAGTTCTATCCTTGAGGTGAAGAGCTCAGGGACAGCGCCCAGGTCCAGAGTTCAAGCCCCATGACTGACCAAAAAAAAAAAAAAATCTGATCTACTGACCTGTTTAGCCATCCCACAGGGTAGACAAAAAGCTATTTAATCTAAAAGCAAAGACCTGAGATTAATTTTGTATATGCAAAATGTTCTAAGTATTAATAAAACAGGATATTAATCCAACTGTCCTCGAATCCTTACACTGTGCAGGATGATTAGAAGGGCCTACCGCTTTGTTAGCACCCTCTCCTGTCCCTGGGGACATCGGTATGAAACAGTTCCTGTACCAAAATCTACAGGGAGTGACAGTAGCTCCACTCTCTTCACTTACCCAGGGCATTCTCCTCTTCCCAGAGATCCTGTCATTTTGGCTGCCATGCTTTCCTGAAGATCTGCCTCCCTGTTTTTGTGTTTTGGTTTCTCAGGCGAGTGGTCTACCACTGGGTTACATCTCCCAATAGAGATTTATTTTAAGCAAAATGCCAGAAATCAGATCTCCAGCAAGTGGCTGTCTCAAAGCCAGGGTGAGAAGGTTAAGGCTAGATCCTCAGCAAACGATGTGACAAGAAACTGATAGAAGCTGGGCAGGAGGCTGAGATCTGAGGATCAAAGTTTGAAGCCAACTTGGGCAGATTCTTGTCTCCAGAAAAAAACAAAACAAAACACACACACACACACACACACACACACACACACACACACACACACACACATGCACACCTTGATCTCCAGTGTGCAGGTCAGATTTGGCTAAACTCTGCTGGCCCTATGCTAGACCAGCAAGAGTCAGGAAAGGAGAAGTTGGAGCCAAATCACTAACCAACAAGGTGGGCTGAAGAAGGGGGTTGGAGTTAAGAGCCTGTTTTCCTGTCTGTCATCTCAGCCCTTCAGCCATTCACCCACTCCTTGAGACTGGTCAGGCTGTTTACTGTCACCATGGTAACAGTGTCCAGGCAGGAATGTGGAGGGGTGGGACCCTGAGAACATTTTTGATGCAGCTTAAAACAGCCTCTGATTGGCCAGCTAGACCTGGGCAGATTTAGATAAGGACAGCAAAGAGAAGCTGAGTTAGAAGAGCATCCCGATGCCAGGCAGTAAATATCCAGTGCGTAGCTCAGGTAAAATTCCCACCTCCAGGCAAAAAGGGAGGCATAAGTCCCTTCTTGTCACACTGTGAGTCCACCAGGGTCCATGACTATAGAAAGCAGAGATTCCAGACACACTTCCCACAGGAACTGGCAGCAATGCCAGGCGTGTCTCTCACTGTCACTCCTGAATTATGTCTCAACACAGAGCTCCATATGGTGACACACACCAAGTAATCCCAGCACTCGGACAAAGGCAGGAGGATAAAAACACTCCAGCGTAACTCAGGTGCAGGTGGCACACTCCTATCATTTTAACTACTCAGCAGGCTGAGATTTGAGGATCAAACTTTAAAGCCAGCTTAGACAAGCAAGTCCATGAGATGCTTATCTCCAACTAACCACCAAAAAGCAAGAAGTGGAGCTGTGGCACGAATGGTAGAGTATGAGTCTTTAGCAAAAAAAGCTAATGGATAACACCCTGCACCTAGGCTCTGAGTTCAAGCTACAGTTCAAGCCCCAATAAGCATCCAGTAAGAATTCCATGCTTGATATTCTTTGCCAATGAAATGAAAACACTAGTATGGAGACAGGGTCCCTTGACTCCAGGCCATCCTGATTTGCCACATGGGAACACTGCTTTGGCTTGCCTACCTGCCTGTCTCCCTCTCTCCCACTTTCCTTCCTTCCCTCCCTTCCTTTTTTTGGGGGAGAGGGGGCTTGGGTGCTATCCATGAACTCTTTTGCTCAAGGCCGGCTCTCTACCACTTTGAGCCACAGCTTCATTTTCAGTGTTCTGGTGAATAATTGGAGACAAGAGTTTCATGGACTTTCCTGCCTAGGCTGACTTTGAACTGCCATGCTCAGATCTCAGCCTCCTAAGTAGTGAGGATTATAGGCACCAACCAACAGTACCCCTACCTGTTTGTTTTAAGCCTCAGGGAAACCTCGTTTCTGAACAGGGAAGGGAACTGACCAGGACTAGAGTTTGTCATTTATTCCAGCCATAATTGAGCTCTGGGCTGGATTCTCAGCAACGGAAACGTCTAGCTGCAGGAAATAAAGTCTCTTTAAATGCAGACAGGAAAACTTTGAGCCTGGCACTTCACAGTCCAGTGGTGATGAATCATGCTAACCTTTCATTGCTTTTCTCTAAACAGTCCCCACGGTACCCATTTACTTCCAGGACTTGTATTCATCCTGTCCCAGAAACTCAGATCCTGGGTACTGAATCCTCATAGCACTGTTTTCCCATTGCAATCACCATGCCTGGCTTATAACCTTTGTGTGTGTGTGTGTGTGTGTGTGTGTATGAATCCTGGAGCTTGAACTCAGGCCCTAGGCACTATCCATGAGCTTTTGTGCTCACAGCTAGTGTTCTGCTACTTGAGTGACGACTCCACTTCTGGCTTTTCGTTGGTTAATTGGAGAAAAAGTTTCACTGATTTTCCTGCCTGGGCCGGCTTTGAACTATGATCCTCAGATCTTCTGAGTAGCTAGGATTACAAGCATGAGCCACTAGCCTCTGGCTAAAAATTTATCGTGTGTGTGTGTGTTTGTGTGTGTGTGTGTGTGTGTGTGTGTGTGCCAGTATTAGGACTTCAATTAAGGCCTTACAACCTTCCTTGGCTTTTCTTTTCCAGTCCTGGGGCTTGAACTTAGGGCCTGGGCACTGTCCTTGGACACTTTTTGCTCAAGGATAGTGCTCTGCCACTTGAGCCACAGCACTAGCTTTTTCTATGTATGTGGTACAACACACAGCACTGGCTATGCTCCGGGCCCCTCTTCCTTGGCTTTTTCTGCTCAAGGCTGAAACTACTACTTAAACCACAGCTCCACTTCCAGATTGGTGGTTAATTGGCAAGAAGAGACTCTTGGATCTGTCTGCCCCAGCTGGCTTCAAACTTCTATCCTCAGATCTGTCTCCCGAGTAGTGAGGATTTTAGGCATGAACACCTAGTGCCTCACTCTTTGAAATGTTTTTTCTTGTACCAGGACTGGTCCTCTCCCTCATCTTCCTGCAATATTTAGCAGTAGCTGGAGCCTGCTCTGGATGTTGAATGCCTGTGCACACGTACAGCATTGCATTTGTTTGCTGCTGGTCTTGGGACTTGAACTCAGGCCTAGCTACCATCCCTAAGCTTTTGTGCTCAAGGCTGGCATTCTACCACTTGAGCCACAGTTCCACTTCGGGCTTTTTCGTGATAAAAGTTTCTCAGGGGGCCGGGAGTTTGGCCTAGTGGTTAAAGTGCTTGCCTAGCACGCATGAAGACCCGGGTTTGATTCCTCGGCACCACATACGTACAAAAAAGCCGGAAGTGGTGCTGAGGCTCAAGTGGTAGAGCTCTAAAAAACCCAAGGACAGTGCTCAGGCCCTGAGCTCAAGCCCAGGACTGGTAAAAAAAAAAAAAAAAAGTTTCTCAGCCTCCTGAGTAGCTAGGATTACAGGTGTGAGTCACTGTAGCCCAGTATATCATCTAATATATATATATATATATATATATATATATATTTTTTTTTTGCCAGTCCTGGGCTTGAGCTCAAGACCTGAGCACTGTCCTTGGGTTTTCTAGAGCTCTACCACTTGAGCCACAGCACCACTTCTGGCTTTTTTCTATGTATGCAGTCCCGAGGAATCAAACCCAGGTCTTCATGCATGCTAGGCAAGCACTCTACCACTAGGCCAAACTCCTGGCCTAAATTTTTTTTAATGCAATTAATCCAGACGTCGGGAGCTCAGCAGCTAGCCTGTAATTCTAGCTGCTCAAGCAGTCAAGAGCTGAGGATGTCAGTTTGAAGCTAGACAGGTAGGGAAGTCTATAAGACTCTTATTTACAATTAACCACCAAAAAGTCTTGAGCAGCAAATCTCAGAGACAGCATCTAGTCCCTGAGTTCAAGGCACATGCATACGCACACAAAGGTGCATGAGGGGAAAAAAATACAAGAAGAAATTTCAGCCAGGCGCTGCTGGCTCACGCCTATAATCCTAGCTGCTTAGAAGGCTGAGCTCTAAGGATGACAGGGCACTAAACACCATGAGACTCTTATCTCCAGTTAACCACCTGAAAACCAGAAATGGCGCTATGGCTTAAGTAGTAGAGCAGTAGCCTTGAGCAAAAGAGCGCAGGAACAAGAACCAGGCCCTAAGTTCAAGCCCCAAGACCGACAAAAAAATAAAAGAAAAAAGAAAGCAGGGGCCGGGAGTTTGGCCTAGTGGTTAAAGTGCTTGCCTAGCATGCATGAAGACCCGGGTTCGATTCCTCGGTACCACATACATAGAAAAAAGCCGGAAGTGGTGCTGAGGCTCAAGTGGTAGAGCTCTAGCCTTGAGAAAGTCCAAGGGCTCAGGCCCTGAGCTCAAAAAAAAAAAAAAAAGAAAGGAAAGGAAAGAAATTTCAGAGACACAAGCAAACACAGGGAGGTATTACAGGCTTAGGTTGGACTCCATTCATCCTGGGGGTAGGAAGAGCCTGGCCAGTTCTCCAACTGGACTTCCACCAGTCCTCCACCTCATGGGCGAACACCCAATTCCAGAAGGTCCTGGAGCTCCCTCTTCTGGTCATTTCTGGAATTCATTGGTACAAAGAGTCTAGGTTGGACCAGGATGCTTCTCTAGGCATTGGGCCAGAATGTTTCGCTAGACATTGGGTAAGAATGCTTCTGGGTTTCCAAATACCTTTATGTCTACACATGCATTCTTTTTTTCTGTCAAATGTCTTTTCGCCTGTGTAGAAAACATGTGATTCAGTTCACCTAAGAGAAAACAAAAGGCCCTCGGTTTCCTCCCGCCCATGTGATCAATAGGAGCTCAGTGGTACAGTGTTTGCCTGGTAAGTGTGCAGTCCGAGGCTTCATCTCCATTGATCACCAGCACTGGAAGGGGGGAGGGGAAGGGAGGGGTAAAGAGGGAGAGGGGAGTAAGGGGGAGAGAGGGAGACAGGGATAGAGGAGAAGGAGCCAGGCACTGGTGGCTCACACCTGTAATCCTAGCTACTCACATGGTTCAAAGCCAGCCAGGGCAGAAAAGTCTGGGACATTCTTATTTCCATTTAACCACCAGAAAACCAGAAGGTGGCACTTTGGCTCAAAGTGGTAGAGTGCTAGGCTTGAGTGAAAAAAGTTCAAGGAAAATGCCCAAACCCTGAGTTCAAGTCCCAGGACTGGCACAAAAGAGAGAGAGAAGGAAGTGGTGCTGAGGTTTAAGTGGTAGAGCGCTTAAGGTGAAGAGGCTCAGGAACAGCGCCCAAGCCCAGAATTCAAGCCCCATGACCCTCCGAGAGAGAGAGAGAGAGAGAGAGAGAGAGAGAGAGAGAGAGAGAGAGAGAGAGAGAGAGAGAGAGAGAGAGAGAGAGAGAGAGAGAGAGACAGAGACAGACAGAGACAGAGAGACAGAGAGACAGACAGAGAGAGAGACAGAGAGACAGAGACAGAGAGACAGAGAGAGAGAGCAGAGAGACAGAGACAGAGACAGACAGAGACAAAGACAGAAAGGAAGAAAGAAAGAAAGGAAAGAAAGAAAGGAAAGAAAGGAAGGAAGGAAAGAAAGAAAGAAAGAAAGGAAGGAAGGAAGGAAGGAAAGAAAGAAAGAAAGAAAGAAAGAGGGCCGGGAGTTTGGCCTAGTGGTTAAAGTGCTTGCCTAGCATGCATGAAGACCCGGGTTCGATTCCTCGGTACCACATACGTAGCAAAAAGCCAGAAGTGGTGCTGTGGCTCAAGTAGTAGAGCTCTAGCCTTGAGAAAAAAATCCAGGGACAGTGCTCAGGCCCTGAGCCCAAGCCCAGGGCTGGCAAAAAAAGAAAGGAAGAAAGAAAGAAAGAAAGAAAGAAAGAAAGAAAGAAAGAAAGGGAAAGAAAAGAAAGAAAGAAAAAGAAAGAATCCAAACACTGGTGGCTCGTACCTGTAATCCTACCTACTCAGGAGGCTGAGAGCCGAGGATCCCGGTTCAAAGCCAGCCTGGTCAGGAAATCCATGAGATGCTTATACCCCAAAAGCCAGAAGCTCAAGCTAGAGCTGTACCACTCTGAGCCACAAATCCACTTTTGTTATCCTAAGGGACAATTCTTAGGTCCCAAGTTCAAACCCTAGCATTGGCAAAAAAAAAAAAAAAAGTCAGATATATCCAAGGCCCAGCAATCTTAAATCCATCCTTAGAACTCCACCCTGGGTGGCTCAAAAGTTACTATAGGCAATTTTTTTCATAGTGAGGACATAAGGAGTTGCACAATGTCTTTGTCACCCAGGACATCCTGTCTCCTCACAGGAACAGAACAGTGGACTTTGACCTGCAGTTAGTACCTGACCCAACTGAATGTTAAGGAGAGGAACTGCCAAGGTCATCTGATATTCTAGATTAGATAATATCCACTGAAATGGATATTCTCTTTAGAGTTCACAATAGTGAGGGGGCTGGGAAGGAGAAAAATGTGGGAGGGGTAATAATTTTTTTTTTTGTCGGTCATGGGACTTGAACTATGGGTCTGGGCATTGTACCTGAGCTTTTCAGCTTAAGGTCAGTGCTCTACCACTTGATCCACAGAGTCACTTCCAGTTTTCCAGTGGTTAATTGGAGATAAGAGTCTCACGGGCTGGCTTTGAACCTTGATCCTCAGATCTCAGCCCCCTGAGTAGGATTACAGGTGTGAGCCACTGCCCCCAGCTGGGTACCAATATTTGAGAAGAAATGTACCCACTACCTTACGTATGTAACTGTAACCCCTCAGTACATCACCCTGAAAATAAAATTAATTTAAAAATAACGTTTAAAAAATTCACACTACTGCCAGGAATGGGAAGTGTAACTGTGGCTCAAGGGGTAGGGCAGTAGCCTTGAGCTGAAGAGCTCAGGGACAGTGCCCAGGCCTAGAGTTCAAGACCCAGGGCCCACAAAATAAATAAATAAATAAATAAATAAATAAATAAATAAATAAATAAATAAAATTCACAATACTAGCTGGGTACCAGTGACTCATGCACACTGGCCTACCTACTCAGGAGGCTGAGATCCAAGATCATGGTTTAAAGCCAGCCTGGGCAAGAAAGATTCTTATCTCCAGTTAATCACCCAAATGCTGGAAATGAAGCTGTGGCTCAAGTGGTAGAGCACTAGCCTTGAGGGCAAAAAGCTCAGGGATAGCACCCCGGCTCTGAGTTCAAGCCCAGGACCAGCGCGAGTGCGCGTGCACGAAGAGACACACACACACACACACACACCTTCCACGAACTTAGCAAAAGAGCTTCCATTTTGTAAACTCTGGTACCAAATGCTGATGGCTCATGCCTGTAATCATAGCTATTTAGAAGGCTGAGATCTGAGGATCATGGTTTGAAACCAGTCAGGCAGAAAACACCATTAGACTCTTATCTCCAATAAACTACTCAAAAAAGCCAAAAGTGGAGCTGTGGTTCAAGTGGTAGAGTGCTTGCCTTGAGCAAAGGAAGCTCAGAGACTGCACCTAGGCCCAGAGTTCAAATCTCAGAACTGGCTAAATAAATAAATAAATAAATAAATAAAAATAATGATAAACTCTAGGCCAGGAGCTTGGCCTAGTGGTATAATGGTTGCCTAGCATGTATGAAACCCTGGTTTGATTCCTTGGTATCACATACACAGAGAAAGGCAGAAGTGGAGCTGTGGCTCACGTGGTAAAGTGCTAGTCTAGAGAAAACTCAAGGACAATATGAAGGCCCTGAGTTTAAGCCCCAGGACTGACAAAAACAAGTAATCTTCACCCGACTTTTAGGATGAGAAAATGAAGTGGAAAAGTGAGTTGGGTGAGGCTGCCTAGCTGACAGCTTTAGCTAAGCACTTTCCATGTATAACTAACTGTACATGTGCTCTATTTTTAACGTGATATAAAAATAGTTGTATGGAAATGTGATTCTCTTAGCCTATGACTCACTCCTTTAATGGGGACAATTCAGCCAGGTGTGGTGCTACCTGCTTGTAGTTCCAGCTACTTGGGAGACTGAAGCAGGAGGAAATGGGAAACACATAAGACCTGTCTCAAAAACATAGACACAGAGGCTGGGAGCATGGCCTAATGTTAGAGTGCTCACTTAGCACACATGAAGCCCTGACTTCGATTCCTTAGTACCACATAGAAAGAAAAGGACGGAAGTGGAGCTGTGACTAAAGTGGTAAAACACTAGCCTTGAAAAAAATAAAAGTGTCCAAGGACAGTGCCCAGGCCCTGAACTCAAGCCCCAGGACAGGCAAAAAAAAAGCCCACAGATATACATACAAATATATACATATATCCATGTAAAATGTGCTATCAAGTGGTTTCCATTTTCAGGATGATTTGATATACACATTCATTAAATGCATTTTATTTCTATAATTTTTAGACAAAGAGTAATATTTGAGTATGTCCATGCATAGGAATTTTATTTATTGTCCTTACAGAGCCAATTGTTAAAAACCTGACAGTACATAGTGCTTTTTTTTTTTTTTGCCAGTCCTGGGGACTGAACTCAGGGCCTGAGCACCACTTCCAGCTTTTTCTATGTATGTGGTTTTGAGGAATCAAACCTGGGTCTTCGTGCATGCTAGGCAAGCACTCTACCACTAGGCCAAACTCCTGGCCTGACACAGCGCTCTTTTTTGTGTGTTGGTCCTGGGGCTTGAACTCAGATGTGCGCTCTGTCCCAAAACTGTTTTGCTCAAGGCTAGTACTGTAGTTCTTGAGCCTCAGCTCCACTTATAGCTTGCTTTCTTTTTTTATTTTTTTATTTTTTAATCAGTCCTGGGCTTGGGTTCAGGGCCTAAGCACTGTCCTCAGGTTTTCTTAAGGTGAGAGCTCTACCACTTGAACCAGAGCACCACTTCTGGCTTTTTTCTATGTATGTGTTAAGGAGGAATTGAACCTGGGTCTTGTGCTTGCTAGCTAAGCACTCTACCTCTAGGCCAAACTCCCAGCCCCCACTTACAGCTTTCTTGGTGCTTAATTGGAGATAAGGATCTCATGCACTGTCCTGCCCAATCTGGCTTTGAACCATGATCTCCAGAACTCAGCCTCCTGAATAACTAGGATTACAGGTGTGAGCAACTGCAGCCTGGTTTTTGTATGGGTATATGCTAGCACTGGAGTTTGAACTCAGGGCCTGGGAGCTGTCATTGAGCTTTTCTCCTCAAGAGGGGTACTCTACCACTTGAGCCACAGCTCTATTTCCTACTTTTCTGCTTGTTGTTTGGAGATAAGAGTCTCACAAGAAGTGGCACTGTGGTTCAAGTGGTAGAGTGCTAGCCTTGAACTGAAGAGCTCTCAGGGACAATGCCCAGGCTCAGAGTTCAAGCCCCATGACTGACAAAAAAAAAAAAAGAAAGAAAGAAAGAAAAGAAAGAAAGAGTCTCACAGAGCCCATTGCTGGTGACTCATGCCTGTAATCCCTGCTGTCCAGGAAGCTGAGATCTGAGAATCATGATTTGAAGCCAAACTATCCAGGAAACTCTATGAGACTCTTATAACCAATTAGCCACCAAAAAAGCTGAAAGTAGAGATGTGGCTCAAGTGATAGAGTGCTAGACTTGAACAACAACAACAAAAAGTTTTGGAGACAAGGGCTAGTGGCTCACACCTGTAATCCTAGCTACTCAGGAGGCTGAGATCTGAAAATCACAGTTCAAAGCCAGCCTGTGCAAGAAAGTCAACTAACCAGCAGAAAACTGGAAGTGTCACCATGGCTTAAAGTGGTAGAATGCTAGCCTTGAGCAAAAGAGCTCAGAGATAGTGCCAAGGTCATGAGTTCAAGCCCTAGGACACACACACACACACACACACACACACACGTATAGGGGTGGGGGCGGGGGCATGTTGTCTCACAAACCTTCAGCCTGGACTGACTTCAAACCATAATCCTCAGATCTCAGCCTCCTGAGTAGCTGGGATTGTAGGCATAAACCACCATCACATGGCATTTTTCTTTTCTTGTCTTTCTGTGTGTCCTTCAATCTTTCTTTTGAGATAGGATATCACTTAGTAGCCAAATGAGCTGTGAACTTGAAATCCTCTCTAGTTCTGGGGTTATAGGAGTGGAGTACCACACTCAGCTTCACATTGACTCACTACTGTTCTGGGGGTGTTCCAGGCATTGGGTTTCAAAAGTAGAGGAAAGGGAAATGGATGGTTTACCATTTGAAGTGTTGGTTCAACAAATATGGCCGAGTGATGGTAGCTTATACCTCTAAGTCTTAACTATTCAAGAAGTTGACATCTGAGAATTAAGGTTCAAAGGCAGCCTAGGCAAGAAAAACAGTGATACTCTTATCTCCAATTAACCTGTTAAAAGGCAGAAATGTAGAGATTTCCTCCCTGAACAATTGTTTGTTAAACTTGTCATTTAAAATATGATGTAAACATAAGCAAAAAAAAAGGCAGAAATGGGGGTATGACTCAAGTGGCAGACACCCTGACTTGAGTGGAAAAGTTATGAGACAATATCCAGGCCTTTATTTCAAACCCAATACTGGCACTCTCTCCCTCTCTGCGCCCCGTCCTCCCCTCCCCCATCCCAATGATCTACATAGAGTTTATTTTATTTTTATTTTTGGTGGTCATGGGGCTTAAACTCAGAGTGCTCGTCTGGTCAAAGCTAGTGCTCTACCATTTTGAGCCACAGCTCCACTTCTGGTTTCTGGGTGGTTAATTGGACATAAGAGACTTTCCTAACAGGCAGGCTGGCTTTGAATTTCAATCTTCAGCTCTCAGCCCCCTGAGTAGTTAGGATTACATGCAGGAGCTACCAGCACCTGGTGAGCACTTAGATTTTCTTCCTTCTTTATAGTGCTGGGATTGAACCCAGGACCTCAGGCATGCTAGGCAGGTGCTCTCCCACTGAGCCATATCACCAGCTCCACAGATTTTAGATTAGAATATAATTTATGAAAAAGGTTTCAATGGCTCTCATTCCAAGAAATATCAGAGGTCTTGATCTTCATATTTAGCAAAATAGGTTATTTATAATAAGATTATTTGATAAAATGTACTGTTTGCTGGCAGTTGAAAGACTAAACCAGGTAGCTCAAGAGAGCAAAGGTACTACAATTTGAAAATGTAACATTTGCCAGGCTCTGTGGCTCCTGCATACTATCCTGGCTTCTCAGAAGGCTGGTATCTGAGGATCACAGTTCAAAGCCAGCCTGGACAAGAAAATCTGTGAGATTTTTTATCTCTAATTAGCCACCGAAAAGGCAGAAGCGGAGGCTCCTGGAGCACCAGTCTTGAGGGAAAAAGCTACGGGACAGCATGGAGGCCCCGAGTTCAAACCTACAGATTGGCACACACACACACACACACACACACACACACACACACACACACACACACACACATTTTGTGGAAACAAGCTTGAACTCAGGACCTTGTGTTCTGAGCTTTCTTGCACATGGTGCTCAACTACTTGAGCCACACCTCTGGCCCATACTTGTTTATTTGTGTGTATGCCTGTCCTGGGGCTTGAACTCAGTGCTTGAGCACTGTCCCTAAGCTTTTGTGCTCCTGGCTAGCACTCTACCTCTAGAGACACAGCTCCACTACTGGGAATTTCTTGCCTGGGATAGCTTCAAACCACGATCCTCAGATCTCAGCTTCCTGAATAACTAGAATTACAGGTGTGAGCCACCAGCACCTGGCTGTTTTTTTTTTTTTTTTTAAATTATCTTTAAGTAGTATACAAACAGGTTTTTTTTTTTTTTTTTGCCAGTCCTGGGCTTGAGCTCAGGGCCTGAGCACTGTCCTTGGACTTTCTCAAGGCTAGAGCTCTACCGCTTAAGCCTCAGCACCGCTTCCGGCTTTTTTCTATATATGTAGTACCGAGGAATCAAACCCAGGTCTTCGTGCATGCTAGGCAAGCACTCTACCACTAGGCCAAACCCCCGGCCCACAAACAAGTTTTAATTCAGTAAGTCAGATACTAAGTACAGTACACCTTGGTTAATGTCACCCTTCCATCATTCTCCCCATCTCCCCAACCCACCATTCTCTCAAGCTATCTGCTTCCATTTTCATAGAATATTATGACTGTGACTGCTTATCTTTAATAATTGAAAAATTAAAAGGCGGGTGCTTCATGCCTGTGTGTATGTATATGTAAAAGGAATGTTTATTAACCAGGAGTATTTAGGATGAAAATCTGTAACAACTGCACAACTCTTTCAGGGTGTGTTTCCTAAAGGTTTGGACTGGCAGTAAAAGCTGTGCTCCTGGCTGGATTTCCAAGTCAAGCATTCCTTCCGAGCATCCCTGCAGTCACTCACTCGAGTCTGATTTCTTATCTGCTACTAGGGGAACAGGGGAAGGCACTAGGGCCCAGTGAAGGGGAACCATCTGGGAAGAGTTCAGTGTCTCAGCTGATTCCTTATAGTTCAAATCATGGAAGAGAGGAGGAGGGGAGAGGGAGGGGGAGAGGGAGAGAGAAATTATTTTGACTCTTGTGTATGTGTGGTTGGGTTTGTGTACTGGGATTTGAAGTCAGGGCCTGGGCACTGTCCCTTATCTTTTTTTTTTTTTCTTTCCTCAGTGCTGGTGTTCTACCACTTTAGCACTGCCCAGGCAGACTTTGAACTGTGATCTTCAGATCTCAGCCTACTGAGTAGCTAGCATCACAAGTGTGACTCATTGTTGGCTGGCTGGACTGTAGTGAAATACATTTTTCAAGTCATTTTGCTGGTTAATTGGAAATAAGAGTTTCTCATAAAGTTCCTTGTCCAGGTTGACTTTGAATCACAGTCCTCAGCTCTCAGCCTCCAGAGTTAGCTAGGATTACAGGCGTGAGCCATTGGCTCTTGGCTCACTGTTCTTTAACATATCAAGAGAGACCAGAGGAGGTAGAACTCCCAGTGTCACCCATTATGTAAGACAGACCCCCAAGTTCAAATTCTGATACTTTTAAACCCCCAAATGTTACCTTCTCCTTTCATGGTAAGGGGTATGCACTGGGACGCATGGAGAGAGTGTACTGGTCTTGGAGGCTCAGGAGACAGGAGCTGATACTGCCCTCAAGAAGACAGTGGCCCGCCTGCCAGAAAAGCCACATTGTGAAGACTCAGGAAGGCAATCTGAACAGGGAAGGGTGAATGCTGCAGCCAGGCCAGGGTCGTGACTTCTGCATGAACTCATGTGTGCAATGAGCCAAGTGTGTAGCCAGCCATCACAGGTTTCCTGGATGCCTTCTGGTTAAGCCTCAGGCCTCCAGGTGCAGGAAGACCCAGGCTGTGCTATGCAGAGAGCAATGGCGGCCACGCCTGGCCTGACCAGAGAGGCTGGCCTTCATTCATGTGTGTCACTCTTTCTAAAACTAGTGGGAGTACAAAAGGGCCACTGGAATGAACAGTACAGTGTTCTTTCTTCCTGGACTTTGGCAGGTTTCCCTCTTTTTCCTTTTTCTTTTCTGTATTGTGCTAGTTCTTGGGCTTGAACCCAAGGCTTTGTGCTCTCACTGGCTGGAGCCCTACCACTTGAGCCACAAAACACCTCCACTTCCAGATTTTTGCTGGTTCAGCACGTAAGAGTGCCTTAGGTTTTCTTGCCTGGGCTATCTTTGAACTGGCATCTTTAGACTGAGGTCTCCAAACCACAGCTAGAACCACAGGTGTGACTCACTGGCTGGACTGACTTGGACTCCATTTTCACAGCCTTACAAGGCAGCAAGCAGTGTTACCTGGAGCGGGAGGTCTAGACCAGGAGCTGGTGGCTCATGCCTGTAATCCTAGCTTCTTAGAAGGCTGAGATCTGAAAATCAAGGCTCAAAGCCAGCCTGTGCAGGAAAGACTCCAATTAACCACCAGAAAAATGGAAGTGGCACTGTGGCTCAAAGTGGTAGAGCACTAGCATTGAGCTGAAACCCTATGACTCACAAAAACCCTAAAACACCCATCCTCAACTCCTCATCCATTCTCTTGTTCTCAGAGTACCCACACAAGAGGACATGGTACCCCACTGTGAGTACGGAACCTCTAAATGCCCACTCCCTACAATACCCCTGGGGCTCATTTTTTTTTTTTAAAAAAAAAGGTCTGAGACTGGGATTTGAACTTGGTACCTACCATTTTCGCTCAATGGCTAGTGCTCTACCAAGGGAGTCACACCTCCAACCCCAACTACTCTGAAGATCTAGGTGGACTTACAGAAGCCTCAACTCTAGGCTGGCTCTTGCCAAGCTTGGCAGGTGACCTGTCTCTTTAAGAGCACCTGGGGAAGGGAGGCTGCATGCAGTTTATTAGGAGCTGACCAGCTCTCTCCAGTCTGTAAGCTATGTGGCCCTGGGCGGGGCTCTGGGTATAAAGAGCCAGAACCCACCTAAAGGTCCCCAACCCAGCTCGCTCCTCAGACCTGCTCTTACTTCCAGCCTGGCTCAGGTAAGTCCTCAGAGGAACAGGCATCTGCCAGGACTTTGGGGTGGCCAGGTGGAGGAGGAGACCCCAGAATTCTAAGGAATGAGTTGCTGTTTGTAAGTTTTGAGGACAGGTGGCTTTAGCTCACGGCATGGGCCCTATCTCTATGCTTTTTCTTTTTTTTTTCTGGTCCTTCATGGGGCTTGAACTCTGGGCCTGGGTGCTGTCCCTGAGCTCTTCAGCTTAAGGCTAGTGTTGTACCACTTAAGCCACAGCGCCACTTCCGGTTTTCTGGCAGTAAATTGGAGTTAAGAGTTTCACAGACTTTCAGACCCTGGCTGCCTTTAACTGTGACTCTCAGATCTCAGCCACCTGAATAGCTAGGATTACAGGTGTGAGCCACCAGCGCCTGGCTGTCTCTAAGCTTTTGTGCTCAGGGCTAGCATTCTACCACTTGAATCACAGCTCCACTTCCAACTTTTTGCTGGTTAAATTGAAGATGAGAGTCTCATAGATTTTCGTGCCCAGACTCACTTAGAATCACAATTCTCAGATCTCAGCCTCTTGAAGACCAGGCATATTTCTTTGGTCTGGCAAATAGTAATTCATCTAACTCCATCATTATAACTTGCCAAGTTGTTATTGTTCACAGGACATTGAAGTTCAGAGCAGTTAAGTCATCAGCTAAGTCACACACACACACACATGGTTCTGAGAGGGAACCGCTGGCCCTAGGCCCATGATCTCATTAGGAGACCAGAGATGAGAAGAACAGAAATGAACAATGGAAGAGACTTCTCTGAAACCTCCAAACCCAAGTGGAGCTTGCTGGAGCTCAAGTTCTCTGGGACATCAATACAAGAGTTCCAGACTCTAGGGCTCATGCCTGTAATCCTAGGTGTTCAGGAGACTGAGATCAAGGTTCAAAGCCAGCCTGGGCAGTGAAGTCTGTGAGACTCATCTCCAATCAGAAGTGAAGCTATGGCTGGTAGAATGCTATACATCAACATCAACAACAACAACAAAAAGTCAAAAGGACAGTGCCCAGGTCTTGAGTTCAAGTCCTAGTACTGGCACAAAACCAAAAGTAATGTCAGTTATATATGAGAGAGCAGAAAATGGTCACTTGTGCAAAATCCCCTTATAGGTAACTGTATCCACAGCTACTATTATAATCTACTGTTACCCAGCTCTGCCACTCACCTGTCTACTGGTACTAATGAGATGAACTATGACTTCTGGACAGGTGGTTGGATTGCAGACACAGGCTCCTACCTCTGCCTCTGTATATTGCCTTATTGCAGCTCTGCCTGCACTGTACGCCAGCCAAGATGGAAGGAATGACCCACGCCTTTCTCTTCATGCTGGCAGGTGAGTCCTACATGGACCCCACCCACCAAGGTGCTGCTCCCAAGGGAGGGCTATGTCCAATAAATATGTGTATGTTTACTGTTAGCCAGGCTCCAGTGGCTCACTCCTGTAATCTCAGCTACTCAGGAGGCTGAGATCTTGGAATCAAGGTTCAAAATCAGGCCACCCAGAAGTGGAGCTGTGACTCAAGTGGTAAAGCACTAGCCTTGAATAAAAAAAGCTAAGAGACAATGCCCAGGCTGAGAGTTCAAACCTAGTCTCAGGGACAGCACATACATACATACATACATACATACACACACACACACACACACACACACACACCACCACCACCACCACCACCACCACCACCACCCAAAGCTTGAGAATTAGGGCTGTTAGTAAGGGGCCTCTGGCTGTTTGGAGCTGGAGAGGTCCCTTCTTCTGAAGGAACCTGGGGCCTCATGATAAACTCCCCAATGTCTTCAGATAGCTGACATTTTTGCAACTTTGGCTAGTTCACCCCTCCTCAGGCAACCTGGTGGGTCCCTTCCAGGAATGAAGCTGGTGTGGACACTCAGCTCACTGTAGTCCAAAAATCTTGCCCACCTCATCTCAGCCTCCCAATTACAGGCCTACACCACTGTGCCTAGCTAGCCAAAATATTTGAACACCAGTGCCATGAATGACCACCTGCTTTCTCTGCTTTGCCCACCCAGGCCTGCCTGCTTTAGAAGCCAATGACCTGCTGGGTGAGTGATCCCCCCAGCTCCCAGCTCCCAGGCTTTTTCCTGAGACGCCCCCTCCCAACATCTAGTCTCCTGGTTTTGGTCTTTACCTTGTGTCATTTCTCTTTCCTGCAGACAAAAGCAGTCCCTTCTACTATGGTAAGTGAGGTTTGCCTCCTTTCTTTTTCTTCTTTTTTGTTCTGGTCCTGGGAGCTTAAGCTCTGGGCCTGGGCATTGTCTGAGCTATTTCACTGAAGCCTAGCCCACTACCAGTTGAGCCACACCTCCACTTCTGGCCTTTTTGCTGGTTAGTTGAAGAGTCTCACAAACTTTTCTGTATGGTTAGTCCTCAGTCCCCAGATCTCAGCCTCCTGAGTAGCTTGGAATATAGGCAAGAATGAGCCACAGTGCCTGACTTGTCAATCTTTCTCTGAACTCACCATTTCTCTTTAGAACAGCCACTCAACACAAGTTGTGAAAATTTCGTGTGACTGACTTGCTTGCCCTCTTACTACCTGTATGGAAATGTCATATAGACAGGAATTTATTTATAAGGCAGACTGCCCAAGCAAGAGCTTGTACATACCTGCTACAGAGCCTCAGGCTCATAAATCTTTTCTTCCCCTAGTTGTGAGGCTTGAACTCATGGCTTGGGTGCTATCCCTAAGCTTTCCCCTCAAAGCTACTGCTCTACAATTTCAAGCCATAGCTCTACTTTTCGTTTTCAGGTGGTTAATTGGAGATGAGTCTCATGGTCTTTTTTGCCCAGACTGGCTTTGAAATGTGATCCTCAGATCTCAGCCTCCTGAGTAGCTACAATTACATGTGTAAAACCAATGCTGTTGGCTCACGCCTATGATCCTAGCTACTCAGGAGGCTGAGATCTAAGGATTATGGTTCAAAGCCAACCCAGGCAGAAAAGTCTGGGTAAGTCTATAAGCGAATCCTAAAAAGCCAGAAGTTGCTCTGTGGCTCAAGTGATATCCTCCATTCTGTCCCCAGACTGGGAAAGCCTGCAGCTGGGCGGGATGATATTTGGAGGGCTGCTGTGTGTTGCTGGATTGGCCTTTCTCCTGAGTGAGTGTTGGAGAAAGGGTGGAGGGAGGGAACGCTCAGACTTAGCCAGCTCTGACCCCTTTCTTCCTTGTCCAGGCAGCAAATGCAAATGTAAGACCAAGCAGAAGCCCAGGTAAGGCTAGCCCCTACTGCACATGTCCCCTGCCCTGCACACCTATGTGGACATGAAGTCCCAGGTATCAACTTTGAAGGGCCCTAAATCAAATTGTGTGTACTGGGTTTGAACTCAGGGGCTGGGTATTTTCCCTTAGCTTTTTCATTCAAGGCTTGTGCTCTTGTTCTATCTAGGCTTGTCTGTGAACCTTGATCTCCAGATTTCATCCTCCTGAGTAGCTAGAATTAAAGGTGTGAGCTGCCAGCACATGGTATCTAGCCCCTCATTTTCTCTGGCCCTGCTCGCTCCAGGAATGCATTGCATTCCCCTGGGCCAGCCCAGATGCTGCTTTTCAGGAGCACTTTCCTTGAGTTCCTTTTCTGTGCCTATTCTGGGACTTAAACTCCATGTCTCATTTTTTTTTTTTGGTGGGTTATGGGGCTTGAACTTGGCCTGGGCGCTGTCCCCTAAGCTCTTCAGCTCAAGGCTACCACCCTACTCTTGAGACAAGCCCCACTTCTAGTTTTCTAGCAGTTAATTGAAGTCTCAGGTTCTTTTGTGCCCAGGCTGGCTTTGAACCTTGATCCTCAGATCTCAGCCCCCTGAGTAGCTATGATTATGGGCGTGAGCCACCACGCCTGGCTTAGGTCTCATGTTCTTACTTGGCCTTTTTGCTCAAAGTTGGTACTCGATCGCTTGAGCTAAGCCTCCATGTCCAAGGGCCCCAAGATGGAGAATGCCAGCCACCTTGGGATTTGTGTTAAGTGGCCATGGAAGTGTCATGGTCTTCCCCAGAGAAGAGGGCCATCAGGAAGGAAAAGCCTATCCCCAGTGCTAATCTGACTCCTTCCTTTCTCCAGTCCTTTACCTGAGAAGCACAAGCCACTCCTCACTGCAGGTGAGTGTGAGGCTGGGGGTGGGGGTGAGGTGAAGACCTCGCCTGTGTCACTGAGGGACCTGTCTTAACTCTTCGTAGGCCCTGCCAGTACCTGCTAAAGTACCAGACAGCCTGGAGGGACTCCTGGGCCCCATAGACTTTGCAAGTCTCTCCTTCCTGGTTGTTCCTGTCCAGTATGGCTTCCCTCTAGGACTGGCTGTTAGGTGCCCTGATCAGGGCAATGTCCAAAGCTTATTTTGCTTTCATAATAAACTGGTCTCACTTCTGCCTCCTGTGGTCTTGTGGGGGTAGGGAAGCAGTGTCCCCTGGATTGTCACGTGATTCCATGTATCCAGAGGCTCACTCCAGCCCCACTTTGAGAATCTACCTGTGATTGACCCTGCCACCCACTACCCCCAGTCCAGCAAGTCCCATTTTATCCAATGACCTTACAGTTCAGGTGCTTGTGGCTCACGCCTATCTCAGCTTCTCATGTGGCTGAGATCTGAGGACTGTGGTTTGAAGTCTGCCTGGGCAGTGAAGTCCATTTTTTTTTTTTTTTGGACCAGTCCTGAAAACTGAACTCAGGACCTGAGCACTGAGTTCCTTGGGTTTTCTCAAGGCTAGAGCTCTACCACTTGAGCCACAACACCTCTTCCATATTTTCCCATGTGGCACCAAGGAATCGAACCTGGGTCTTTGTGCATACTAGGCAAGCACTCTTACCACTAGTCCAAACTCCTGGCCCCCATGGGACTCTCTATCCCAATTAAGCAGCAAAAACCTTAGCTGGACCCTGGTGGCTCATGTTGTAATCCTAGATACTCAGGAGGCTGATCTGAGTACTGCCCTTCTTAGCCAGCCAGAGCAGTAAAATCCCTGGGATGCTTATCTCTAATCAATCACAGAAAAAGCCAGATGTGGCACTCCTACTCAAGTGGTAGAGTGCTATCCTTGAGCAAAAAAAAAGCTTAGGAAAAACACCCAGGCCCAGAATTCAGGGTGGGAGGGGGACATCTAAGTGGAGTTTCAAGTGGTACAGCATCTCTCAAGTATAAAAAGCCAAGAAAACTTGAGGCCCTGAGTGCAAGCCCCAGTACCAGTACTCAACTTTATAACATTCATACCTGACAACTCAGTTGTAGACATCATATGATAATACTATTTGCAATGGGTCACTTCCAATATCAGTGGCATTCAGCGGTGCTGTGTGGCATGATTCAGGAAACCCAGCCATTCCTTCATGGACCCACCTGCCCCAGTAAAGCCCTATATAACCCTCAGACAAAGACAGCGCCTACCTTCAACTTCCTGGGAGACACACAGAAAGTGCCACATGCTAAGTAAGGAGCACTGCCAGGTGCCAATGGCTCATGCCTGTAATCTTAGCTACTCAAGACGCTGAGGTGTGAGGATTACAGTTCAAAGCCAGCCTGGACAGGAAAGCACATAAGACTCTTATCCCCATTACCAATTAACCACCAAAAGGTCAAATGGAGCTGTGGCTCAAGTGGTAGAGCACCAGCTTTGAAGAAAAAAAACCCAAACACTATAAAGGACAGCTTCTAGCCTCAGTACTGTCAGGAGGGGGGGGGGGAGGGGGAAAGGGAAGGGACAAAAGCCCAACAATAAAAAACATCCACACTGATGCTTGCTTTTTTGCTCAAGGCTTGTCTTGTACAACTGAAGCCACAGCTACACTTCTGGCTTGTTGGCTACCTGGAAGTAAGCCTGACTTGGGAAAGCCTCCCCAGGCCAACTTTGCCTGTGATCCTCAGTTAACTCTCTTGACAGATTACAGGGATGAGCCTTTTGGTATCAGGTGCAGCCTCCTTGCTTCCCAACCATGTGTCCAGCTACCCGGTGCTCAGGTAGTTTCCTGTTACAGCTATTTTAGCTCTGACCTCAGGTTGCCAAAGCTCTTGAAATTCAAGTCTGCCCCCCCACCCCGTGTCCCCAATTCCTATTATTCCTACCTCCAATATGAAGCCAGCAATGCCCCCAATCTCACTGGTGTGGAGCCAAGGGCTCTGTAAGAGACCACCAGCCCGGAAGAGGCCAGTGCTTAGTGGGCTGGTGGATGCAGAATGGCAACAGCTCCATAAAGCAGCTGGTCTTTTCTTCTTCCTTGGAATATGGAGTGGTTAGACACGTGATAACAAAGGGTTTTACCAAGGTTTTGCAAAATTCCCAAAACCTCAAATGCTGCCCCTCAGCCAGAGTAATCTCTGTGTACATCTCTGTCCTGAACCTCTACAATGGCGCTTATTCCTTTCTATGGTTAAAAATCCAGAAAAAAGCCAGGCTCGGTGGCTCATGCCTGTACTCCTAGCTACTCTGGAGGCTGAGATCTCGAGGATCAAGATTCAAAGCTAGCCCTAGCAGGGAATACAAAGTCATGAGACTCACATCCAATTTAGAAAATGGGAAGTGGGGCTATGGCTCAAGGGTAGGGCCGTAGCCTTGAGCTGAAGAGCTCAGGAGCAGAGCTTAGGCCAGAGTTCAAGCCCCATGACCAACAACAACAACAAAAAAACAGAAAAATGCTGGGCCCTGGTGGTTCACACCTGTAATTCTGAGGCTGAGACCTGAGGATCACAGTTCAAAGCCAACTCAACTCAGGCATAAAGTCTGTAGACTCATATCTCTAGCTAACCACCAGAAAACCAGAAATTGTGCTGTGGCTCAAGTGGTAGAGCAATAGGCTTGAGCTGAAGACCTCAGGGATAAGGCCCAGAGTTCAAGCCCCATGATTAACCAAAAAACAATCCAGTAAAGTACTTTTGAAATAACTATCTGGGGTAGGGGGGGGTGGCAGGAGTGTGGCCTAGTGGTAGAGTGCTTACCCAGCATACACAAAGCCCTAGGCTCAATTCCTCAATATCACATACACAGGAAAGGCTGAAGTGACACTTGCTCAAATGGTAGTTAGGGCATTAGCCTTGAAAAAGCCCAAGGACAGTGCTCAGGCCTTGAGTTCTAGCCCCAGGACTGGCAAAAAACCCATATACATACATATATTAAAAGGCCCTGTATAAGAGAAACAAGAACAAGGAAGTGGAGATGTAGCAAGTAGTGTACCAACATTAAGTGGAAGAAACTAAAGGACAGCAACTAGGACCAAAAAGGAAATATGCAAACGATTTAGCAGCTGTATAGCCAAGAGCTGGTGGATCACACCTCTTATTTCTAACTATGCAGTAGATAGCCATTTGAGGATCATGGTTTGCATGGTCTGAAGTCCGCCCAGGTAGGACAGTCTGTGAAACTATATTTAACCACCAAAGTAAAAAAAAAAAAAAAAAAGGCGCAAGGAAGCTGGGTAAGGCGGCTCACACCTATAATCCTAGCTACTCAGGAGGCTGAGACCTGAGGATAGTGGTTCAAAGCCAACTCAACCGAGGCATCAAGTCAGTGAGACTCTTATCTCCAATTAACCATCAGAAGGCTGGAAGTGGTGCTGTGGCTCCAGGGGCAAGGTGATAGCTTTGAACTGAAGAGCTCAGGGACAGTGCCCAGGCCCAGAGGGACTACACCCCTTTTCCCCTCATCCAAAGCATAGGGAGATGTTACTGACCAAGATGCACTGTACTTAATACAGCTCAAAAGATGTCTAGTTATGAGGCTGAGACTGGAAGGATCATACTTCAAGGTCAGCTTAAGACTCCCACTTAGCAAGACAACATAGCATGCATAGATAAACTCATCTCTAAGCTATCCTAGAAGAATTAGCAATTAAGACTTACAGTCCAGAGCTGACTCAAAAGTGTCAACAAGCATAGCTCTAGTGAGAAGAGTCTGAGTGATAATCCCAACTGTTCAGGAGATTGAGACCTGAGGACCAGTTTGAAGCTAGCCCAGGCAGACAATCCAGATTCCAATGAACAGGCCGTGAGTTTGGCCTAGTGGTAGAGTGCTTTACTAGTGCTGGGTTAGATCCCTTGGTACCAGAGGGGGGGAAAAAGATCCAAATTAACCAGGGTATGGATCAAGTAGGGCACCAGCTGTGACAGATAAAGGCCAACTCAACTCTTCCCACCCTGAGTTCTAGACCCCTAAACCTAAACCCAAACCTTGATCTCATGTAGCCTTAAAACTAAAGGTATTAGAAATGGTTCCACACACACACAAAAATGCATAAGCAGAAAAATATGGCTCAGTGGAAAGCGTGTCAGTAGTGGCTAGGCATGTGGATGCGTTTCTAGTTTTCTAGTCACCTCTGCCTCAACCCTAGGAATACAAGGGAACTCAGACTTGATGTGTAATTTGTACATTGATGTGTATTCTCCCTGAATACCCAAGTCATTTGCTAGCTATTGCTGAGTAGATAATCTGTGCCAGTCATTGTGGAAAAGTCTTTATTTTAAGAAAAAAATTTAGTTAACAAAAATTTTCTTTAACAAGTTTCACTTAGCAAAATACACCCAAAAGGAAATCACAGTACAAAGCTTTAAGTCAAGGCCTCACCAATTCCTACAGTATTAGTATTGTGTCTCAAATCGCAAAACTAACTTTTAAAAAGCTGAAATTCAACCTAAAAGATTTTAAATGAAGGAAATAGAAACTAGAATGAACATGAGAAATGTTTCTCTTTGAACGAGGGACCTAGCACCTTGAGTTCTCAAAAAAAAGCAATCAGCCCAATGTGCTCCCTGTGGGTTGGTGTGAAGAACCAACAACTAACAGAACTACTGGAAGGGATGTCACTATCAAAATGTGAACTGAGGAAAATAGAAACAGATAGTTTTGAGCTTACTCCATATCAGATGTTAGAAGAAAGGTCTGCATGAGAACACTGAAGAGGTAATTTCTTTAATCCAGATTTCACAAACTCATGGTGCAATGTGGGTCCCACAGCTTCCTCTAGTTATAGACTGCTCTCTCCCTGCTTCTCGGCTGCCTGGGAATATTTGATTGAAACAACTCCAATGCTTTTACAAAACTAGTCATAGCCACCCATGCTGTTCTGACCAGTATAGCCAGTCCCGTAACAACCGCTCACGGACTGGCTGTCCAGGCCACTGTAGGTGGCCTGGGCGGCAGACACCCCCATGCCCTGCATCACCTGGCTGCTGTACGCCCCATTGCTGGCCCCTGTGGTGGAATTCAGGAAGAGTTCTATGTATCTGTGCTGCATGTTGGCCCTGTCTTTTGACATTGCCGCCACAGCTTCTTCATGAGTGGCAAACTCCACATCAGCCTCTCCGGTCACTCTTCCGTCGGGGCCGATCTCAATGTGCACTCTCACGGGGTTGAGTGGAGAGAAGAAGTTGTAAATGTCGTTCTCGGTGGCTTTGTAGGGCAGGCCCCTCATGTGGACGCAGTGGCCGGTGGTGCTCTGCACAGTGAACTCGCCATCTCCATATCTATGGTCGTACATGCCTGAGAGACAGTAGCTGAGGTCTCGCCCAAAGAGGTCGGTGGTGAAGCCGTAGCCATCACTGAGCCCACTGTACTCCTCGTAGCCTCCATAGCCTGCACTGTAGGCACTGGACCTCATCCGATCCAGGCCTGCCTGCTTCACAATACCAATGTACCTCCGGGCTGTGCCGGGCCGGTCATAGGGCCCTGGGCGCTGCACAGACATGAACTTCAGAGGCGGGTCGGAGTAGGACCTAACTTCCTCCTGACTGCTCTTGAACACCTCAATATATCTGTGCCCTATTCGCTCCTTGTGCTTCCCCAGGGCCTTCTCAGCTAACTCCTGAGAGGCAAACTGCACGAAGGCCTCCCCTGTAATTTTGCCCTCCGGGTCCACTGGCAGTGTGATCCCGTTCGGCACAATTTCCAACCCTGAGAAGAACTGAACAATTTCTTCCTTTGTGCATCCAAATGGGAGGCCCCGGAGCCGCACGAAGCCATCATTGGCGCTGTCAGCGCTGTTTGGACCGCTATGCTTCAACACCCAATCCATCTCGGTTCTGTGAGACTTGAATACCTCGATGTACCGGTGGCCCATGCTTTCCCTGTCTTTTTTCAGGGCCAGTTTTACATCATCTTCAGATTCAAGTTCAACAAAAGCCTCACCACTCTGCCTGCCTTCCCTAGTATAAATGAAATGGACCCCTGCAACCCCATCATGAATGGTGCAGTCAGAGAGAAAGTTCTGCACATCATCAATTGAGCAGGACCAGGGCAGGCCACGGAGTTTGACCACAAAGCCTTCACCTCCCTCAGGGCCCAGCATCATGGACACTTCACAGGACAGATGCACACAAGCTTGGGTACAGATATTGTAGCTGAAAGAGAGCAGAAACTATTTCACATCAGTTATTTCATACATTGAGTGAGAACTTACAGTAAATACTTCTCTCTTGGGCTTCTAACAAGATGAAGATGAGTCAAATTGAGACATCAAGCCAGGCACAGTGGCATGGACCTGTAAGGCCAGCATTAAGGAGTCCAGTTCAGCCTGGGCAACATTCCAAGACCTACTGAACCTCCCAAAATAGACATTCCAGGAATGCAATTCGATTTCAAGTCTCATAAAACAAGCTGACGACCTAGGATGCTCAGTCAATACTTTGAAAATGTAGTAGTGTCGATTACTATGGGCGTAGAAACACAATGTGTGGAGATAATATCCAGACAGGGGTTTGGCTCAGGGGTAGGGTGGTAGCCTTGAGCTAAAGAGCCCAGGCCTGAGTTCGAGCCCCACAAGACACACACACACACCACACCCACAAAGTTGTTTTCAAATGCAAGCATTTTATCTTTTTAAACTTGCAAATATTGAGACCTAAATATCTGAAATTACTTCACAGGCAAAATACGCGTTATACTTAATAATGAGAACAACCTGAGATTCTGGAGACAGGTGTAACTGTAGCCTTTCCTGCATAAATGTCCTATTACCAACTGCATATGTACACTTTAAGTATACATGTAATAAAGTGATGGCGGCTCATGCCTGTTATTCTAGTTACTCAGGAGGCTGAGATCTGAGGACTGAGATCTGAAGTCAGTTCGGGCAGGAAAGTCTGTAATTCTAATCATAGCAGTTGGCCTTTGGGGTGAACTCAAGATACAGGATGGGGTGGGGGGATTGTTCCTTGCACCTGTTTGTTCTTTTGCCTGTCCTGGGGCTTTCTCAGGGCTAGATAGAGCTCTACCACTTGAGCCACAGCACCACTTCTGGCTTTTTTTATGTATGTAGTAGTACCTAGGAATCGAACCTGGGTTTTTATGCACGATAGGCAAGCATTCTCCACTAGGCCAAACACCCGGCCACCCCTCCATTCTTAATGGCAGGATGACAGTACCTGGTCACATACCTCTGAAGACACCATGTAAATTCTATTCCCAGTCATCTACCATGTCATCCTAGACTACACCAAGCACTGCTTCTGGAAGTCTAAGAGTCACACTGGAAAATTTCACGACTACATCTACATCCTATAGCTACACTATAGACAGCTTACTTATCCAAGCCTCCTTTCCCTTACTTTCCTGACCTACCTCAGATAGTAGCTCCTTCTCACAAAATTTCTACACATTGTGTAACTGAACACACCCAGTGGAGAATTGCACGTGCACCCACAAAGAAATACGGTGCCTCTACTTTAGCATCAGCATTGCCAGCATTTTGGAGCAGCATTCCCTTTAAGTAGAGCCTGCCGACTTGTGCCATTACAGACACCTGGCTGTAAATGTGATCTCCACCGCTAGAGGTCAGTAGTGCGCTTCATCTCAGTCGTGTCTGCTATTTTCAAATGTCTCCATGGCCCCAAGAAGGGTGAACTACATCCCTTAAAGGGATGTACAAAGCCACCACAGCTTCCCCGTGGCAGTCCTTCCTATCAGGCCAACCTAGGAAACTTTTCTTCATTTTCTAAACAACAGTCTACTGGCATAATATGGTTAACCATCCTTTTTTTTTTTGGCCAGTCTTGGGCTTGAGCTCAGGGCCTGAGCACTGTTCTTGGACTTTCTCAAGGGTACAGGTCCACCACTTGAGCCTCAGCACCACTTCCAGCATTTTTCTATGCATGTGGTACCGAGGAATCGAACCCGGGTCTTCGTACATGCTAGGCAAGCACTCTACCACTAGGCCAAACTCCCGACCATCTTTTAACATAGGCCTTCTCAGTCTTGCCTGTAGCCGACCTGATATACTTTCCTTTAAATGCATTGTCCACCATTAAGGGCACATTTACGTGGCTAAGGATCATCTTGGAAGGACAAGTGTTCATCTTTGCATTGTAGTGTCCCTTCCAGTAGATCCCAGTCTACAGTGATAGGACCTCTCTAAATGTACTTAGGATATTCACTAATGCCTACTGTCAAAGTTAATGGCTGACCAGGCCCCCTTACCTCAAGCCATGATGAAGCCACACTCAGATACCACTCTGAAGGGAAGATAATGGGATCATTAATTTCTTCTCACTTCCTTCCCTCCTCAGTGCCTGGAACTTGCCACACTGATGCCGGAGAGATGTGACGCACACCGTAATTCTTCCTCCAAATATACTCTGCCCAACCTTCTGCTGAGCTAAATACTTCTAATCCTCCAGGTGTCACTGCCACTTTTCAGTCTTCCCATAAAATAAAAACCTTATTCCGCCGGCCTCAACCTAAAATCTAGTGTTTTTTACACTCCCAGCACTGTTCTGCTTTAAAGTTCTTCTCAAACAGCACTGGGAACAAACTAGCTCTGTTGTCTAGTGATCCCATTCTTAGCACAAACTGGAATGGGCACAGCAGGCCTCAACCCAGATTAGCAAAAGATTATAGCTGCCTAAGTGGTGTCAACATCTTCCAAGAATGTAGCAACCTACTTAGGCAGAAAAAGACAAGGGAAGTGTAAGAATTCATATGCATATATCTGAGGAGGCTGGACAAGGCCTTGCACAAGTTTTCTTTCAGAAACAGTGGAGGCTTAGAAGGGGTCAGAGAGCCATCTTTCCTGAAACCCATGTTTGCTTTTAACACCTTATTTTTACTATTCAATTTCTATTCCCATCTTCAATAACTAAAACTCAACTGAAAAAAATGCAATGGAGCTCTAGTTGAAATACTTAATGTTAGGGGCTGGGAGTATGACCTAGTGGTAGAGTGCTTGCCTAACATGCATGAACCCCTGGGTTCAATTCCTCAGTACCACATATACAGAAAAAGCTGGAAGTGGTGCTGTGGCTCAGGTGGTAGAGCACTAGCTTTTCGTTAAAGAGCTTAGGGACAGGGTCCCGGCCAGAGTTCAAGCCCCCACACCGACTTTCCAAAACAAGAAAAAACAAAAAATTAAAACTACAACTGCTGTATGATCCAATGATACCACTCCCCTGCGACCCCCACCCACCAAAAGTGAGGGTTAAGGAGAGATGAGGGGGTACGATATAAAAGGGGATAATGATGGTGTATTGAACTTAGATATCAGTTTGGTATTGCTGTATGTAATACAATACAGCTGAATCGAATTCCTCAATGAAAAAGCTTACCTCAAACAACCACAGATGCCTTCAGTGGGAGATACAATAGTTGATGGATTGTTCTTTGAAAAAAAAAAAAAAGGAAAAACAAGACATTGGATTTCTTGCCACAGAAACCTGGCATTCTGCTACTAATCTGGGCATTCCCAGGACAGGGCTTCCAATTTCAAAAGCTGTTTATTTATTTTTACAGAGGAAGGGTATTCGCTAGAATGATTTGTTTTCAACTTGAATTTCATGTGAACTGTATTTATCTTATACTTATACCCTGATTACACAGATGAGGAATGGGGTGCATACAAATGAAAAAGCCAGAACAGCTAGGAAATCTATTAGGAAATGCAATGCAATCAGGTTTTCACCAGGCTCCAATCCTATGCCCAGCCCACGACCTCCCTGGAGGCAGGGATCTAAAGAGTTGATACCCATTCAGGAATCTTTCAGATTCCTTTCCAACTCAGTTTATCCTAGCTCCTTTCCAAGCAGCTTGCAAAATGTCACCTAAGGCTTCCCCCGGGGACACCCCTTGGCTGGCTGTAGGCTACACTCTCTGGTTGGCATAGAGGATCAAGTGGTATGAGTACAGGCTGCATTACTTTAAGCATTGCCAGTGCAAGTTAGTATCACTGGCCAGGTAACTGGAAGGCACTGACAACACTGCCAGTGGGTGGAGTCCAAATACAAAATGCCTGTGCCCTGGAACCAGTGTGAGAATGCAGCAGAAAGGCTTAGATTCTGTATTTCTAACCAGTGTAGAAGTAGAGTGGTCTGACAGGATCAAAGCTGCCTCCAGGTAGAAGCAATCAGACAATCAGGGTGTGTCTTGAGTTCTAAGGTAAACAGGGCTGTGCACCACCCACCAGGTTCTTTTATTTGGACTGCAGCTGAGGTGGAACTCAGGCTCTACTCATTATCTACCTTCCCTCTCAGTCCCCACCTGTTTTCATTAGGAGCCCTTCACTTTCTAAGTTTTGACCTCCGTACTGTTGGAGTGTGTCCAGGCTACCCTGACTTTTACTCCTGAGTCAAAGTCTGCTGAATCGGATCACAGGATCCAGGCACAAGCAAGCCTGACTTTTCTGCTCTAAGACTTACCTCCAAGGAAGGTACAAGAGGTTTCAGTTTTCATCAAGCAACAGCGGCCAGAGAACCCCAAATTCCACCCAACGCTTTAAAAATGCAGAGGGCTCCGAGGAAAGTCCAGGTGCATCTTCTTTTTGTTCTTAACCTGAAAGGAAGATCAAATAGAGTAAATTACAGAAAGGGAGGAGATGTGCGGGTTTGGGCAGGAAGCCCCACTGAGGCCCAGAGACACTCTCCAAGTCTGTACCAGTCTCCACGAGGAGACCTAGTGTAGTGGCTGAGGAAGGTCTGGGCCTGTACAAGCTCGGGCGGGAGCTTCCGGGAGGGGGCGGGCTGGGGAAGGGCTGGCCGGTTCCTCTGCTTCCCCGCGGTGGGGTAGAGAAGGTTCGTGGAGTTGGGCCACTGGCTGGCTAGAACAGAACAGTTCGGGAGAGGGAGGTGGGTCTGGAGGGAAAGGGGTAGGTGCGTTGCAAGGAAGCTGGATGGCAGGATGGGGGGGGGGGGAAGGCCAAGGCCAAACAGGGGGAGCAGACGGGAAGTTTTCTGCGGCCCTAGGGCAGTGTCAAAGCTGGTGCACCTGCCAGGAAAGTGAGGGAAGGAGGGGCCTGTGTGACTTCAGGAAATTGGGGCAGGCGAGGGACTCACCTCGTCGGGGACGGGCCGTAGGGTCCGGAGTCCGGAGTCCGGGACGCTGAGACCCGTGTGAGCCAAGCCGGCGGCCGGACGTGGGTCACGGGGTGCCGAGGAGGAAGTGCCACCGCCGGCCCGCCAAGATGTCACCAATGGGAAACGCGTGCCTGCAGGTGCGGCCGCGAACCGCGCGTTTGGCCCGGGCAGGAAGTAGGGAGGGAGGGCGGGAGAAGGCGAACAGTCGTCAGTGATGGCCCAGGGGGGCAGGGAGGGGGCCGACCGCAGGGGAGGGGAGCGATCGGGCAAAGTACAGAGCACCACACAGGGAACCACAAAAGATCACCGGAAAAGAACGGGAACCTGCAGAGCTTTTGGTCTCCTTATCCCATCCTTCAACAAAATTCCTAAAAACTACACCCAGTAAGCAATTAGTCAAATGCTTTTGGGGGCTCTAAGTCCAAACACCAAGACGAGTGACTACTTTTTGTTAGGAACTGTTGTTGAACTCTTGAGGCTGTTTCAAAATAAAGCGGAAACAAGATGACTAGGACTACTGAATAATTATTCAAGCTATTAGTAGTGTGTTTCTTACTTATTGTGGTTTAGAAAGCCAAGCAGCTTTGCTGAAGATCTACCATTAAAGCCCTAATATAAGTACCCCAACCAGAAGAGTGTACTGCCTAGTTACTTCACTATAGATAGCTTTCAATTTTTTATTTTTAAATACCTACCAGTCCTGGAGCTTGAACTCAGAGCATGAGCACCATTCCTGAACTTCCCGCCCTCCAACCCCACCATTCTAGTGCTTTATCACTTGAGCCACAGCTCAATTTCAAGGCTGTTTTGGGCACTTAATTAAAAATCTAAGAGTCTCAGATTTTAGCAGCCTCCCAAGTAGTTAGGATTATACACACGAGCCACCACCCTTTAATATACTCAACAAGAATATGCTCCAGGCCCGGACAACTTTTTAAAGAACATCCACTTATAATACATGATATGTATGCTGCAGGAAGTTTTCCATTAACTTTTATCTGATTTTCTTCTCCCCCACTGGTTTATGTACTTTATGCACTGTGGCCACTTTTCTCAGTGTTCATTTCTCAAAAGCTGTATTACTAAAAGTGTTAAGTTTAAGGTTTTCTGTCTCCAATGCTTATATTAAAATCCACATGAGATGCCAGGTGAAGTGGCTCACACCTCTGGTCCTACTCAGGAGGCTGAGATGTGAAGATTGTGGTTCAAAGCCAGCCCTGGCACAAAAGTCCAGGAGTCTTGTATTTCCACTTAACTACTAGAAAACTGGAAGTGGAGCTGTGGCTCAAGGGGTAGGGCAGCAACCTTGAGCTGAAGAACTCAGGAACAGCACTCAGGCCTAGAGTTCAACCCATGACCAACGAAAACCCAAAATCCACACGAGGAATAAACCCTTAACAACAAATAAGCAACCCCGACTGCATTTTGCAAATATAATTCAAGAATCAAGACTACCTAAATTAATAGAAGACTAGATAAATAATCTGTGTTCATGGAATGAAGCAACTAGATCAATCTGCCCCCAACTGAGGAAGAAACTTCATTCCATCAATCGGTAGCAATATCCCCATGTAGCTAAAGAATGTGTGTACAGTCTGTCAAAGAAAATACAATTTAGCTTGGCACTGGTGGCTTTGGCCTGTAATCCTAGCTTACCCAGGAGGCTCAGATCTGAATCAAGTCAGCCAGCCCAGGGTGGAAAAGTCCAATAGACTATTATGTCCAATTAACTAGCAAAAGTCCAAAAGTGGTATTGTAGTTCAGGGACAGCACCCAGGCTCTGAGGTAAAGCCTCAAGAACCACACCAAAAATAGTTTAAAAAATAATAAGAAGGTGGGGAAGATGCAGGATGGGGAAATACTGACATTAGGTATTATAACCTTCTACAGCAACTTGCAGTATCTCTTGAGCAACAGTTTGAGAAGTCCTAGTAAGAGCCTGTGGGATTGGATATGGCTTCCCAGGGAGATTTTTAATATATAGCCCTTCAGAAGGTGTGCTACTTTTGCTTAGAAAGATGGGTTACTTCTACATTGCTTCAGAAAACCCATACCTTGCCCAAGTAGCACGCGTGCGTGTGTGTGTCTACAGGTGCTCAGACTGCTGTAGCTTTTATTCCTTCAGAGGAACAGAATACACAGCTGATAAAGGAAAAACAAAACAAAAAAACAAACCTAAAAAGGAGCTAGGAGCAGGGAAAGGAACATGATAGATTGGGGGGGGGGGGGGCAAGAGAGGGGAGCCATCTCTAGCACCTGGAAAGAATACACCAAACTTCACAGGTGGGCAGTTTCAGGAAACAAGTGCTAGACAAAACCAACAGTATTTTAACAGGAAGAAAACAAAACAACAAAACCAACAATATTTTAACAGGAAGAAAACATAAGCACTCTCAGACATCTTTTTACAGAATTTTAAAAATCGTTTGGGTTTCATATGGTTAATCTCACGTTGTTAGTGTATCTGACTTTGTTACCTGGTATATTGTATATGTTTATTTGCTCATTTGGAATAGGGAAGGGAAGGGGAATACAAGATAATTGGGAGGGGTGGGAAGACGGAAAAGGGAACAAAAATATAAGGGGTATCAATGTGTGAGAAATAATTGCACTAACATTTACATTTGTCAGGTAGTAACTCTCTATACATTACCCTGACAATAAAATAAAATTAAAAAAAATCCTTTGGGTTTTATATTTATGTCAATAATGAATGATAGTATAACACAGTAGTAGCCTGGTAATTCAAGTAGAAAAATACCACAAAACAGAAAGGGGGGAGACTTTAGAACATTCTTTCTGAATCAATTTTATCTGTACTTTAAATTTAGGAGCTTTTAAAATTTATGCCTGCTTTACTTTATTCTCAAATATCCCAATGGGAATACCACAGAACCAAGCTTATCTTAAGCCAACAGAATTTCCTTTCATTCCTTTATCTCTTTCCTCCATCTGTGACAGCTTCCCTTGTCTCTGAAGGAACCAACTCTTCTGACTGATCCTACAGACTTCTAGCACACAGAATTACAAGAAAAGCCAGAGGCTTTGGTACTTTACCAAAATCAAGCACATCAAAGACAATTACAGACATGAAAGTGTCAAAATGTCACAGAAGCTAGTACTTGAAATCCTAGCTTACCCAGAAGGTTCAGACCTAGAGGATAAAGGTTTGAATGGAGGACTGACAGTAAACTGAGGCTTTATCTCCAATTAGTAGGAAAATGCTGGTAGATCTTCTCATGTTAGACCTATCATCAGTGTGCCTGAGGCCCCAAGTAAGTTCAAGTACCATTTTACTTTTTTTGCTAGTACCAAAACAGAAAGAATATTGTTCTATGACAATAGTTTCACACATTTGTGACTAAGAGTTGTTCACTTTTAAAAGTTTGACTGAGCCAGATGTGATGATGGCTCATGCCTGCAATCCTAGCTAATCAGGAGGCTGAGATCTGAGGCTCTCAAAGCCAGCCCCAGCCCAGGCAATAAATTCTTGCGACTCTCATCTAAAATTAACCACTAGAAAACTGAATGTGGAGTTGTGGCTCAAGGGGTAGGACAGTGGCCTTGAGCTGAAGAGCTAAGGGACACTACCCAGGCAGAGTTCAAGGCCCATGACTGACACCCTCTTCTCTCTCCCCCTCAAAAAGCTTGACCAAAGCCAGGAACTGATTGCTCATGAGATCTGAGAATCAGTTTGAAGCCAGCCTCGGCAGGAAAGGGAGTGCAAGGATCATCTCCAATCAATCACAGAAGAAAGTCAGAAGTGGTGTTATGGCTCAAGTGGTAGAGCAAAAGGAGCTCAGGGACAGTGTCCAGGCCCTGAGTTCAATCCCCCACCCAGCAAAAAAAAAAAAAAAATCTGATCTAGAATTCATATCACTATCTTATTGGAAAGCACTATTGTATCAAAGTAGAAAAGCCTGGATTCTAATAAGAACAGAAGTGTCAATAACTGGTCTTTTTTTCAATGTATATGATATAGTTACTGACTTAAGAGCCATGTGAGATGAAATTGTATTTATGACATGAAGTTTCATTTGAAAAAATACTTGTGTCTTTGTGTTAAAAAATTTAATCCTTGCATTCTTAGATCTACAAGCACCCTGAAATTAACTTTCCATTTTCAAGAGTTCTAGAATCAGTTAAATTTCAGGAAATAATCTCATCCATTACTCAGATGCATGCAAAAATTCTTAACAAATACTAGTCCAAACCCAGCAACACAAAGCAGCAAAGACATCACGATCAAACTAGATTAAAAAAGCAACTATCAAATTTTCAAGGTCATTCCCAGGAATACAACATACTGATGTATCAACATACAGGAGAGTCAAGATAATTTTCTTAAATATTTTGAAAAATGCTGAAGTGAAAAATGCTATGGCAAGAAAGAATGAGAAGGATGTACACTGGCAGCTCAAAACTAAGATATTTTGGAGGCTGAGGGTCCCGGAGGCAACGTCGAATCTAAGTCCTCAGCCAGATTTCCATATAACAAGTGACAAGCTGAGCTGTCACTCATGTGGCTCATGAAAAGAAATAAAGAGTTGCTGGGAATTCAAAATTTGAGAAACCCTGAAAAGCACCCACTGACCCCACTCCAGATACTCAGATTCGGACTCTAGGGCTCCTGCTGCCTCCTAGGCTGGCTCGCTGTCTCAAGGAAAAATATTTAGGTGGCTAGAACTGCAGCTCATGCATTAAGTCCTGGTTCCAATTCCCATCCACACAAAAATAACTGATATGAATTAGAAAAAAAATCAGTTTTTGCTTGAACTATGTTCCAGCTCACTAAGCTGGCTCCCACAGAATTCAAGCTTAGTAAGGGAGTGGTGGTGGGGGGGAGAAAGGGTTCTTAATCGAGCAGGACGTACTTGTGTGACCTAAGTCCCGGTTGAACTGTGTCCTTGAGTAAGTGACTTAACCCTTTTCACTTAGGTTCAGGGGAGTTAATTTCCTTTTCAAAGTCATACTCCAAAGAATGTGGTAAAACCACCAACTCTGAACCTGCACATTACGGCCAAATGATCCCGCTCTCAAAGGCTTAGCCACAGGGCAGCACCGGCTCCCCTACAGTAGTACTCAGTATTTTGCCGTAAGGCAATTCTTACTTTCAGCAATTAAGGAGAAGGAAAAACCTCCATTAAAGAAAAAGGAATTCGCCAGCTTAAAAAAAAAAACTTATAACTTTGCCGGACGCCAGTAATCCTTGCTACTCAAAAAAGGCTGAGGTCTGAGGATGGCGGTTCGAAGCCAGCTCGGGTAGGTAACGTCTGAGGCTCTTATCTCTAATTACTCAGCAAAAAGTTTTAGCGGAGATACGGCTCGAGCGTCAGCCTTGGGCGAAAAAGCCAAGGGAGGGGAAGGCGCGCGCGCGCGCGCACACGTACGTTACAAAAAGTTCTTTTCACCGAGGCCAACATACGCTGTCTAGCCGAAGAAGGTACTTTCACTCTTAGAATACCGAAGCAAGAGTTCACTTTAAAAAAAAAACACAAAACGCCTAAAGGAGCACGAAGTGTGAAGACGGGCCCGCTCTCCTCAGCCCCGACCGGGCGGTGCCGGACGCCGAGGCCGCCACAAGCCCCCTGCCGCGCGCCGACAGCCAGCTGCAGAGGAGTCCCGGCTTCCCCGGCGGCGGGGCACAAGGAAGGAATCAGGAAGGGGGCGACCTCCCCGCCGCGCCAGCGCGGGTGCGGAGCTCCGCCGCCGGCCACTCCGGGACGCGGGTGGGGGATGGGCGCGGCCGAGCGCGCCGACCTCTCAAGTTTCCCCGGAGTGAGAGAACCACACGCTACTCACAACTGGAGGGGGAAAAAGAAAAAAAAAAAAGGAAACCACCGACTAACCTGACGAGGCCAAGGTATTTTTTCTTCGTCAAGAGCGCAAACGCGGGACCTACGGGCGGGAGACGAGCGCACTCGAGAGCAGCCGGCACACGCGCCGCCACGAGGAGGAAGAAAAGGCCGCCAGGCCGGCGAGCTGCAGCCCGGGCGCGGCGTGGGTGGGGCGGAGCGGCGCCTCCCTCACAGCCCGCCCGCCCGCCCTCCTGAGCGCGCAACCCGCCCGCCAGGCCCCGCCCGGCCGCCGCCCGCGCACGTGGCCCGCCCTCACCTCGCGGCCCGCCGGCCCGGCCGCCGCACGCCGCGCCCCACCTCCCGAGCCCCGGTTCCCGCTTTCGCCCTCACCGCCTCAGTCGGTCCCCGAGAGTCCCGACCTCGGACCCCAGCACCCCAAACTCGAGCCCCGGGGTCCCAGTTTCCGCTCAGCCTCCCGGTCCTCAGTCTACAACTCGGTTTCCGCCTCCGCGACCCCAAACGCCGGCCGCGGGTCCAGCCCTCCCCGACCCCAGGCCCAGCATCCCCTCGACCCGCCGGCTCCGGACTGGGCTACCGTCTGAGCCCAACTCCGGCCTCCCGGCCCCAAACTAGAGCCCCACTATCCAAGGTCTGGCCCCTACCCACCGCGGCTCCCGCCACCCCGACCGCAAACGCGAGCTGCCGTCGTCTGAGGGCCCGGTCCCCAGGGCTCCCCGATGCCGCCCCGGACTCGGACTCGCCCCCAGGCGCCCCTCACCTCGGGCTCGGAGCCGCCACGCTCCCGCTCTCACATCCGGAACCTCGGTCTGCCCTCGGAGCACCTAGAGGAGGGTAGAACGCGGGGCACTTGGCAGTTGTGGCTGAGGCAGTTGAGGCTTGTTTACCGTCACTAAGGAAACTCGCGGCAACGCGCTCGGGGAGGGGCTTCCGAAAGGCGGGGCTTCGAGGGCGGGCCCAGGGGCGGAAGGGCAGCGTCCGGCCCGTCGAGCGCACGCGGCGCGCCCGGAAGCCCCGGGCGCAACACACCCCAGCTCAAGCCCCACGTCCCGGACACCCAAAACGGCACCAGGAGAGCCCTCGTCCCGTTCCCACTTCTGGAAGCCGGAGTGGCGGCGAGCTGGCTTTTTATGAGCCCCACCTTCAGAAAGACGCGGGACTAACCTGCTTCTTCGACGGAGCCGGAAGAACGTAAGCGCCGCGGCGGGGCGGAGCCTTCAGCAGCGGATGTGGGGGGCGGGACCATCACGGAGCTATTCTGACGCGTCCAAAACGGAGCCACGCATTGGCCAGCCGGATGCGGGGCGGGGCTGGAGGAGGAGTGGGCCCGCCTCTGGGGCGGCAGGGCACCGGTGGCGCGTGCGCCCATTGATTTTAGCGGAAGGGCGGGAAGTTTGGGCGCAGCTGAGCGCTTGAATCTCGAGAGGCTACAGATTTGAAGACTGGAGGGAGAGAGGGAAATAAGCTTGGTTCTCAGAAGAAAAGAGACAGCCTAAAGGCATCTGTGAGGGTCAGTCTTACGGTGGGGTAGTCTGGTTGAAGTTTGGGTGTGTGTGTGTGAGACTTGAACTCAGATTTTGTCGGCTCAACGACTTACGCCAAATTTCCCCTCTGCTTAATGGGAGATAAATCTCAGACTTTTCTGCCCCGCTGGCTTCCAACCAAGAACCTCTATGTATCCTAGACTGGCCTCGAAAGTCAGTCTTTCTGCCACAATCTTCACATTCCTAGGATTACAGATTTGCAGAACATCCCTGGAGTGTACATGGAGCTCTGTCTCATGTGAGAGGAGAGTGAAAGAACTGAGAAAGCCAGTTGAAGGTCCAGCCATAGTATAAGCTAACTGGGCATTGGTGACTCACAAATATACTCCTAGATACACATCTAAAGTTGGAGGTTCAAGACCATCACCCCTGGATAGGAAACTCCCTGAGACTCTCATCTCCAGTTACCCCCCCCCCCCCAAAAAAGCTAAGTAATTGCAACCTGAGTTCAAGCCCCAGTACTGGTGCACAGGCAAAGCACCCTTGTCTAAATGCCACCTTTCTCCTCAGATAGGTTCGTCCTTTAGCAGACCTAGGAGGAATAGAATAAGTATGGAAGCAGGCAAAGTTCACTGCATTGTTCGCAAATCTTTTTTCTTGCCTTTCTTGTCCCTGGAACTAGAGATCCATTCTGGGTGGACCTCAGAGCTATGCAAGCAGTATATCGCTGAGGTACCAAAGCTGCTTATTTTATTGAGTCATAGAAAAATGAACTGTTGGACCAGGACTGTTGTCTAGCTGTAGAGTGCTTCCCTAGCATGCACGAAGCCCTGGGTTTGATTCCGTGGTACCACATAAACAGAAAAGGCCGGAAGTGATGCTGTGGCTCGAGTGGGTAGAGCAGTATTCTTGAGAAAGCCCAAGAACAATGCCCAGGCCCTCAGGACTGGCAAAAGAACAAAAAGAGAGAGGAATGAAAAATGAACTGTTAAAGCAGCACTGATAATGTTATGCCATGATGTAGGGAGGCAGCTCCTACCTAAAATACTAGCTATTTAGGAGACCTGAGGATTGCAGTTTGAAGGTAGCCTGAGCAGGAACATCCAAGAGACTTAATCTGTAGTTAACCAGGAAAAGGCCCGATGTGGAGGTGTGGCTCAAGTGGTAGAGCCCCTTGTGCAGAAGACTAAGGGACACTTTCTAGGTCTTGAGTTCAAGCACAAGAAGAGAAAAGTTAGATCCTTTACCTCCTAATTCCAGAAGAAAAAACCTTGATCAAGGCATGCAAGCTACTCAGGAAGCTAATATCTGAAGATCATAGTTGTATGGAAAATGGAGAATAGAAAAGGCCAGACTCATCATCAATAGGAGAGGATTGTTTATTGAGGAACAATGAGGGGCACAGACCTTCCCTTGGGATTGAGGTTGTGCTAGAGACTGGATATGGGGTAGGCTTTAGCTGAAGGGCTCAGGGACAGTGTTCAGGCCTGAGTTCAAGCCCATGACTGGGGGGGGGGCGGTTGGGGGACAAAAAGATGTGCTTAGGACTGGGTAGCTCTTTTTATTCTACCTCTGACTAACTTTTGTAAAAGTAAAAACAAGGAATTGAACCCTGCTCTTTGTGTATGCTAGGCAAGCACTGTACCACCAGGCCAGACTCCTGGCCCTGTTGATGTTTTGTCTTTTGGTCAGTTGTGGGTCTTGAACTCTGGGCCTGGGCATTGTCCATGAGTTCTTCAGCTCTAGGCTACTCCCCACCCTTTGAGCCACAGCTGCCACTTCTGGTTTTTCTGGTGGTTAATTGGATATGAGTCTCACATACTTGCTGGGAGGGTGACTCACGCCTGTAATCCTATCTACTCTGGAGGCTGAGATCTGAGGATCAAGGTTCAAAGCCATCCCAGGCACAAAAGGACCTGAGACTCTAATCTCCAATTAACCTCTATAAAATGGGAAGTGGGGCTTGGCTCAAGCATAGGGTGGTAGCCTTGAGCTGAAGAGCTCAGGGACAGTGCCCAGGTTCTGGAATAGGGTGGTAACCTTGTGACCTGCAAAAAAAAAGTCTCACAGACTTGCCTGACTGGGCTGGCTTTGAACCATGAATCTTAATATCTTGCCAGGGTGGCTTTAATCTCTAGACCAAAGCAATCACCCTGCTGCTGCCCTTCAAGTACCTATACTACGGGCATGTGCCACCACATCAAGTAAGCATCCAGTTTAATGAAAAAAATTTACAGAGCTGGGCACCACTTGCTTATACCTGTAAATCTAGTTGCTCAGTAGGCTGAGATCTGTAGATCACAGTTCTAAGCCAGCCCAGGCATGATAGACTTTGAGACTCATATTTTCAAATAATTGTAAAAAATGTCTGAAGCAGAGCTGGGCTCCAGTAGTAGAGGATGAGACTTGAGTAAACAAAGCCAAGAGAGCCAAAGACCCTGAGTTGAAGGCTCAGGAAACATCTTGTCCCCACAAAATAAGCAAAAAGGGGCTGGGAGTTTAGCCTAGTTGTAGAGTACTTGCTTAGCATGCATGAAGACCTGGGTTTGATTCCTCAGTACCACATACATAGAAAAAGCCTTAAGTGGTGTTGTGGCTCAACTGATAGAGCTCTAGCCTTGAAGAAATTCCAAGGACAGTGCTCAGGCCCTGAGTTCAAGCCCCAAGACTGGCAAAAAGAACAAACAACAACAACAACAAAACACCTAAACTGATGGACTGGGAGTACAGATCATGATGGAATGTGTATATAATATCTTTGAGATCCTGGGTTGTATCCCCAGCAACCCACATGCACCATTACAGTAAAGATAATTTCCTTGTTTTCTTTTCTTTTTTTTTGCATATTGAGAACTCAAGACAGCTCATAGCAAAGCAAGTGGCCTTGACCTGGAAGTATGAGTTGCCCAATACTCTGTAAAGATATTTTCTTTTTTTTTTTTTTCTTTTTCTTTTCTTTTTTGCCAGTCCTGGGCTTGAGCTCAGGGTCTGAGCACTGTCCTTGGGCTTTCCCAAGGCTAGAGCTCTACCACTTGAGCCTCAGCACCACTTCTGGCTTTTTTCTATGTATGTGGTACCGAGGGATCGAACCCAAGTCTTCGTGCATTCTAGGCAAGCACTCTACCACTAGGCCAAACTCCTGGCCCCTGTAAAGATATTTTCTGAGGAACAAAATCTTTCAAAATTTCAAATAGAAGCTGAGTACATTGGCTGATGTTTATAATCCTAGCTACTCAGGAGGCTGAAATCTGAGAATTGAGTTTCTAAGCCATCCTGAGCACTAAAGAATTTAAGTCTCTCGGGCTGAGAGTTAGGGCTTGCCTAGCATGCATGAAGACCCAGGTTTGATTCCTCGGTACCACATACATAGAAAAAAGCCAGAAATGGTGCTGAGGCTCAAGTGGTAGAGCTCTAGCCTTGAGAAAGTCCAAGGACAGTGCTCAGGCCCTGAGCTCAAGTCCAGGACTGGCAAAAAAAAAAAAAAAAAAAAAAAGACTTTAAGTCTCTTACCTCCATTTAATCACTAGAAAAGGGGAAGTGGGCTGAGGCTCTTGGGGTAGGGTGGTAGCCTGGAGCTGAAAAGCTCTGAGACAATGCCCAGGCCCCTGGGGTTGGGTGGTAACCTGGAGCTGAAGAGCTCAGGGACAGCACCAGGCCCACAAAAAAAAAAAAAAAAAAAAAAAAAAATTAAAAGTTCAAATAGAGTACAATGTGTAATCCCAATATGTAATCCAGAGAACAGAAATGAAGTTTGGACCAATTACTTATGTTGTGCATTTACATAAATTTGTTTATGCAACACTGCTTTTTGTAATGTAGTTTTGTGTGAGGTTGTATTCTTCTTTGACCCATTTCTTTTGGTTTGAGGCCCCTAATTCCTCTTTTTGTGGCTGATTAAAGCCACACTCTTCTACATCTCCTTTATCTAGGTATTGATGCTAAGAATGACTCCCACCTAGGTACTAATCACCATAGGGCCAAGATCAGCCACCAGAAACCCTCAGAGTTCCTGAAAGTACTCAAGGCAGCTCTTAAGCTGGGCCCTGCCAAATCCTTTTCTTTTTGCATAAACCACAACAAAAATGGTTCTTGGCTAGGAGTTGATCTAGTGGTAGAGTGCTTGCCCAGCATGCAGGAAGACCCAGGTTTGATTCCTTGGTACCATATACATAGAAAAAAGCCAGAAGTAGTGCTGTGGCTCAAGTGGTAGAGCTCTAGCCCTGAGTTCAAGGATCTGGGTTCAAAGCTGTCCAGAAGTGCAGCTGTGGCTCTAGTTAGCCAGCCTTGGGGTGAAAAAAGTAAGGGACAGTGCCCAGGCCTTGAATTCAACTAACTCCCAGTACTGGCAAAAGAAGGGGGGGGGTGGCTTTTTCAGGGGGCCTTGGTCTTGATTGCCGTGCTTCATTATGCTCCTCTAATTGGTCCTCAGTGGGGTGTTGTGTCCTTAGTGAACAGTGAGTACTGTGTTATCCCTCTCTTGTCCGTGGGTTTGCATTCTGTAGATTCAGTTACTCATGGTCAACACTGCTCCAAAAACATTGAGTGGAAAATTCCAGAAATATGCTGGTTTGAAATTGGGCCCTATTCTGAGTAGCCTGATGCAATCTCTCTTTATTCTGAGCTTTCTAAGTGTCCTTGTGTCCAACTTATTAATGGATGTGGTTACAATATTATTCTCAACAATCTCTTTGTACACACCACTGGCCTTGAGCTCCCTAAAGGCGCATGCCCCCATACCCAGCTGTTACATTTTTATTAGTCACTTCTGATTTCTTAATCTTATTTATAAGCTGTATATGTGGAAAGAAGCCCACTATATTTGGGGTTTGGCATAAACTGGAGATTTTTGCTGAGTGGGGGTGGGTGGGGCCTGGAACCTGTTTCTAGCAAAGAAAGGAAAGAAAGGAAAGAAAGAAAGGAAAGAAAGAAAATTGTAAACTGGGCCCGGTAGCTCATGCCTGCAACCCTAGCTACACAGGAAGCTGATATCTGAGGATCATAGGTCAAAGCCAGCCTAGGCACAAACGTCCCTGAGACTCTTATCCCCAATTAATCACCAGAAAACTGCAAGTGGCACTGTGGTTCAAGTGGTAGAACACTAGCCTTAAGCTGAAAAGCTAAGGGACAGCATTTAGGCCCAGAGTTCAAGCCCCATGACTGACCAAAAAAGAAAATTGTAGCTGGGTGCCAGCAGCTCCTAGTTACTCAGGAGGCTATGGTCTGAGGATCATGTTTATTTTTATTTTTTGCCCAGCCCTGGGCAGGTAAGTCCTTGAGACTTATCTCTGGTAAACCACTCAGAAAAGGCTGTAAGTGGCACTGTGGCTTAAGTGGTAGAGCGCCAGCCTTGAATACAAAAAAAAAAAAAAAAAAAAAAGCTCAAAGACAGTGCCCAAGTGTCCAGGCCCCGAGTTCAAGTCCAGAACTGACGAAAAAGAAAAAAGAAATTGTAAACATTTTTCTGTCTCTTGTGCCTGTAATAATCAGGCTTGAACTCAGGGCCTGGACACTGTCTCAGCTTTTTGGGTCAAGGCTAGTGACCTAGCATAGCTCCACCTCCAGCATTTGATGGTTACTCGGAGATAAGTCTCTTAGATGCCTGGCCCTGGTGGCTCAAGCCTATCATTCTAACTGCTCAGGAGGCTGAGATCTGAAGATCAAGGTTCAAGCCAACCTGAGCAGAAAAGTCCTGAGACTCTTGCCACCAATTACCCACCAGAAAATTGAAAGTGGAGCTGTGGTTCCTCATGAGCTGTGATACCCTTAAGTGAAAACACTACGCAGTGCTCAGGCCTGGAGTTCAAGCCCCCGTATCAGCACACACAAATGAAATAAGTAAAATGTGTTTAGGTGTGTGGGAAGAAAGGTTTTCCTGGGGGCTCCGCTGCATTAACTCCACATTCCTGGCTGTACACCAGCCCCTGCATAGTTGGGGAGGAGAGACATTGGGAGGCAAAAGGTGGCCAAAGAGTTCCTGAGCCTCATTCTGTCTAGGAAAAGAGGACAGGAGACGTCCCATGCATTCCTCTTAAGAGATAATTATCTGCCTAGCATTTTCCATTCCCTCAACTTTTGTTGAGCTTTTGTTTTTATATCCTGCTAACACTGGATTTTTTTTTTTTAAATCGGTCATGGAGCTTGAATTCTGGGCCTGGGCGCTGTCCTTTAGCACTTCAGCTCAAGGCTAGAGCTCTACCACTTGAGACCCAGCGATACGTCTGGTTTTCTGGTGGTTAATTGGAGATGAGACTCAGGGACTTTGGTGCCCAGGCTGACTTTGAGCTGTGATCCTCAGATCTCAGCCTCCTAAGCAAGCTAGGTTACAGGAGTGAGTGAGCCATAGGTGCCCAGCAACGCTAATAATTTGACTAAAAAATATTCCTGGCTAGGGCCTGGATTGTGGCCTAGAGGCAGAGTACTCACCTAGCATGCATAAAGCCTGGGTGTGATTCCTTGGTAACACACACACACACACTGTCACACGCAAGCCATAAGTGGTGCTGTGGCTCCAGTGATAGAGTGCTAGCCTTGAGAAAGCTAAACAACAGTGCCCAGGCCCTGAGTTCAAGTTCCAGGACCACCCCACCCCCCAAAAAATTCCTGGCTCACACCTGTAACCTTAACTACTCAGGAACCTGAAACCTGAGGGGATCATAGCTTTAGGACAATCTAGGCAGTAAAGTTAATCAGGGTTTTATCTCCAGTTCACAGGGAAAAGAAAGTTCAGGGCTGGGAGTTTGGCCTGGTGGTAGAGTGCCTTGAGCCTCGGTGTCGTGGCTCAAGTGGTGTAGCTCTAGACTTGAGAAAGCCCAAGGACAGGGCTCAGGTCGGGAGTTCAAGCCCCAGGACTGGCCAAAAAAAGAAAAAAAGGCCTAGGTGTGGAGGTGTTTCTCTTATCACTGGAGCCACAGCATCTCGAGCAGCACAAGCGCTCAGGGACAGTGCGGAGGCTCTGGACTCAAGCCCCAGGACTCCATCCCATCCCCATCCCCAAATCCCCAGCGTCTAGCGGGGCGCCAGCGGCGCACCCCGACCCTGGCTCCGCAGGAGGCCGAGCGCCCGGAGATCCCGGTGGAGGCCAGCCCGCGGGAATCTGATCTCCACCTAACCACTGAAGAGTCACAAATGGCGCCAAAGAAGCCCAGGGAGCTCCCAGACCCTGAGTTCAAACCCCAGGACTTTCACTAAAAAAAAAAATGTGGTTTGGTGTGTGTGAGCCGTGACAGTCACCCCCTCCCTGCAGTCACGGCATCCCCAGGGGCAGGCCTTCCTGCCGTGTATCCACTCCCCCTTCGGCTAGCGGCCGGGACTACAAAACCCAGAATCCTCGGCGCCGGCTTCGGGTCAGGGCTGCCCGGAAGGATCTCGCGAGCTTTGGAAGGCTGCGCCGCAGCCACAACCCTGCAGTGCTGCTGCTTCCGGCCCGGGATTGCGCTGTGCCGAGCGCTTGCCGGCAGTGTGGCTGGTTTGCACACAGCTGAAGTGGGTTGTTGTCTTGACTTAGTTTTGCCGGTGTTGTACCTGAACTCAGGCCTGCTGCTGTCCCGTAGCGCCCGCTGCACGTTCCCTCCTAGGCTGGCTTAGAACCTTCGTCCTTGGATCTCAGCCTCCTGAGTGGCAGGGGTTACAGGCGTGAGCCACTGCCGGAGCTCGGCTTTTCCCGCTTTGTCCTGGCTAATTGGAGATGTTCCAGACCCCCCACTCCCCCCAGTCCCGGGCTTGAGCTCAGAGCCCGAGCACTGTCCTTGAGCCTCAGCACCACTTCCGGCTTTTCTCTATGTGTGTGGTACCGAGGAATCGAACCCGGGTCTTCCTGCATGCTAGGCGAGCACTTTACCACTAGGCCACACTCCCAGCCCATGTTCTAGACCCCCCCCCCCCTTTTTTTTAATTAACCTGCCTGGCTTTTAACTGTGATCCTCAGATCTCAGCTTCTTGAGTAGGTTACAAGCCTGGGCTGGATGCCTGGCTTCCAGTTAAAGCGTGTTTGGGCAGTTAGGTCCCTCCCCAGGACGGCCCAGCGTCTGGTCTATTCCTTAGGCTCTTTAAGGAGTTATATTGGACCTCTAGGCTACGATTTACTAGCATAGGTACATAAATTGAAGATCTGTTGGCCCACCTTACTCTGGAATGAAGCTTACCAATCCTTAAGCAAGTGTTGTATTCAGAAATCCTCTCAAAATTCTGTGACATTCATGGGGATGGAATCTTAGGGCTTTGGAAAAGTAGTTCCATTTCCAATTTACATTTCCTTTGTTCATCGCAACCTGCTACTTAGGATAGTCTCATGAACTTTCCTGCCCCGCCTAGCTTCAAACTGCAACTCTCAAATCTCAGCTTGGGGATTAGCTTATTCCCCAGGGTCAAGCAAAGCCCTGAATGTGTGCTCACTTGTTTGCCTGCAAGCAGGCCTTTCCAACCTTGGTCCCTAGAGACAATGGTCCCCACCCCCTAGGTGGAGCTTTTCACTCTGGTCCTGGCCCAAGACTCTGGTCCCCAGAAAACAATAGCCTTTCTTTTATTTTCTGCTTCCTTAAGATCTAAGCTCACCTCCATGTCCTGTTCCTCTCACCACCACCAAACCCTCAGGTCTGTGCTCTCCCTGGCAAACAGTCCTCACCTGTAGACCATGGAATCCAGCCTATTCCTTTTCCTTAACCGCCTCTAATTCTAGATAGGCTTGGGGGGCTAAGAGCTGAGGGTCATAGTTCTAAGCCAATCCTGGCAAGACAGTGTGAGACACTTATCTCAAATTAAGCACCAAAAAAAAAGCCAGAGTGGAGTTGCTGCTTAAGTGATAGAGTGTTAGCCTTGAGCAAAATAGCCAAGGAATAGCACCCAGACCCTGGGGAAAGAGAGAGACAGACTAGTGTGAAATAATACTAAATCTAAGTAATGCCATCTTGATAGAAGTAAATGGGAGATGGAGACTTTCTGAGAAGTAGAGGTTACAGAGGGCATTCTTCGGATTAAAAATGTCATACATTGTTGGGCTCCAGGAAGCTTATGCTTCCTCTAAATAATTGGGGTCCTGATTGTCCCTTCTGTTCCCACATTAGTTGGCTCTGGCTATCTATCACACTTATTAGGAATAAGTTATCCTCATCTAGCTTGCTTTTTTTGGGCCAGTCTTGTGGCTTTAACTCAGGGCCTGAGCACTGTCCTTATACACTGTCCTCAAGTCTAGAGCTCTACCACTTGAGCCACAGCACCACTTAGAGCTTTTTCTGTGTATGTGGTACTGAGGAATCGAATCCAGGGCTTCATGCATGCTAGGCAAGCACTTCAAGCACTAGGCCAAACTGCTGGCCCACTTGCCTTGTTTTATGTCTAACACTTGACTTCAGTTTAAGTATCCTTATCCAGTTTGCTCTACCTAGGATTAATCTGTGCAACCAATCCCCCTCCTTTCCCTTCTTTCCCCCTTTCCTTCCATCCTGTCCTTCCTATTTTTTTCTCCTGCTGGTACTGGGGCTTGAACTCCAGACCTGGGTACCATTCCTTAGCTTTTTCATTTAAGGCTAGTGCTCTGCTGCTTGAGGCATGGCTCTCTTCTGGCTTTTTGTTATTATTTTTTTTTTTTGCCAATCCTGGGGCTTGAACTCAGGGCCTGGGCACTGTCCTTGAGCTTTCTTAAGACTAGTATACTACCATTTGAGCCACAGCACCACTTCTGCCTTTTTCTGTGTATGTAGTACTGAGGAGTCAAACCCACGGTTTTGTGCATGCTAGGCAAGTACTCTACCCCTGGCCACATACTTGGTCTCCCAGAGTTTTCTTCATGGGATGGCTTTGAACCACCATCCTCAGATCTTAGTCTCTGGAGTAGCTAGGAGTATATGTGAGAGCCCCTAGCACAGGGCTAAAATGTATGATCCTTATAAACTTTCTTCATCATGCTCAAGCATTGCAGAACATTTGTCTGCATTGCTCTCAGTATATCCAGCCCAGCTGCTGCAATGGAAACCTGGGCTTAACATAGTCCTGACCCTGCTACCTCTACCACCTTAATTCCCAGCGTCTGGGCCTTCTGCACTCTACAGTTTAGTGTGTGTGCACGCGTGTACACACACACACACACACGTGTGTGTATATGATGTATATGTATCTGATACGTATTTCTCTCTCTATATATATATATTTACATTTTTATGTTTTGAACTCGGGGCCTGGGCACTGTTGAGTTCTTTTTTGCACGAGGCTGTGGTCTACCACTTCAGCCTGTTTTGGTGATTCATTGTGGGTGGGTCTCGGGGACTTTCCTGCCCAGGCTGGCTTCGAACCACAGCTCTTCAGATCTCAGCCTCTGGGCAGCTGGGATTACAGTTGTGAGCCACCAGCGCCCGGCTCGTCAGCTTTTCTGTGTTGTAAGGAGGTTTGTGAAGTCCCGTTATTTATTTATTTATTTTTTAGCACATTTTACTGTCATTGCTACCGTCAAGACTTTGCTGCGGGTAGTGAATTCCTGGGTTGTCCTTCCAACTTGTTCTCCCCTCTCCCCCAAATCTCTGATTTAAGCAGCCCTGTCCAGCTAGGGCAGAACCTGCACCACCGCCCAGCTCACCAGGTCCCCGCCTAGACGTCTTGTTCTTGCGCGTGCGCAGCTCTGGTCCCAAGTCTTCCTCCACCCCCACTTCTAGGAGCTCGCGCTCTTGCGCATGCGCCACTCGGGTTCGCAGTCGGTTTTTCGAAATGCGGGGGTTGCGCTTGCACAGCTTCGGTCTGGGAAAAGTCGGGTCCTACTCCGGGTCAAAGGGCAACCAGCACGCAGAACTTCATGCCGAGACCCAGTGCGGCGGGCGGCTCCGGACCGGGCGCTAGGCAGGGGCGGGGTCTCCCGGTCTTCCTCCCCGGGGCGGAGCACGCGCGCCGCCTGGTGGCCGCCGCGCGCACTCGCGCTCCCTCCCGGCTGCCCCCGGTGCTGGCCTGGACACCGTGCTGTGAGCGCTGCCCGGGCTGGCCTTGAACCGAGAGCCTCCTGAGCCACTGGCGCCCGGTGGTGTCTCTTTAGGGCTCTGAAGGTCGATTCATTTATCACCCTACTCTGAGCACTGGGAGCTCCAAGAGCAGTTCCCCAGTGGAAGGTGCAACGGATGCGATTTTTATTCCCCAAGGCCCAGATCCCCTGGCTCCAGGGATGGGAGGGGCCCTTGGCCTCTTCCATTCAGGGCTGGCTTCCTTTTGCTCTGTTCTCCTCCCCCCTTCCTTCTGTGCCAGCCCGGGGGGTTTGCACTCAGGGTCTGAGCACCGCCATCGGGCTCCCTCAGGGTCAGCGCTCTACCTCCTCAGCCACAGCACCACTGTGGGCCTTTTCAGTCTCGGTGCATGCTAGGCAAGCACTCTACCACTAGAACACGCTCCCGGCCCATCAGGGCTGGCTATCCCTTGAGCCACACCCCTTTTCCAGCTTTTTGGTGGTTAATTGAAGATAGTCTCAGGGATTTTTCTGCCCCAGCTGGCTTCAAACTCTGGTCCTTCGATCTCACCCTTCAAGCAGCTAGGATTACAGGTGTGGGCCACCACCACATCCTGGTTTCTTTAAAAAGAACGAAATAGCTCTGGTTGTGACAGGCACATAAGCTACACTCAACCTAGAGATGGCAGAACTGTGAAACCACAGGTTTAATCTGACCTAACCCCTGGCCAATGGTGGTGATCTTTAGCTCCACCCTCCCTTGGCGTGGAGGACTGTTTGGATGATTCCCAACTGCACCGATAGTCTATTTTATGTAAGGTCCAGGTCTACTTGTACTTTAGAGCATAAACATCAGATCTCTCCCTAGTAACATTTCCTTCATCACTGCAGAAGAGGCTACACCTGTGTGTTTAGATTTCAAGTTCTAAGGAGACATGAGGTATATGAAGTATGTCTTTGTGTAGGGGCTGTTGCCCCTCTTCTGCAATGTGAGGCCCTCAGGAGAGCCTCTGAAATCATACAGGGTTTTTCTGCCTGTGAGATAGCGGGCTGTTACTCATTCCTTACATTTAGCCCAGACTGCTTACTTCCACTATCATAAACCTTAGTTTGACCTGGGTACACTGATTTACGCCTGTAATCCTAGCTACTCAAGATGCCGAGATTTGATCATTTTGATTCAAATCTAGCCTAGGCAAGAAAGTCTGAGACTTTTATTCCCAACCAGCAAAAAGTCAGGTGTGGCTGAAGTGATATAGTGCCAACCTTGAATGAAAAAGCTAACAGACAGTATTAGGCCCCAAGTTCAAGTCCTAGTCCTACTGTGTGCCTTTGTACACCTGTTCTTGCCCTTCTGAGAGTCTTTGAAGTTCCTTTGATGTTTTCTGCCCTTTCCAGTGGAGCCAGTAAAGTTCCTAGGGAAGAGGGTTCTGCCTGGTTCCTAAGGTAAGTATTTTTATTTACCAGTCCAGGAGCTTGAACTCAGGGCCTGGGTGCAGTCTCTGAGCTTGTTTTGCTCATGGCAGGGGTTCTACCACTGAGTAGTTTATTGGAGGTCAAAGTCTCATGGAGTTTTCTACCCAGGTTGGCTTCAAACCTTGAGCTTTAGATCTCAGCCTCCTGAGTCGGTAAGATTATAGGCGTGAGCCACTAGTGCCCAGCTAGATACAGAATATATGATATTGTCACAAAAAATTTGCAATGATACACTGAGGTAGAGACAAAGAAAGTTCATTAGTAAGCCACACCAAGGCAGTACACAACCAGAAGTGGGTGGACACATCAGATGACAGGTCCAGGAGAGCCCTAGGTTTGGGGATATTTATGGTGAAAAATGTGGTCTGGGGAAACCAGCACTCGTGGCTCACACCCATAATCCTAGACACTCGGGAAGATAATCTCTGAGGATTGCCATTCAAAGCCAGCCTTAGCAGGAAAGTCTGTGAGACTTTTTTGTTGGTGGTAGTTGTGGGGCCTGAACTCTGGGCCTGGGCACTGTTCCTGAGCTCTTCAGCACTCTACCACTTAAGCCCCAGTACCACTTCTGGTTTTCTGGCAGTTGATTGGAGACGAGTCTCATGGACTTTTGTGGGACCGGGCTGGATTTGAACCCTGATGCTCAGATCTTAGCCTCCGGAGTACCTGGGATTACAGGCAGCTAGGATCACAGACGTAAGCCACCAGCACCTGGCTCTATGTGCTTTTAAGCGAGCTACAATATTTCTAAACTCCTGCTTCTACCCCTCCGCAGGGTTTTTTCTTTTCTTTTTTTTTTTTTTTAAGTAGTTGTGGGGTTTGAACTCTGGGCCTGGGAGCTGTCCCTGAGCTCTTCAGTTCAAGGCTAGTGCTCTACCACTTGAACCTGGTTTTCTGGTGGTTAATTGGAGGTAAAAGTCTCACTGACTTCTATGCCTGGGCTGGCTTTGAACCATGATCCTCAGATCTCTGCCTCTTGAATAGCTAGGATTACAGGCGTGAGCCACCAGCACCTGACCCTTCCACAGTTTTAACACTGATAAAGTGTTAATGTTTTTCTCATATTTGTTTCAAGATGCTGGAGTTTTCTTCCTGGCTTCACATATCCAAAGCTATTGGCCCATTCATTCTCCCTTGTATGTTTTTGTTGTTGTCCGTGTCCTAGGGCTTAGACTCAGGACCTGGTCACTATTTTTTTTTTTAACCTCAAGGTTATAGCTCTACCACTTGAGCCACCAATTTCACCTCCAGCTTTTAGGAGCTTAACTGCAGATAAGATTTTCAAGTCTCGTGGACTTTCCTGCTTTGAACCAACATCTTCACATCTCATTAGAACTACAGGCACAAACCACCAGCACCCAGCTTTCCACTGGACTTTTAGCTCTCATTTCCTTCTCTGTTTGTAGTAAATACCTTTTCTAGTTCAAGCTGGTCACTTAGAACAATTTGAAATCTTGTGTAAGATAGACATTTAATACTGCCAGTTTTTCCTATAAGCTGCGCTTTAGCTATATACAATTCATTATTCATTCCGTTTAAAATTCTCTGTCAGGTTCCCTTGAAAGCACTGTGATTGGGTCTTATCTGTGGACATTAACTGTGCTGCCTTTATTCTGGAAACAGCTTGGCCCCTCCTTGCTTTTACCATGCAGTACCAGTAAACTAGCACCGATCAGGAGATAAGTAGTTATATACATAGATGTACTTCACAAGTAACTCTTCTCTACTGTGTATGGCCACAGATTGATGTCTTTTTTTTTGTATATGTGCAGGTCCTGGGACTTGAACTCAGGGCCTGGGTGTTTTCCCTGACCTTAAGGGTAGCGCTTTGTCACTTGAGCCACAGCTCCATTTCTAGTTTTTTGGTGGTGAATCTAAGAGTTTTGGATACTTTCCTGCTCAGCGGGCATTGAACTTCAATCCTACATCCTCAGCCTCCCGAGTAGCTAGGATTACTAGCTAGGCATGAGCTATAAGTGCTGGCTTATGCACATTTTTGCACTGAATGCCCAAGATTCCCAGGCCCACTCTCCAACTAGCTTCAGCCTCATATGGCTAGAGTATGCAACCACAGTTTGTTTTGTTTTTGCCAGTCCTGGGGCTTGAACTCAGGGCCTAGGCACCGTCCCTTAGCTTCTTTTGCTCAAGGCTAGCATTCTACCCCTGGAGACAGCCCCACTTCCCTCTTTCTAGAGATTAATTGGAGATAAGAATCTCACAGTCTTTAGTGAACAGGCTGGCTTTGAACTTCGATCCTCAGCTCTCAGCCTCCAGAGTAGCTAGGATTACAGGTTCACACCGTGCTCAGTTCACTTCTGACTTTTTATGTGTATGTGGTACTGAGGGATTGGACCTGGGGCTTCATGTGTATCAGGTGTGCACTCAACCACTAAGTTACATCCCTAGCCCAGGAACATAGTTTAAAGGATCCTCAGGAAATCCAGAAAATATGGAGATGGAGTTGGAGGCATGGCTCAGTTGGTAGAGCCATGAGTGAAAGCGATAGGTATACCAAGTTTGATTCTAGGTCTTAAAACTAAAACAAAAGATAAGAAAATATGAAGAATCAAGGCACATTAATTGAAGAGAAACAAAGGTTGTAATTTCTCAAGGGAATGTGGATAAAAAGGAACATGTCCTGCTTCGACAAATGCAAAGTTCTTTCAATTAAAATGCTGGGTAGCAAGTGCATTTCTAATAACACTGGCTGAGTTATAGTGAACAGATGTTTTCACTATACCCACTGAAAATCTAGAACAATCCATTCATTGTATAGCATAACAAAGTGCTTGGTAGTCAAATACTTTATGTGATATTTCACTGAGGGAACCTATCTCTGTAGCCCTTACTGTCTATCTCTTTTGCAGAGTTAGGTTAAAAAATATTAACCGGGTATCAGTGGCTCATGCTCCTAGCTTCTCAGGAGGCTGAGATCTGAAGATCATGGTTTGAAGCCAGTCCGGGCAGAAAAGTCTGTGAGACTTGTATCTACAATTTGTCACCAAAAAGCCAGAAGTGGAGCTGTGGCTTAAGTGGTAGAGTGCTGGCCTTGAGTTAAAAAGACTTAGGCAGGCAGGGAATGTGGCTGGCAATGAGTACTTGCCTAGCATGCATGAAACCCTTATAGACAGAAAAAGGTGGAAGTGCTAGCCTTGAGCACAGAGGTTCAAGGACAGAGCCGAGGCCCTGAGTTCAAGCCTCAGGACTGGGGATTGGGGGAGGAAGAAACAACCTCAGGCATAGTGCCTAGTCCTGGAGTTCAATCCCCAGCATGCTAAGACCTTGTGCTTCTCAGTTGTTGTTTTAGTCGGGGGCTTGAACTCAGGGCCTGAGCACTGTCCTTGGACTTTCTCTCAAGGCTAGAGCTCTACCACTTGAGCCACAGCACCACTTCCAGTTTTTTAGGTATGTGGTACTAAGGAATTGAACCTGGGTCTTTGTGCATACTAGGCAAGCACTCTACCACTAGGCCAAACTCCTGGCCCACTAAGGCATTGTGCATGATTAGGCAGGCACTCTGACACTGGGCTACCTCCTATCTTCTCAGCTGTTAATGTGTGTATGTACATACATACATACACACATACACATATGTGTATATATTTTTTTGAGGGGGGTTGATTCTGGGGCTTGAACTCAGGGCCTTTGCTGAAGGCTCGTGCTCTATCACTTTCATTGCTTGCTTTTATGGTAGTTTAACAGAGATAAGAGTCTCCCAGACTTTCATGCATAGGCTGTTTTCGAACTGAAATCTTCAGATCTCAGTCTCCTGAGTAGCTAAGATGACAAGCATGAACCACCAGTGCCCGGCTTCAAAATAGTGTTCTGAAGGGCTGAAAGCACACGCCCCTCAGCGAGGGTCCTTGCTGTGTACCCGCTGGTGGATGTGGAGGTTGGAGCTCTGGCTGAAGCCCTTCCCACACTGCCCACACTCGTAGGGCTTCTCCCCCGTGTGCACCCGCTGGTGGATGAGGAGCTTGGAGCTCTGGCTGAAACCCTTTCCACACCGGCCACAGTGGTAGGGCTTCTCCCCAGTGTGCACACGCAGGTGAATGCGAAGGTCCGAGCTCTGGCTGAAGCCCTTCCCACACTCGTAGCACTGGTACGGTTTCTCTCCCGTGTGGATGCACCGGTGAATGTGCAGGTTCGAACTTTGGCTGAAGCCCTTCCCACACTCCCCACACTTGTAGGGCCTCTCTCCCGTGTGTACCCGCTGGTGGATGTGCAGGTTGGAGCGCTGACTGAAGCTCATGCCACACTCCCCGCAGGCGTAGGGCTTCTCCCCTGTGTGCACTCGCTGGTGGATGTGCAGTTTGGAGCTCTGGCTGAAGCCTTTTCCACACTTGTCACACTTGTAAGGTTTCTCTCCTGTGTGGACGGCGTGGTGGATGAGCAGGCTGGAGCTCCGGGTGAAGCCTTTCCCACACTTGTCACACTTGTAGGGTTTCTCGTCTGTGTGGACAGTGCGGTGGATGAGCAGGCTGGAGCTCCGGGTAAAGCCTTTCCCGCACTGCTCACACCTGTAGGGTTTTTCTTCTTTGTGGTCCCTTTGATGATGTGGTAGCTCTGAGTTCTGATGGAAGGGTTTCTTACCCCGATCCCATTTACAAAGTTTCTCTGCAGTGTGGACAGTCTCATGGGAATGAAGTCTGTCCTCACAGTGCTCGTGGCTACAGGATGTCCCATCTCTGTGAGCGCTCTGATGACTGCGACTGACCGACTGAGGTTTCGGTTTACAAATATCTTTACAATTACGGTCAATGCTATCCAGAGATCCTTTGAACTGGCCATTCTGGCAAGGTGCCTCACCATGGAGCAATGGCGCCCCCACCTCTGTGACGTCAGATGCAGGGTGAAATTGAGGGCTGTCAGAAGAATGGGCCTCCTGAGGACTCTCTCTTACTAACAGTTTCCCCTCAATGCTCTCTTCATTTACAAAGAGACCTTTAGTCTCCTGAGACTTATTCCTACAGAATGACACAGAGGAGTCTCGTATGGCCATTTGGATTTAGACTTTTCAAAGAAAAAAAATATTTTTTTTCACTTTCAATATTTATGAAATCACTTTGAAGAGCTACCACATTGTTTCTGAAAATATGATAGATTTCTTTTCTCCACTTTAAAAAAAAATATATACATACACACACACACACACATACACAAACACACACACAAAAGTTCTGGGGCTTCTTAGGGCCTGGACGCTGTCCCTGAGCTTTTTTTTTTTTTCCTTCTCTAAGTTAGTGCTCTACCACTTGAACCACAGCTTTACTTTCAACTTTTTGCTGGTTAACTGGAAATCAGAGTTTCACAGACTTCCCTTTTTTGGCTTCAAATTATGATTGTCAGATCACAGCCTCCTGAGTTTCTGGAATTCCAGGTAGAGATGCTGGCACCTGGCTTTTCTCCACTTACGTTGAAGACCTCGTTCAGGATTCCAGTTCAGTTGTCCCTTGAAGAGTCATAATGTAATCCTGGTGTCCAGGTATGGAGTGGCTGTGGTTTCTTCCAAAATTAAATAGTAGGAAAGCTCATATATGGAGTGCTTATGTTCTTTCTCTTTAAGAATCTCCATAGAATTTCCATTCAGCTCTCCTAGGAAAGGATTCAGTGGTAAGATTTTAAAAAAAGAAAGGGTAGATTTTAAGATTTCAGAACAGGAGTGCCTAAGGCACAAACACTTGTTAACTAGGACAGCCTTTGGCTTGTCCTAGGAGTCATCTCCTTTAACAATGTCAGGAGAAGGGAGACCTGTATTCAGCTTTTCTTTTTTTTTGGTGTGTGTGTGTGTGTGTGCGTGCGTGTGTGTGTGCGCGCACGCGCGCACACACACATGCATGCGTGCCACTACTGAGACTTGAACTTGGGACCTGAGTGCTGTTCTTTAGCTGTCTGCTCAAGGCTGCTCTACCATTTGAGCCACATCATCACTTCTAGCTTTTTGGTGGTTAACTGGAGATAGGAATCTCATGGACTTTTCTGCCTTGGCTGACTGAGAACTCAGATCACAGCTTTCTGACTAGCTAGGATTACAGGCATGAGCCACTGGTTACCAGCTTGAAAAGATTTCTGAATAAAAAAAAGTAGGACAAAATAGGTTGATAGTACAGGGAAAACTTTGGAAGTTATAGGCATAGTAATTATTTTCTGCATGGTTCTACAATTGCCCCCCCAAAAAGAACAAGAATTAACAGTGGCTCATTCCTGTAACCCTTGTTACTCAGGAGGCTGAGGTTTGGTGATCACAGTTCAGAGGCAACTAGGGCAGGAAAGCCTGGGAGACTCTGACCTCCAATTCATCAGCAGAAAAGCCAGAAATGGAGGTGAGGCTCAAGGGTTAGTGTGTCAGCCTTAAACTGAAAAAGTTAAGGTACAGTGCCAAGGCCCTAAGCACTGGCCAAAAAAAAAAAAAAATTGACAATTAGGATTGCATCAAATCAAACATACTTTACAAGGAAACAAAAGACAACCCACAGAGAGTATGAAAATCTTTGCCAGATAGTGAACAAATAAAGGATTCATATTCAGAATATGCAGAGAGCTCAAGACATTTAAACAGCAAAATAACTCAAAAGATGGCCAAATGAACAGTTCTTAGAAGAAGAAATACAAATGACTCATACATACATGAAATGTTGAGCATCTTTAGATGTAAGGAAATGCACATCAAAATAAGATTGTATTTCACCTTGATGTCAATTATCAAGAGAACAACAAATGCTGGCGAGGATGTTGGGGAAAAAGGGAATAAAGGTTCCTTACACACTGTTGGTGTGTGGGTGGACATACCCAGGATCCTGAACATGCTAGACAAGCATCCTGCTCTGAGCTATTCTCCTCACACCTACTGTTTCATAACTGGTGTGTGTGTGTGTGTGTGTGTGTGTGTGTGTGTGTGTGTACAGGTGAAGGGATTAAACTCAGGGTCTGGGCATTTTCATTCAAGGCTGGTACTCTACTACTTGAGCCACAGATCCACTTCTGGCTTTTTGGTGATTAAGTGAAGATGAGTCTCACAGATTTTGCTGTCTAGGCTGGTTTCAAACTTGTATCCGCAGATCTCAGCATTCTTTTTTTTTTTGGGTGGGTCATGGGGCTTAAACTTGGCCTGGGCACTGTCCCTGAGCTCTTAAACTCAAGGCTACTGCCCTACCCCTGAGTCACAGTTTTTCTAGAGGTTAACTGGAGATAATAGTCTCAGGTTCTTTTGTGCTCAGGCTGGCTTTGAACCATGATCCTTAGATCTCAGCCATCTGAGGAGCTAGGATTACAGGCGTGAGCCACCAACACAGCCAGATCTCAGCATTCTAAGTAGCTAGGATTATAGGTGTGAGCCACCAGTGTCAAGCTTATTTTATTTATATATACTTATGTATATAAATCTGTATTATATAATACTACATGTACTATCATATAATGTGCATGCTCTCTCTATATACTATATATAAATATATAGTATGTATGTATATATCTCAAGAACAGCACCCAGGTTCTGAGTTCAAGCCCTAGTACCTATATGAAAACAAAACTTGCCATACAGCAAAGTGTCAGGCCATCTTATTCCAAGGCCTGATCTAGCTTGGCTGTATAGCAAAATGAAAATGTTAAGGTGAAGACTGAGAGATTCATATGGAATAACAAAAAAGCATGGCTGGGGTGTGGCTTAGGAATAACAGAAAAACTTGGCTAGGGATGTGGCTTAAGAGGTAGAATGCCTGCTCTGTAAGCATGAGGCACCAAATTCAATCCCAAGTACCCCCCCCAACACGCAAAATAAATACTCATCTCCTGGGAATGAGAGTATTAAAGATAGGATGAAGTGACAGAAAATGATCCAGGAGCTGGATGTGGGGCATCGTGGCTCACACCTGTAATCCTAGCTGCTCAGGAGGCTGAGATCTGAGGATCAAGGTTCAAAGCCAGCCCAGGTACAAAAGGACCTGAAACTCATATCTCCAGTTAAACTCAAAAGTGATAAATGGGGATTGGCTCAAAGGTAGGGTGGTAGTCTTGATCAGAAGCGCTCAGGGACAGTGCCCAGGCAGAGTTCAAGCCCCAAGACACCGCCCCCCCCCCCCAAAAAAAAAGATATGATTGAAGAAGTAACACACAAAAAGATGTTTCTGGGCTGGGAGCATGGCCTAGTGGTAGAGTGCTCACCTAATATGCATGAAGCCCTGGGTTCAATTTCATACACAGAAAAAAGCTGGAAGTGGTGCTGTGGTTCAAGTGGTAGAGCCTTGAGCAAAGTGTATTTAAGCCCTAGGACTGGCAAAAAAAAAAGAAAAAAAGAATCTCAGACTTTCTTCTGCCTAGGTGTAAGCTCACTTCAAACCTTAGTCCTCATACCTGTTTCCTCAGTAGCTAGGATTAGTTGAGAGCCAGTGGCCACTAGCTCTGTTTTATTTTTCATGAGGTCCTAAGGTTTACCAGTTTGTGCTTTGGCTATGGGTCATTTGGTGAAACAGTTTTTTTTTTTCTTTCTTTCTTTTCTTTTTTGTGTAAGACTGGAATTCGTACTCAGTACCTGACACTTTGGGTCATTGAGTGTCTGTACTCTACCCCCACCGAGCCACACCTCTCTTTCATTCTGCTTTTATAGACACTGCACACTGAATCTTGAGTTTTCTAAGAAATGATTTTTTTTGGGTGGGGGGCAGTCTTAGGTTTGAACTCAGAGCCTGGGCACTGTCCTTGGGCTTTCCTAAGGCTAGTGCTATATCACTTGAGCCACAGCACCATTTCCGGCTTTTTCCATGTATGTGGTACTGAGGAATCGAGCCCTGGTCTTTGTGCGTGCTAGGCAAGTACTCTACTATGAGGCCAGATACCTGGCTTATTAATTTTTTAAAAGTAAATATTAACTATAGAAAACCGGGCACCTAGCTCCTCAAGAAGCTGAGATCTGAGGATTATGGTTCAAAGCCAGCCCAGGAAGGAAAGTCCATGAGACTCTTATCTCCAGTTAACCACCAGAAAACTGGAAGTGGCACTGTGGCTCAAGGGGTAGGGTGGTAACCTTGAGCTGAAGAGCTCAGGGACAAAGCCCAGGCTAAAAGTTCAAATTCCATGACTGACAAAAAACAAAACAAAAAATATATGTATATATTATATATACATGCTATATATACTACATATATTATATACATATAATGTATATAATTATACAATATATACACATAATATGTATATTTATGTATATGTATATACATATAATGTATATGTACATATACACGTATACATTTATACACACATATATGTATATAATATATACATATGCTATAGATAATACATATGTATATATATACACATACTATGGAGCAAGAATGAGGAACTATAACCATAGTGTATTACTTGATGCTACAGGGAAGTATAATTATAGTCAAAGGAATGTAAGAATCGAACATTGAAATTCTGATACACTTGGGAGAATGGACATACTGGGGCAGGTAAGATATTTAAAAAGTGATATCCTGGGGCAGGGAGTTTGGCCTAGTGGTAGAGTGCTTGCCTAGCATGCACAAAGACCCTATTTGATTCCTCAGTACCACATACATAGAAAAAGTCAGAAATGGTGGTGTGGCTCAAGTAGCAGAGTGCTATCCTTGAGGAAAAAGCCCAAAGGACAATGCTCAGGCCCTGAGTTCAAGCACCAGGACTTGGGTGGGGGGTGATATCCTCCTCTATGAACTGAAAGAGTCAATAGGAAATATTAACATTAGCCCAGCATGTGGTTCACGACTGTCCCAGGCTTGTGGGAGGTATTTTGGTCTAGGCTAGCCTTGGCTAAAAAAGGATCCTATGTGAACAAAAAATATATATAAAAAGAGCTAGAGAGGGGCAGAGCTTGTGCCCAAGCAAGTATAACACCCCAAATTCAGAATCCAATGTAGCAATAATAATAAATACAAGGAAAATAAAATGTCAAATCTCAATACTATATTGTAACACCATACATTTGTAATCCTAGCACTTGGGAATCTGAGGAAGGAGGAACACAAATTTGAGGCCAGCCTATTTTTGAGATCCCATCTCAAAATAACAGCAATTATTTTTTTCTTCTTTGTCTTGTTTGTCCATTTATTTGTCTTTGGGAAGGTAAAGGAGGGGGGGCACAGAAATGGAGGGACAGAGGATAAACAAAAGCAGCAGCGGGACTTACTGGACACTATATTGAAACGAATCTAATCAACTTAGCCAGAGTGATGGCTCAGCCTGTAATCCTAGCTACTCAGGAAGCTGAGATCTGAGGATCAACATTCAAAGTCAGCCTGGAAACAAAAGGACCTGAGACTCTTATCTCCAATTAACCTCTAGAAAACAGGGAAGTGGGGCTTGGCTCAAGGGTAGGGCAGTAGCCTTGAGCTGCATAGCTCAGGGACAGTGCCCTGGCATTCAAGCCCCATGACCCACACAAAAAAATTATATAATCAACTTATTAGCAGGGATGGGAGGGAAGAAGTAGAAGAAAGTGAGGGAAGGGGTGACACTGGCCAAAAAGAAATATACTCTTGAGTTGGGTACTGGTGGCTCATGCCTGTAATCCTAGTTACTTAGGAGGCTGAGATCTGAGGACCATAATCTTATCTCCAATAAACTACTCAAAAAAATTGGAAGTGCTGCTAGGAGTTAGAGCACTGGCCTAGAGCTAAAGAAGGTCAAGGATAGAGCCCAGGCCCAGAGTTCAAGCCCAAGGACTGGAAATATATTCTTTATCCAACTTATGTAACTATAACCCCTCTGCACATCATCTATATAATAACAAAAATAAAACAGCAAAAAAGCCCAACAAGAACTAAACCAGGCCGGGAGTTTGGCCTAGTGGTAGAGTGCTTGCCTAGCATGCATGAAGACCTGGGTTCGATTCCTCGGTACCACATACATAGAAAAAGAAAAGCCTAAAATGGTGCTGAGGCTCAAGCAGTAGAGCTCTAGCCTTGAGAAAGTCCAAGGACAGTGCTCAGGCCCTGAGCTCAAGCCCAGGACTGGCAAAAAAAAAAAAAAAAAAAAAAAGAACTAAACCAGCAAGTTACTATTCAAATGAAATACAAAGCTGGATTTAGTTTAATAAATTTTGTGCCACTACTGTGGTTTGAACTCAAGGCCCCAGTGCTGTCCCTTTTCCACGGAAGGCTAACACTCTGACTTGAGCCACAGCTTCCCTTCCAGCTCAGTGGTGAATTGGAGCTGAGACTCTCTGTCAAGCACTTTCCTGGCTTCCAACCATGATGCTCCCATCTCAGCCTCATAAGTACCTGCATTACAGGCACGAGCAAGTTACACAGCATCTCACGGCTGGTGAGCCATACCCGCGCTGTCTCACAGTGCAGCGTGATGAACCAAGATAAAAACAACCCCCAGGAAAGCCATTAATGTTGACGTCTGGTCCTGTCCCAGAACGGAGGGCCGTGTCTGACTGATGTAGGGGAAGGAAACCCCAACTCACCTGGATGGTGGCCGCATCCTCTGGGAAGGGCAGATTCCTGGAAAGGCGGAGCAGACACAAAGAAGCCATGAAAATGACGCCCACAGGTGCCATGGGCTGCAGTCCAGCAAGACCTCGGCCCTGCTCCTGCGAGGCGCCCCTCCCCCGCCAGTGGGGCGCCTCGACCCGCAGCGGCTGCATCCCTCCGGCCCCCGACCTCAGAGCCGCCCCATGGCCCCTCCCGGGACCCCGCTTTCGTGTCTGGGGGGCCGGGCTTCGCTCCCCCTCGGGGTCAGGGAGCACACTGCCACCGAAAGCCGGGGATCAGGGCCTGTTGTTCGGTCGGGCCTGGCGACAGCGGGGCGCCCGGAACCTTGGCCTGTGGGGCCGTAGGGGGGGTGGGGGGGCCTGCGTGCAGCTTGTCGCGCTGCGCGGGGACAAGGCGCCCGGACCCACGCAGCTGGCAGGGCGCGACAGCTCCGCCCTGGTGTCCAGGGTCTCGGTACACCTGCTGGCGACCCGGGCCGCGGCGAAGGCCGCCCCGCCCACCTCACCTCCCACGTGGAGGCCTCCGGAATAGACGCCGGGATCCCGCACAGACCAGCGGCCTCCGCCAGGCCTGAACTACATGTCCCAGCAGGCTGCGGTGCGCCAGACGCGCCACTTCCGGCGGCGGAGGGCGGGGCGGGCGGGGTCCGTTTGTGCGCCTTTAGTCTGAACACTGGCTAGAGAAGAGTGAATAGAGTTCGTTCACGTTATGCTTAAACACGAAAGAAATACACCATGGGGATGTGTTTTTTGTATGTGTGCGGGGGGGTCATGGGGCTTGAACTCTGGGCCTCAGCTCTTCAGCTCAAGACTGCCGCCCTACCTCTGCAGCCACAGGCCACTTCCGGTTTCCTCGAGGTTAACTGGAGATGAGTCTCAGGTCCTTTTGTGCCCAGGCTGGCTTGGAACCTTGATCCGCAATCTCAGCCTCCGGAGTAGATGTGTGTCACTGCGCCCGCTAGGGATGAATTTTTTTTTTTAAATTAAAGTGTCACTGGGGGGGAATGGGTCGTAAATACCATAATCTCCACCCCCACCCCCAGAGCAGAGGACTGAAGGGCCTTGCACTTGCCAGGCAAGTGTATTTCACTGAACTAAATCCCCAACCCCCGCAAGTATTTTACCTTTAAAAATATTCAGAGGCCGGGCATTGGTGGCTCAGGCCTGTAATCCCAGCCATTCAGGAGGCCGAGGTCTGAGGATCATGGTCCAAAGCCAGCTCGGGCAGGAAAGCTGTGAGACGCATTTCCAGTTAGGTACGGGAAGCCCGAATACTTAGAGTGCTAGCCTTGGGCAGGAACAGCTTAAGGACAGGACCCAGGCCCAGAGTTCAAGCCCCACAAGTGACCGAAACAACAACAAAAAACGAATTCAGAAATTAGGCCAGGCACTGTAATCTTACTACCTTAATCATTGATACTCAGGGGGCATAAATAGGAGAACTCTAGCCTTGGAAAGTCCAAGGACAGTGCTCAAGGCCCTGAGCTCAAGCTTGGGACTGGCAAAACATAAATAAATTCAAGGGCTCAGAATGTGTCTTAGTGGTAGAATGCCTGCCGGCCTACTATGCATGAAGCCCTGCGTTCAATTCTTCAGCACCGCATAAAGAGAAACAGCTGGTAGTGGCACTATGTCTCCAGTGGTAGAGGGCTAGCCTTGAGCAAAAAACTTATTCAAAGAGTAATGAGATGGCAGTGTCCCTCAGTTGGTAGATCCACTACGTAGAAAGTGCCAGGCAGGGATAATAACCCTCAGTACTACACACACACACACACAGTTGTGTGCCAGTTGTGGAGATTGAACTCAGGGCCTGGGCACCGTCATTGGACACTTTTTGCTCAAGGCTAATGCTCTGCCACTTGAGCCACAGCATCACTTCCAGCTTTTTCTAGGAATCGAACCCAGGGCTTTGTGCATGCAAGGCCAGCACTCTACCACTAAGCTACTCTCCCAGCTCCAAAAAAAAAATTTTAACCATTCAACATTTCTCTGTTTCTCAGTTTTTTCATACTAACAAGTATCACAAAGAAATCCCCTAGTACAACTTTTGTTGTTGATTGTGCAGCTTGAATTCTGGGTCTGGGTATTGTCCCTGAGCACTTCAGCTCCAGGCTAGCACTCTACCACTCTGAGACAGCGTTACTTCCAGTTTTCTGGTGGTTAACTGGGTAAGAGTCTCAGAGACTTTCAGGCTTTCGTGCCTGGGCTGGCTTTGAGTTGCAGTCCTCAGATCTCAGCTTCCCCAGTAGCTTGATTACAGGTGTAAGCTACCAGTGCCCCACTTAAAATTTATCTTCTTTACTCTAAGTCTTTCTTGCCATTTCTTGGGTTCTGGGAAGGAAAGGAATGATTCATAAGAATTGCTTTTTACCAGCACTAGGGCTTCAACACACGGACTGGGTACTGTCCCTAAGCTTTTTGTGCTCAAGGCTGATCTACTTACTACCCATTGAGCCACACCTCCAACTTCTGAATTTTTATTTTTTGCCAGTACTGGGGCTTGACCTCAGGGCCTAGCACTGTCCTTGGACACATTTTGCTCAAGGCTAGTGCTCTGCCATTTGAGCCACAGCTCCACTTCTGGTTTTTCAGTGTATGTGATACTGAGGAATCAAAAGCAGGGCTTCATGCATGCAAGGCAAGCACTCTACCATTAGGCTACACTCCTGGCCCCCAACTTCTGACTTTTTATGGGTTTATTGGAGATGAGAGTCCCACAGACTTTTTTGCTCAAGCTAACTTAAACTTTGATCCTCAGTTCTCAGCCTTCTGAGTAGCTAAAATTATATGCATGAGCCATTAGCACACAGCTTAAACAGCAAGCTAGCCAATGAGAGCCCAGAAGCTTGGCCTTCCAGAAGTCTGTGCAGATAAAAGGAATGGCTTTTTTCTAGGATATGCTGGTGTTATTCTTTGGAACTGTCTACTTCCTTGCTGTCCTGATCAGGGCTCCATACCTTGGCAGGCAAGATAAGAAGAGGAACAGGGTGACCTTGTTTGGTGCTATAAAGAGCTTCTGGTATTTATAGTCACATGGTTGGAATGGGGGTTATGTTGGTAGGAACATAAAACAAGGAAGAAAAAGAACAAACACAGGTCCTGTGAAAACTTGCATAACTGTCAGACACTGGTGGCTCATGTTGGAATCCTAGCTACTCAGGAGGCTGAGAATTGAGGATCCTGAGGCAAAGCTAAAGTAGAAAAGTCCCCGATTTTTTAAAATCAACGGCAGGATTTGAACTTGGTCCGGGTGCTGTCCCTGAGTTTTGTTTTTTGTTTTTGCCAGTGCTGGGCCTGAGCACTGTCCTTGGACTTTCTCAAGGCTAGAGCTCTACCACTTGAGCCTCAGCACCACTTCCAGGTCTTCGTGCATGCTAGGCAAGCACTTTAACCACTAGGCCAAACTCCCGGCCCATCCCTGAGCTCTTTTTGCTCAAGGCTAGTGCTCTACCACTTTAAGCCACAGTCTACTTCTGGTATTATGGTGATTATCTGGGGGTAAAAAAAATCTCACTAATTTTCCTGTTGGATTGGCTTTGAACGGAAATCCTCAGATCTCGGCGTCCTGAATAGCTAGGATTACAGGCCTGAGCCACCACACCCAGCTCCTGAGTTTCTTTTTAAAGGTGGATGCCATCAACTTCTTAAGTTTAAAATCTACACCTGTGATACTCAAAACAACCTCTGGTATGGCATCTGATTAATAAAGGTACCGTGGGAAATCAGATAAAAATAAACAGAAATGATTAATTATATGTTAATGATGTAAACAAGACATTTATTTGTTCATAATCATTTGGGGGGAAAGGGAAAAAAGTCAGTTTGCCCTACCCAATGCAGGTCTTCCTGGAAGATTCTCCATTCCACAGAATTCAATAGGCCTCTTGATCTTAACAGAGGGTTCTAAACCCTTAATTCATAAAGAAAACTTCCTTTGCACTACATGCTCAAGCTTGGCTGTTGGCACACATTGAGGAATGAGGATCAAGAAGATGAAAACTGAGGATCAAGGTTCAAAGCCAGCCTGGGTAGGAAAATCTGTAGGACTCTTATCTCCAGTAAACCACCAAAAAAGCCGGAAGTGGAGCTGTGGCTCAAGTAGTAGAGTGCTAGCTTTGAGTGAAAAAGCTAAAGGGATAGTGTGCAGGTTCTGAGTTCAAGCTCCAGTAACAGAGCAGAAGGAAAAAACAGAAAAGGGAGCTCATAGGGTGAGCCTCTGTGAGCAGCTCCTCTGGTGCACTGCCAGACTCCCCCGCTGAGTGAAGCTTTTTCCACACTGGCCACACAGGTAGGGCGTTTCTCCTGTGTGGACTTTGCCATGCAGGATACAATTTCCCCTGGTGTGAAAACTCTTCCTGCACTGGGGACAGGCATAGGGCTTAAGGCCGGTGTGGACTCTGATGTGGACGATCAAGCTTCCTTTCTGACTGAAGGCTTTCCCACACTGCTCACACCTGTAGGGCTTCTCCCCGCTGTGCACTCTTCGGTGAACAGCCAGGTTGCTTTGATTCCTGAAGCTCCTCTGGCAGATGGCACACTCATAGGGTTTCTGTCCTGTGTGGAGCCTCTCGTGCACAGCCAGGCTACCTCGCTGGCTGAAGCTTTTCCCACACTCCTGGCACTGATAGGGCTTCTCTCCCGTGTGTATTCTCTGGTGGGTAACAAGATTGCCCTTGGCCCTGAAACTTTTCCCACAGTGGGTGCACTCAAAGGGCTTCTGACCCGTGTGGATTCTCTCATGCAAAGTTAGACTGCCTTTCTGCCGGAAGGACTTCCCACATTCCTGGCACTCATAGACCTTCTGTCTCACTCCGGGTGAATCTTCCTGTAGTGACTTAGAATCTTGGGACTTGGGTTCCAGCTTCTCCCTTCGGAAGGAACTCGGGAAGTCCCAGCTTGAGGATCCTGTGGCCTCAGAGTGCTCATATTTGTGGGCTTCTGTCATCACATCTGGCAAAAGGAGAGGGAAGTCATGTAAGATGCAGCAATGTGCTGAGTGAGAACAGGGAGAAAGAAAGAAACACAATCCTTTCAGTGCTCATGACATGGCAGGCAACAGTGATGAACTTCTCCTACATAACTGTGTCTGACGTTGCTACAGATAAGGAAACGAGGGCTTCCAAGAAATGAAGTTGCCAAAGATCATACAGCAAGTTAGAGGGGTTCAAATATTGGTAAATTTCAGTCATGTTCTACCTCTAAATTTTCCCTACCCCAAATACAACTTTGGAAGTTGGGCACTGGTGGCACATGTCTATAATTCTAGTTACTTGGAGGCTGAGATCTGAAGATAGCCTGGGCAGGAAACTCCATGAGACTCTTATTTCCAATTAACCACCAAAAAAAAAAAAAAAAAGCTGAAAATGGAGATATGGCCTACGTGGTTGTGCACGTACCTCCTCCCCCAAACTGATATCAAATAATCCTATTTTATAGATGAAAAACTTAAAGCTTAACCTGGGTGCCAGTGGTTCATGCCTGTATGTAATCCTAGTTACTAAGGAGGTTGAGATGTAATTATCCTAGTTCAAAGCCAACCTGGAGCAGGAAAGTGGGTGAGACAGTTATGTTCAGTTAAATACCAAAATGTGGGAGTAGAGCTGTGGTTCAAATGATAGACCAGTAGCCCAAAAAATCTCAGGGACAGCACCTAAACCTGAGTTCAACCTCCTCCTCCACTACTACTACTTCTACTTCTTCTTCTTTTTTGTCAGTCGTGGGGCTTGAACTGTGTGCTGGGTGCTGTCCCAGAGCCCTTCAGCTCAAGGCTACTGTTCTACCCTTTGAGCCACAGTGCTGTTTTCTAGTGATTAATTGGAGATAAGAGTCTTAGGGACTTTAGTGCATGGGCTGGCTTTGAACCATGATCCTCAGATCTCAGCCTCCTGAGTAGCTAGGATTACAGATGTGAGTCACCTCGCATGGCTCTGAGTTCAACTTTTAGGGCCAGCAGAAAGACAAAAACAAAAATTCCCAGAACTTAAGGAAATTAACATCTCCGACATGTAAATCTAGTTCAGGACGGTTATAGAGTTTGATATATTCAGTCTATAAATCCAGGCTATTTAGTCCATTGAGTTATGTTAGAAGTGAAATCAACTTTGGCTTGAAATGTATTCTCAAACACATTGCATGAGTACACACCTGAGCCTCCTAATGTACTTTATTTTTTATTTTTGTGCTCAAGGTTAGTGCTCTACCACACCTCCACTTCTGACTTTCTGCTGCTTAATTAGAGATAAGAGTCTCTTAAATTTGTCTGTCTGGGTTGGCTTTGAACTGTGACTCTCAGCCTCCTCAGTAGCTAGGATTACACATATGAGCCAGTGACATTCGGCTTCTTGACCTGTTTTGACTGTTACTTCTGACTCCAGCTTGTAGGCTTTCACCATAACCCCAAAGTACAGCGAGGAAGAATAGCTCCTGTTTCCTCAGTCTGTTGTTAGCACTGAGGACAGTGATGCTAACTGAGTTGAGGCATCCAGGATCAGCTGACTCACTCACTGAAAAAGGCTACATTCTGGGCATATCTTCCATGGCAGTCCAGCAGGGTAGCTGTTGGAAATCCAAACATGGCCACTCCTGCTCTGTTACTTTAATTTCTTCATATGATTCTTCCATGGGCTGTTTGTGAACACCTGAAGGAAAACAAACAACAAATAAACAAAATCAACACAAACTAAAGGGCAGCCAAGAGCTGGTGGCTTATGCCTGTAATTCTAACTACTCGAAGGCTGAGATCTGACCATCATGGTTTGAAGTCAACCTGAGCAGGAAAGTCCATGAGACTCTTATCTCCAGTTAACTACAAAGATGTAGAAGCAGCTGGGTGTTGGTGGCCCATGCCTGTAATCCAAGCTACTTGGGAAGCTAAGATCTGAGGACTGCAGTTCAAAGCCAGCCCAGGCATGAAAATCCATGAGACTCTTATCTCCAATTAAACCTAAGAAAACCAGAAATGGACCTGTGGCTCAAGTAGTAGAACACTAATCTTGGGCAAAAAAAGCTCAGGGACAGCACTCAGACCCAGAGTTCAAGTTGCAAAAACTTAGAAGTGAGAAAACTAACAACGAGAGTTTTTGTTTTCAGTTGATGGGGGAAGGGGGGGGGCTTGAATTTTGGGACTGGGTGCTGCCCCTGAGTTCTTCAGCTCAAGACTAGATCTCGGGGCTGGGAGTTTGGCCTAGTGGTAGAGTGTTTGCCTAGCATGCACAAAGATCTGGGTTCTATTCCTCGTTACCATGTACATAAAAAAAATGCCAGAAGTGGTGCTGTAAATCGAGTGGTAGAGCTCTAGCCTTGTGAAAACCCAAGGCCAGTGCTCAAACCCTGAGCTCAAGCCCAAGACTGGCAAAAAAAAAAAAAAAAAAAAAAAAGAGATAAAATAAAATAAAAAAAAGATTTTAACTTTCTACCACTAGAGCCACAACACCACTTCTGATTTTCTGGAGATTAGAGATAAGAGTCTCAAGGACTTTTTGTGCCCAGGGTGGCTTTGAACCTTGATCTTCAGATCTCAGCCTCCTGAGTAGCTAGGATTACAAGTGTGAGCCACTTGGGCAGGCTTGAGCTCCAGTTCTTGATATGAACTAAAACAGGACATATCTTGATTGCTGTCTATGACATGAGCCACGTCCACTGTCCCTGCAACATGTCTAGAACACACCAGGACCCAAACAGAGGAGTCATAGAGAAAATTAACAGTGGGAAGCAGAAATATAAACATGTTCTTTTCCCAGTCAATCTCTAGATAATGGTAATGTATCTCACTCTTGGCATGAGATTGGCAATGTTCCATTGCCTAACTATGGTCTAATATTTTATTCTGCAAGCCCCAAAGGAATCTAAAATGTAAGGTCAACATTTCCTCCTGGGATTATTGGTTTCATGATGAACAGCTTTAGTTCTCTTTTCCAATTACCTCTTCCTCCCTCTCCTAAGTATCATAGGAGCCAATCATTTCCTACTCTTTTTTTCTTTATTCTTGTGGGTGATAAGCCTTGAACTCTGGGCCTGGGCACTGTTCCTGAGCAGTTTTCCTCAATGCTAGCACTCTGCCACTTGAGCCATAGGTCTATTTCTCTTGTGTGTGTGTGTGTGTGTGTGTGTGTGTGTGTGTGTGTGTGTGTGTGTGTGTGTGTGTGTGTGTGATTAATTGGAGATAAAAGTCACATGGAAATTTCCTACCCTAGCTGGCTTCAAATGGCAAACCTTAGATCTTAGACTCTTGAATAGCTAGAATTATAGGCCACCAGTGAACCACCAGCACCTGGCCTTTTTTTTGCTTCTTATATCAGGACCCTATTTACTGAGTTATTTTATTTATGTAGTAGCATAAATAATCTTTGTAACCAAATGCAGATCATGGTTGAAGTCAGTCCAGGCAGGAAAGTCTGTGACTCCTATCTCTATTAATACAAAAAAAAAAAAAAAAAAGAGAGAAAAAAGAAAAAAAATAGCTGCACAAGGTGGTGCATGCCTGTAATCCTAGCTACTCAGGAGGCTGAGATCTGAGGATCGCAATTCAAAGCCAGCTTGGGGACTAAAGACTGTGAGACTCTTATCTCCAATTAATCACTAGAAAATGGGAAGTGGGGCTGTGGCTCACAGGTAAGGCAGTAGCCTTGAGCTGAAGAGCTTAGAGACTGCACTCAGGTTGAAGTTCAAGTCCCATGACCCACAAAAAACAAACACAAAAAAACTACAAAAAAAAACCCAGAAGGAGTGGGTCAAATCATAGAGTTCAAGCCTCACAAATGGCACCACAAAAGTAAAGAAAAGGGTCAGGAGTTTGGCCTAGTGGTAGAGTGCTTGCCTATCATGCACGAAAACCCAGGTTCGATTCCTTGGTACCACATACATAGGAAAAGCCAGAGTGGTGCTGAGGCTCAAGTGGTAGAGCTCTATCCTTGAGAAAGTCCAAGGACAGTGCTCAGGCCCTGAGCTTAAGCTCAGGACTAGCAAAAAATAAAAAAATAAAAAAAAATAAAAAGTAAAGAAGAAATGAAAGGAGGAACAATCTCTGTTTTCCACTCCCAGTGGACTGACAGTATACTGCTACAATTCTGTTCTACTAATCAAGCCAAGTCTTCTAGACAAGTGCACCCTCAGCTACATGCTGTGACAACTAGGAACTTTTTTTTGCGTGGTGGTAATGGGGCTTGCCCTCTCACTCAACTTTGTTCAAGGCTGGCATTCTGCCACTTGAGCCACAACTCCACTTTTGAATTTATGCTGGATAACTGGAAAGAACTGTCTTTTGAATTTGTCTCCCTGGACTGACAGTGAACCATGATCCTTAGATCTCAGCTTCCTGAACAGTTAGGATTTCAGGTATGGGCCACCATCTCCTTTTAGTGTGCAACACAAACTGCAAAGGACTCCTGGCATAGTGCCAGCTCATTCACTTGAGAGTTCAAAATAATAGATTAACAAGCACATATCTACAGGAAAATGTATATGGTACCCACTGCCAGGGATTGGACTATTTTTTTTGCCAGTCCTGGGGCTTGAACTCAGGGCCTCAGCACTGTCCTTTGGGCTTTCTCAAGGCTAGAGAGCTTTACCACTGGAGCCATAGCACTACTTCCAGTTTTGTTTTGTTTTGTTTTTTAAATGTAAGGTAGTACTGAGGGAATGGAACCCAGATCTTCATGCATGCTAGGCAAGCACTCTACCACTAGGCTAAACTCCCAGTCCTGGAGCTTGAATTCCAGGCCTGGGCACTGTCCCTGAGTTTTTTACTCCAGGGCCAGCACTCTACCTCTTGAGCCACAGCACCACTTCTGGCCTTTTCTGTTTATGTGGTACTGAGGAATCCAACCCAGGGCTTCATGCAAGCACTCTACCACTAAGTCACATTCCCAGACCAGCGTTGGATTTCTTTCCCTGAGAATTTCAGAAAACGGTTCGTTCAGAATAATGCATTAGAATCTACAGCTCTATGTCTGCTGGGAGGTTTCCAATAGATATTAACATTGTAGTATGTCAGAAATCTCCTTAGTAAGGAGAAATCACCAAGTCCTCTTCCTTTGAGAAAGTGACAAAGGGAGAAGATTGGCAGATATGGAGACACAGTGGCCTGGTGGGGATGACACTTCTTCTTCCTGTGAACCCTGGAGGAAGTGGAGATGGCCCCAGAAGTCTGCACCTCCTCCTTTGGGAAAGTCCATGAGCAGACCCTCAGGGGGGACAGACACCACTCCCTGTGGGGTGAAGGAGGCTGTGACCCAAGCAGATGCCAGAGACTCAGAGGAGCATAAAAGAGGGACCCCATGAGCCTACGTGAGGCTACTGATTTCCAAGCCCCACTTCTTGGTCCCTTACAGAGAAACCTGTTCTTCAGTCCTCTTCCTCTCCCTCTTTTACCTGGGTATCGGGTGGATCCGACCTCATATGGCAGAGCCAGCTGGGAACTGAGGTTGAAGCTTATATCAACCAATAACTAGAAGCCTTTCCCTCAATTTACCACCTGCTCCCCCCCCCCTTTTTTTTTTGCCAGTCCTAGGGCTTGAACTCAGGGTCTGGGCACTATCCTTGGGCTTTCTCAATAGCACTCTACCACTTGAGCCACAGCAGCACTCCTGGATTTTTCTGTGGTACCAAGGAATTGAACCCAGGGCTTCATGCATGCTAGGCAAGCACTCCACACTCCCAGCTCCTATCCTTACTCTCAAATAAACTTTATGTCTACTTCTCCTTTCCTGTCAAATATTCCATCCATTCCCCCCACCCCCACCCCCTCTCCCTGTCTGTCTTTGGGCTTGAACTTTGGGCCTGGACACTGTCTCTGAGTTTTTTTTGTTCAAGGCTGGTACTCTCCCACTTCAGTCACGGTTCCACTTCTAGCTTTTTGGTAAAGAATCTCATGGGTGGTTTTTCCTAGGTTGGCTTTAAATTGTGATCGTCCTATCTCAGCCTCCTAAGTAGTTAGGATTACAGGAGTGGGCACTGGTGCCCAGCCCTGGCAATTCTTTCTCTGGAGGAGTTGGAGGCATGACTCAGTAGAGCGCTAGCCAATGAGCCAAACGTCAGGTAGTGAGGTTGAGACCCAGTCTTGGACCTAAACAAGAAAAGGATCCTAACCCTGCGTGGTAACATGTTGATCAGGCAGTACAGGGATCGCAGGGCGTTTCTGGACTAGAGAAGATTGCCGTCCTGCCGGGGCAGCGGTTGCGAATTTGGGAAATGGTGTCCACTGGGCCTCCCGAGCGTGTCCGTGCCCCGGCAGCCCCGGCTCACCCGGGGTCGGACGAGCGGGCGACATCCCCGCCAGACGGCAGGCCCGGGCTGGCAGCTCCGAGGGGCCGGGAGGGCGGCCTGCGCTGCCCGGGTCCTCCGGCTCCCCGAGGCCCGGAGCCGCTGCGGGGCACCCTCCCCACGCCGGACTCCGCCGCCCACCCGGGACGGCCACCCTCCCGGCGGGCCCGGGCGTCCGGGAGCCCCATGCCCCCAGCCCGAGGCCGCCCCCGTCCGCGGGCCCCTCCCGCAGGCCGCGTCCCCGCAGGGCTGCCCGCCTCCGCCGCTCCAGGGGCCTCCTCACGAGGGGCCCGGGGCACCAGCTGGCGGGGCCCACCTCGCCTGGGCGCACCGACCCGGCCGCGGTCTCACTCACCGCAGCGGCGCGCGCCCACCCGCCCGCAGACAGACAAAGCCGGCGCCGAGCCCGCAGCAGCCGCAGCAGCGCCGACGCGGCGGCCGGACTACAACTCCCAGGAGCCCGCGCGCGCCCCGGGGCACTGTGGGAAGCGCGCTTGTTACTGCCGCGCGCACGACGCCGTTCAGACCTGCGCCCTCGAGGGGGCGCTCGGGCGCCCACACCCGGAAGGCGGGGCTCGCTCGGGAGAGCTGGGCTGGCGCAGCCGCGTTAACTTACCAGGAAGTGAGTGCCCGCTGGGGGCTGGCGGCTCAGCCTTCTCAGGCGGAGATCCGAGGATCGAGGTTCAAAGCCAGCCTAGGCAACAAAGCCCGTGAGACTCTAAATTCCAGTGAACACAAAAAATGCTGGCAGTGGAGCTGTAGCTCAAGTGGTAGAGTGCTAGTGTTGAGCACAAAAGCCCAGACAGACAGACACACACACACACTCATACATATATACACACATACACACACATATACACACATACACATGCACACGCACATACACATTTATACACATACACATTTATACACATACACACATACATACATACACATATACACACATACATACACACACATACATACACATGCACACACACATTTATACACATACACATATACACACATACATAGACACACATACACACTCATATAGACATACATACACATACATACACACACATATACACATATATACACACATCTACACATCTACACACATACACAGGCACACTCATATACACACATACATACACACACTCATATACACACATACACACTACTCATACGCACATACACACATACACATATGCACACATACACATGCACACTCATATACACACATACATACACATATACACACTGACATACACACATACATACACATATACACACACTCATATAAACACATACATACACATACACATATACACACATGCACACATACACATACAAACTACATACACAATACACATACATATACACACATACACATATACACATACACATATACACATACACATATACACACATACACACTCATACATTCATACACTACACATATACACACATATACATACGCACATACACATGCACATACACAGTCATATACACACTCATACACACATACATACACACATATACACACATACACATGCACATGCATACTCATATACACACTCATACACACATACATACACACTCATACACACTCATATACACACATACACACTACACACATACATACACATATACACACATATACATACGCACATACACACGCACAGTCATATACACACTCATACATACACACATACACATACACATACACACACACACACACACACACACACACACACGAATTGCTTTGCATTTGGTTCTAGATCGGGCCTCTAGGGAAGTCAGGTGCCAGGTGACTTACTGTCTTGCAAAACCAAAGCAAAGGGCAGTGAATGCAGACAACAGAATTCTGGTCAGGTGCTGGTGGCTCATGCCTGTCCTCCTAGCTACTCTGGAGGCTGAGATCTGAGAATCACGGTTCAAAGTCAGCCTGGGCACTAAAGACCAAGAGACTCCTATCTAAAATTAACCGCAAGAAAACCAGAAGTGGAGCTGTGGCTCAAGGGGTAGTGCGATAGCCTTGGGCTGAAGAGCTGAGGGAGGGCACTCAGGCTGGACTGATGGAGGAGGAGGAGGGGGAGAAGGAAGGGGAGGGGGAGGAGGGAGAGGAGGGGGAGGGGAGGAGGAGGAAGTAGCAGGAGAAGAAGCAGAAGCAGCAACAGCTCCAGATCCTGAGGACCTGGCATTAAAAAATTTTTTTTTTAAATTTATAAACCTGGGAAGAAATACTGCTTCTGGACTATAATCCATGGTGTGTGAGAGCCTGGTGTGTGTGTGTGTGTGTCATGGGGCTTGGGCCTGGGTGATGTCCCTGAGCTACCGCCCTAGCTGCAGCACCACTTCCAGTTTTGTAGTGATTAATTGGAGATAAGAGTCTCACATTATTTAATGCCAGGACTGGCTTTGAAACATAATCCTCACGTCTCAGCCTCCCGAGTAGCTGGGGTTACAGATGTGAGCCACTGTGCTAGGTATATCTCTAGAATTATCTTCTCAAACCTAAACATACCAGCAGGAGCTCCATTAGGTGCAGTGGGCTTACGCCTGTCATCCTAGCTACTTAAGAGGCTGAGATCTGAGGATTGGGGTTCAAAGCCAGGCCATGCATGAAAATCCAGGAGACTTATCCCCAGTTAACTACCAAAAAGCTGGAAATGGAGCTGTGGCCCAAGTGGTAGAGTTGCTAGCCCTGAGAAAAAGAGCTTAGGGACAGCGTCCAGGATTGGCACCAAAAACAAAGCCAGGAAGGCGGGGTATGGTTCAAGTGGCAGAGAATCAGCCCTGAGAGAAAAAGACAATGAAGAGAACCCAGGCTCTGAGTTCAAGCCACAATATAGGCATAAAAAGTAAAAGAAAGTTCATTCCTATTTAATGTCTATAATAATGTTGATGCCTATGTAATATCTATGTCATATTTTGTTACACATCCATCCATCAGCAGATATAGGGATTCCGCTTTTACCTACTGTGAATGATGTTATAAAAGACACAAATGAACCAATGTTTGTTCACGTCTTTGATTTGATTTCTTTTGGGTGTACAGTAGCCACCTTTATCTGCAGGGAACACATTCAAATATCCCTAGGGAATATGTGATCATCTTTACATACACAGTCTGCCTCTTTGTGGCTCTGCTTGGATTCAAGCAACAATACACACACACACACACACACACACACACACACACACACACACACGACTAAGATCTGAGAATTGGTATTTGAGGTCAGTTTGAACAGGAAAGTCAATAAGACTTTTATATCCAATTAACCACCAAAAACCTGGAAATGGAGCTATGGCTCAAGTGAGGGCAAAGTGGTTCTCTCATGTAATGCTAGCTATTCAGGAGGCTGAGATATGAGGATCACGATTCGAAGCCAGCCTGGGCACTAAAGAACGTGAGACTTATCTCCAATTAATCGCTAGAAAACGGGAAGTGGAGCTGCAGCTCAAGGTGTAGGGCGGTAGCCTTGAGCTGAATTGCTCAGGGATAGCTCCCAGGCCCAGAGTTCAAGCCCTATGACTGACAAAAAAAATTTAGAGATAAATGAAAGTGGTGGCTGCCAAGCCAAGTGGTTGGAAGCCAGCCTTGGCAGGAAAGTCCACGAGACTTTCATCTTCAATTAACAACTAAAAATTCAGAAGTAGAACTGTGGCTCAAGTGATAGAATGCTAGCCTTGAGCAAAAAAGAGCTGAGACACAGTGTCTAGGCCCTGAGTTAAGCCCTTGGACTGACATACACACACACACACACACACACACACACACACACACACACACACACACACACACACACACACACAGAGTTCCCTGAGCTCTTTAGCTCCAGGCTAGTGCTCTACCACTGGAGCTACAGCAGCCATTTCCAGTTTTCTGGTAGTTAATTGGAGAAAAGAGTCTCATGAACTTTCATGCCTGGGCTGTCTTTGAATCTCAATCCCCAGGTCTCAGCCTCCTGAGTAGCTGGGATTACAGGCGTGAGCCACTGGTGCCTGGCATTTTATTGATATTTTATCCCAATAATACAAAAGACTAAGACAGAAAAAATTCTGGTTATCAAAAAGCAACCAAAGAGGGGGCAGGAGTTTGGCCTAGTTGGTAGGGTGCCTGCCTAGCGTGCATGAAGACCCAGAAGTGGTGCTGAGACTCAAGTGGTAGATTTCTTGCTTTGAGAAAGTCTAAGGACAGTGCTCAGGCCCTGAGCCCAGGACTGGCAAAAAAAAAAAAAAAAAAAAAGCAACCTAAGAGAAAATGGGAAACAGATATTTACAATATTAATACCTTATAGAACTAATACTAATAAATAATAAAATATAGTGTAATTGAAAAGTGGTCAGATGACAAATAAGTAGAAAAACTGAATATGATTTATGTGTAAGAAGAATGAAATTAAAACTAGAACAAATTACCAACTAGAATAAAGACCAGCATAACGAAATATAGGTAAGAACTTCTCAAGAAGAAAAGGAAATCTCAATTGAAAAAAAAAAAACCTGTTTAAAACAATTTATTGCTGCAGTTGGGGCTTGAATTCAGGGCTTGGGCACTCTTCATTAGTGTGTGTGTGTGTGTGTGTGTGTGTGTGTGTGCACATGTGTGAATGAACACCAATCCTGGAGCTTGACCTCAGTGCCTGGGCATTGTCCCTTGGCTTTTTGTTCAAGGCGAATGCTTTATCCCTCGAGCCATACCTCCATACCCAGCTTTTTCGTGGTTAATTGGGGATAAGAGTCTTGGGGACTTGCCTGCCCAGGTTGGCTTTGAACCTCAATTCTCAGATTTTGGCCTTCTGAGTCACTAGGGTTATAAGAGTAAACCACTGGTGCTCAGTCTCTTTAGCTTTTTTGCTCAGGGGTGGCATTCTTCCATTTGAGCCACAACTCTACTTCTAGCATTTTACTGGTTAATTGGAGATAAAAAGTCTCTTGGACTTTTCTGCCCAATTTGGCTTTGAACCTTGAGCCTCACATCTCAGCCTCCTAAATAGCTGGGATTATTATCACAGGCATAAACCGCAGGGCACCCAGCTTGTTAGTGTCTTCTAGTGCACTCTAAGATGCATGTATGTATGCAGGGCACCCAGCTTGTTAGTGTCTTCTACTGCACTCTAAGATGCATGTATGTATGCTATCGCCCCCAAATTGCATTCTTTGGTATTTACCAAAGACATAAAAACAGAAGGACTTTCACAAGCATGTTTATTAAGGACTTAATCAGAATAACTTCTCGAGGAAAACAGCCCAAAGGCCCAGACTGAACGTTCCAAGACTGCCTGGCTGACCTGCCATCTTGGCTTCTGGCTGTCCACAGGCTGGAGTCAGTTCTGGATGTGGCAACTTCCTGAGTCCTGGGCATGAGGCTGGAATCCATTAAGGACGAATGTGGCCCAATACCAGCATCGTCCAGCAGGGGGCGATGCAGGCACACTCAGGAGCGCCCTTTCAGTCCTCAGAAAGCTTGCAGTGGGTTCCTTATTTGTTTCATGGCATGGCCTGGGGTGTAGATTACTGCAGAGTGGAGAAGGGACTTCCTTTGTTCCTTTTGCTCTGGATGTCCCGTCACACTAATGGATGGATCACTTGATCACCAGTCTGTGGGGAGGAAGGGTGTGGGTTAGCTAGGTGTCACCATTCCTCAGGCAGCTGTTTGGTCAGGATGCTGGTGACAGCACCATAGCTAGCTATGAAAAATGTCTTAGCCAGGTGCCATGGCTCACGACTCTAATTCTAGCTATTCAGGAGGCTGAGATCTGAAGATCGCTGTTCAAAGCCAGCCCAGGCATGAAAGTCTGTGAGACTCTTATCTTTAATTAACTACCAGAAAACTGGAGGTGGCATTGTGGCTCCAAGGATAGGGTGGTAGCCTTGAGCTGAAGAGCACAGGGACAACACCCAGGCCTATAGCTCAGGCCCCAAGACCGAAAAAAAACCAACAACAGAAAAATGTCTTTACTGTATTCAAAGGTCCCAGGTAGACTCAAGTATGAAGAAATATAACTCCCAGCTGGGGACTGGGGGCACACGCCTGTAACCCTAGCTACTCAGGAAGTTGGGACCTGAGGACTGAAGTTTGAAGCCAGCCTGGACCAGAAAGTCTTGAGACTCATCTCCAACTGAGTGTCAAAAAGCTAAAGAGTGGTGCTTGTGGCTCAAGTGGTAGAGTGCTAGCCTTGAACAAAAGGAGTTCTGGGACAGTACCCAGGCCATGAGTTCAAGCCACTGGTCTGGCACAAGAAAATAAAAAATAAATAATAAAAAGGACAAGGAATAAAATGAAAGAAATTTAGCTTTTGCTATATATATTTTTTGTTTTTGTTTTTTGGTTAGCTTTTCCTTTGTGCTTCTTTGAGATCAGTCACCCAGCTTCTAGTCAATTCTGTCAAGTTGGTGATTACTGAGCTATCCCGGGCTAGCTTTCTAGCTGCTCCTCACCTTAGCCTCTTGCAGATTCTACCAGGGGAGGTCAGAGCAGCTCTGGGGTGTGCTGGAATGCTGATGTGGGCTCCTTCCTTTTCAGAATTGGTCTTTATGGGTCTTATCTTGTCTGTCTCGTGTGTGTGTGTGTGTGTGTGTGTGTGTGTGTGTGTGTGTGTGTGTATTTGTTAGTCCTGGGGCTTGAACTCAGGGCCTGGGCACTGTCCTTGGGCTTTCTCAAGGCTAGTGCTCTACCACTTGAGCCACAGCTCCATTTTTGACCCTTTTTGTAGTGAATTGTAAATTAAGAACCTCAGGGACTTTGTTACCTGGCTTTGTTTTGAACCTCTATCCTCAGATTTCAACCTTCTGAGCAGATAGGATTATAGATGTGAGCCTCTGGCACCTGGCTTAAATTAAAAAAAGAAAAATCTTTAGTTATACAAAAGGATTTCAATTCAACGTATCAACATGAGTACAAGGACTTTTCTGCCTGGGTTACCTTTGAACTGTAATCTTCAGATCTCAGCCTCTTCAGTAGCTAGGATTACAGGCATGAGTCACTTGTGCTTGGCTTCTCCATTAGCTTTTTAAATATATCTATATCTCTATTTTGTTACTATAACAGTGATGTACAGAGATGTTATAGTTATGAAAGTAGGCAAAGGGTACATTTCTTTTTGGACAGTATTGCCCCTTCCCTTTTTCCTGGTTTTTCCCTCCCAGCCCTACCCACAAGTTGTACACTTCATTTTCAACATAGTATCCAGAAGTAAGGACCACTGCTGCTTTTGCCCACTTTTTGTTTACCTCCATTAGCTTTTTTTTTTTAAAGCATTGTTGTGTTTTTTAAAATATTTTTATTGTAATTAGTAAAAGGGTTACATGATATTTGCCAGATAGAAGGTGCATTAATTCACATACATTGATACCCTTTCACATGTCTTGGTACCCATTACCCTCCCCCCCACCCCTCCATCTTGTTTTCCCCCTTTTCATTAGCTTTTTTTTTTTTTTTTTTTTTTTTTTTTTTTTTTTGCTCAAGGCTTGTGCTCTTCCACTTGAGCCACAGCACCACCTTTAGCTTTTACTTTTTCTCTGCCAGCCCTGGGGCTTGAACCCAGGGTCTGGGCGCTGTCCTTGAGCTTCTGTTGCTCAGGCTAACACTCAGCCAAAGCTCCCCTCCTGCTCTTTTGATGGTCATTATGGCCTGGGCGTGCTGGCCTGAGGAGGTGGGCCGAGTATATCTCTCTTCTCTGGTGGAGGGGGTGTGTGGGCCTTGTACTCATCAGGGAGAGGCTTGCTCCATTTGTCCAGTTCCTTTTAAGGTGGCAGAATAATCTCGTTATCCATCAGATACCAGGTAAGAGCAGTGAGTAGGCGGGCACCGGTGGCTCACACCTGGAATCCTAGCCAATCAGGAGGCTGAGAATGGAGGCTTGCAGTTAGAAGGCAGTCTATGCAGAGAAGTCTGTGAGACTGGTCTTCAATTAACTATCAAAAAGCTAGATGTGGAGGTGTGGCTCAAATGGTAGAATACCAAAGGAGCAAAATAGCCAAGAGAGCACAAGGCTTTGAGTTCAAGCCCCTATAATGGCACACGTGAATGCGCATGCTCCCCCCAACAATGAGTGGGGGAACCAGTGACTCACTACTATAATTCTAGCTGCTCAAGAGGCTGAGATTTGAGGATTTTGGTTTGAAGCCAACCTAGGAGGGAAAATCTGTGACACTTTTTAGTTTTTTTTTTTTTAATTGCTATTCAAGGTGATGTACAGAGAGGATGCAATTCTCTAAGTCAGGTCATGAGTACATTTCTTTTGGACAATGTCATCCCCTTCCCGTACTCAGGTTTGTGAGAATCTTAATCTCTGATTATTCACAAAAGAGGTGGAAGTGGGAGAGCTGTGGCCGCAAGTGGTTGAGTGACAGTTCTTGAGCACAAAAGCTCAGGGATGGTGCATTTAAACCCCAGGACTGGGACACTTCAAAAGGAGGGGGAAAAAAGTAAGTGAAAGCAGCAATAAAAATGAAGGAGAGGGGCTGGGAGTTTGGCCCAGTTGTAGAGTGCTTGCCTAGCATGCACGAAGACCTAGGTTCGAATTCTTGGTTAGCACATACACAGAAAAACCTGGAAGTGGTGCTGAGGCTCAAGTGGTAGAACAGTTGTCTTGAGAAAGTCCAAGGACAGAGCCCAGGGCCTGAGCTCAAGTCCCAGGACTGGAAAAAATAAAATAGGCCAGGAGCATGGCCTATTTTAGAGTGGTAGAGTGCTTGCCTAGCATGCACAAAGGCTTGGATTCAATTTCTTGGTACTACATACATAGAAAAAGCTGGAGCTGGGTGTAGTGGCTCATGTTTATAATCCTAGCTACTCAGGAGGCTGAGATCTGAGGGTCATGGTTCAAAGTCAGCCTGGGCACTAAAGATTGTGAGACTCTTGTCTCCAATTAACCACTAGAAAACCAGAAGTGGCACTGTGATTCAAGGGGTAGGGTAGGGTGCTAGTCTTGAGCTGAAGCGTTCAAGCCCCACAACCAAAGGGGGGGGGGCGGGAAGAAAAGAAAAGAAAAAAGAAAAAAAAGTAAAAGCTGGAAATGATGTTTTAATTAAAGTGGTAGAGTTCTAGACTCGAGAAAGCCTAAAGATGGTGCTCAAGCCCTGAGTTCAAGGCCCAGGACTGCCCCCAAAAAAAGAAAAATGAAGGAGAGATTGGATGCTGATGGCTCATACCTGTAATCTCAGCTACTTACAAGGCTGAGATCCAAGGATCATGGTTCAAAACCAGCCTGGTCAGGAAAGTCTGTGAAACTCATATCTCCAATTAACCATCAGAAACCTGGACATAACACTGTGCCTCAAAGTGGTAGAGTGCTAGCCTTGAGTAACAGAGCTAAATGTCAGTGCCTAGACCCTGAGTTCAAGCCCATGACTGACAAATAAAAATAATTTTAAAAATTCAAGTTATAGCTGGGCATAGGTTGCCCAGACATTAAACTCTAGCTATTCAGGAGGCTGAGATCTGTGGATCAAGGTTCAAAGTCAGCCTGAGCAAGAAACTCTGTGATACTCTTATCTCTATTCAACTACCCAAAAGCCAGAATTGGACCTGTGGCTCAACGTGGTATAGTGCCAGTCTTGAGTAACAGAGCTAAATGTCAGTGCCTAGACCCTGAGTTCAAGCCCAGTATTAGCATATGAAGAAGAAGAAGGAGAAAGAGAAGAAGAAGGAGGAGGAGAAAGTGGAAAGGGGCACAATTTAAATTTAAATTCATGCTTGATGCTCATTGCAAGGAGCTTCCAGCAGATGGCAGTAAAGTGCCATGAAACAGAGGTGTCATGGCCAGCAATGCTGGGTGTTGGGCTACCAGAGGGGTGCAGAGAACTCACAATTATCTCGTAAATGGTGACCAAGCTTAATGCCAGCTGGCCTTGCTGTATTGGGGGAGCGGGGTTCTGGGTCTCCTTTCCACCATTACCAAAGCTAATGACTTAGTTCAGGAATCCTCAGAGTACTTATCTGAGGGCCCCAAGGTACACATGCAGCTCTGACAATTAGACTTAGCAGAGTGACTGGCTTTTCAAATGCTGATGGTGACAAAAAAATTGAGCAGGACTAATGCCTTTGTTCTGTTTAAAATCTCATCCAAGATTACCTGGACTTGAACATTATACCATGCATATATGTATGGAATATCAGAAGATATGACAAATATATATATTTATATATATATGGCTTGAAGGCTGGGCTTGGAGCTGTCCCTGAGCTCTTCCGTTCAAGGCTACCACCCTGCTCCTTGAGCCAGAGCGCCACTTTTGGTTTTCTGGTGCTTAATTGGAGACAAGAGTCTCAAGAACTTTATTGCCCAGGCAAGTGTATGTATATATATGTGTGTGTGTGTATATATATATATATGTATATATATACACATATATATACATATATATATATATATATGTAAAAGTAAAAATTTCAGTGGAAGCTGGACACCAGTGGCTTTACTCCTGTCACCCTAACTACAGAGGAGGCTGAGATCTGAGGATTGCTATTTGAAGCCAGCCCCAGCAGGCTTATCTCCAATTATCACCCAAAACTGGAAGTGGAAGTGTAGCCCAAGTGGTAGAGCTCCAGCTTTGAACAAAAATGCTCAGGGACAGTACCCAGGCCTTGAGTTCAAGCCCCAGGATTGGCACCCCTTGCCATGCCTGCATCTGCATGTAGTAATCTCTCTCTCTCTCTCTCTCTCTCTCTCTCTCTCTCTCTCTCTCTCTCTCTCTCTCTCTCTCTCTCTCTCTCTCTCTCTCTCCTTATGGGGGCTTACATTAAGGGTCTAGGTGCCGTCCCTTCTCCTTTTCCTGCCTGGGCTGGCTTTAAACTTCAATCCTCAGATCTTAGCCTTTTTATTTTTTTGCCAGTCTTGGGCTTGAGCTCAGGGCCTGAGCACTGTCCTTGGACTTTCTCAAGGTTAGAGCTCTACCACTTGAGCCTCAGCACCACTTCTGGCTCTTTTCTATGTCTGTGGTACTGAGGAATCGAACTCTGGTCTTCGTGCATGCTAGGCAAGCACTCTACCACTAGGCCAAACTCCGGGCCCCAGATCTTAGTCTTTTGAGTAGCTGGGATTAGAGAGTGGCCATAGCTATCCAAAAGTGTTAGTAGGTTTCACTTTTTTCATCATACACATGCTGGGCTTTGATCATACACACCTCCCTCTCCCTTGTTCTTTCTATGCCCCTCCCCAGACGGTCCCCCCCCACAGGAAGTGACATCTTCAGTCCAAGCACTGAGGACTGTTGGCACTGGGGGACTTCTCCCACCAAGTTCTCCCCAAAGGTAGGGCCCTCTTTGAGCAGGACTCCTGTGGGGCCCTGAGAGAAAACACTCTCTGAATTTATTTTTTTTTCTCCTCTGCTAGTGTGACCAGCATCCTTCCAGGGCTTTTAGCAATAGACCCATGGGGGGAGATCCCTGTGTCAGGTGATGTGGAGAAGCCACGGGTGGGGCTCTGTCATTGCCTCGTAGGGGAGTGTGGAGGTGATTCGATCCTGGGAGGATGGCCGGTGTTGAGGAGGGAGGGCTGCACTGGTCACGGGATGAGGACGATGTGTAGAGCTGGGGAGGGGACATGGTTACGCTCTGGCTCTGGGTTCTTTCATGAAGATTCACTTAGTTGAGCATGACAGCTCTAACAAGTGCAATATTTCCTTCTATTTCATGTAATTTGGTTGGTACGTGGAATGGGAGTAATATTATGTTCAATGTGATAGAACAGAACATTTACCTCTGCATTGCATATGTAAATTACTTTAATTAATTGAGTAATTTGGTGCTGGTCCTCAGGGCCTGGGTGCTGTCTCTGAGCTGTTTTGCTCAAAGCTAATGCTCTACCACTTGAACTACAGCTCCATGAATCTTAGGGACTTTTCTGCCTGGGCTGGCTTTGAATCACAATTCTCAGATGCTAATCTCCTGAGTAGCTAGGATTATAGGCATGAGTTACTGGCACCTGGCTCTCAATGATTCTTTTTATGCTATTTTCTTTCAACATTCATTATTTTATTTAATGTTATTTCATTTATTTGATGTTTCTTTTTGTTTCCTTCCCTCCCCCAACTTTTTTTTTTTCTCCAGTCCTGGGGGCTTGAACTCAGGGCCTGAGCACTGTCCTTGGACTTTCTCAAGGCTAGAGCTCTACCACTTGAGCCACAGCACCACTTCTATGTATGTGGTATTGAGGAATGGAACCCAGGTCTTTGTGCATGCTAGGCAAGCACTCTACCACTAGGTTAAACTCTGGAACCCGCTCCATCTTTGTGTACAAGGGCTTAAACTCCCAGCCTCACTTTCTCTCTTGGCTTTATGTTTTGTTTTGTTTTGTTTTGTTTTTTGCCAGTCCTGGGCTTAGGCTCAGAGCTTGAGGACTGTCCTTGGGCTTTCTCAAGGCTAGAGCTCTACCACTTGAGCCGCAGCACCACTTCCGGCTTTTTTCCATTATGTGGTACCAAGGAATTGAACCCAGGTCTTCGTGCATGCTAGGCAAGCACTCTACCACTAGGCCAAACTCCTGGTCCTCTCTTGGCTTTTTTTGCTCAAAGCTAACTCTCTAACACTTGAATCACATCACTCATGTGCAGCATATTGGTGGTTAATTGTAGATAAAATTGTCATGGATTTTCTTGCCCGGGCTGGCTTTGAACTGCAATCCTGAGAGTCTTTTATTCTACTAAATATAAATATATTCTGTGGGGGCTGGGAGTTTGGCCTAGTGGTAGCGTGCTTGCCTACCATGCACGAAGACCTGGGTTCGATTCCTCAGTACCACATACGTAGAAAAAAGCCGGAAGTGGTGCTGAGGCTCAAGTGGTAGAGCTCTAGCCTTGAGAAAGTCCAAGGACAGTGCTCAGGTCCTGAGTTCAAGCCCAGGACTGGCTGTTTTTTTTTTCCCCCCTGTGGCTTAATATCTCAGTACATAGTCTAATCGCTTGTAAGCAGATAACCGATGTCAGCAAGAACTCCTTTTCCTTCCTCTTTAGAAACGCGAGGGAGAGATGGATCCAGAGACAGGACTACCTGCCAGTAATCAGGGCCGGAACAGGGAGGATTTAGGAGTTCAAGGTAAAGTTCAACAGGCAGAGAAAGGCCTTGGTGGGCTCGGCAGTCTCCATCCTGTTCAACGGTCCCCTTTGGCACGTTCTCCTGGAAAACAGAGCTTTCCAGTCTCTTTCAATTAAATCTATCCATGTTGGCCTTCTTGCCAACCTGTCATTAATTTACCTTCTGTTTCCATACCGTTCGTGCTTTCCCCGCTTTCTGCAGAAGAAAGACAAGCAGTTGTGAAGACGGGCCTGCTCTCCAGTGGCCTCTGTTCTGGTCCTGGCTCAGCATGAGCTCGGGTTTCTGAGCAGAGAATCTCTGTGCCTTAGGGTTTTGTCGTAAGGGGTCGGGTTGTTTTGAAGGAGTTGTCATGCCTTCCATGCAGGCATTGCTGGTGAATCCGCGATACCAACTGTGCCTCTAGGAAGCCAGCAGAGATCACAGCAGCATTCAGTAAACAGGGTCATCTTGCTGAGACCTGGTGACCACACCTGTAGTCCAGCTTCTCGGGGACAGGATCAAGATGCTGAGTTCAAGCTCCCAAGCCTGCATCAGAAGGAAAAAAAAAATACCTTATTGTAGTCTTAGCATATACCCCCAACATAACTACCACAGAAATATGCTGAGAGCAGTGTACACACATATGTGTGTGATTTTATTTTATTTATTTTGTAACAGTTCTGGGATTTGAACTTCATGCCTGAGTGCTGCCCCTTAGCTTTGTTATTATTATTATTATTATTATTGCCAGTTATGGGGTTGAACTCAGGGCTTGGGAGCTGTCCCTGATCTCTTTTGCTCCAGGTTAGTGATCTACCACTTTGAGCCATAGTTCCACTTCCAGTTTTCTGCTGATTAATTGGCTATAAGAGTGTCATGGACTTTCCTGCTGGGGCAAGCTTTGAACTGTGATCCTCAGATCTCAGCCTCCTGAGTAGCTAGGATTACAGGCATGAGCTACCAATGCCTATCCTGTCCTTTAGCTTTTGCACTCAAAGCTGGCTTTCAACTACTTGAGTCATAGTTCCACTTTTGGCTTTTGCTTGTTAATTGGACTTTGCTGTCCAGGCTGGCTTCGAACTAACATCCTCAGAGCTCAGCCTCCTGAATAGTTAGGATTCCAGGTGTGAACCACTGCCTCCTGGCTGTGTGTACCTTTAGAGAGGAAGATGCCAGGTCCACAGCTATTTTAACTCCAGCGTAACAGTGGGCCAAAAGCTCCTTGAGACCCCAGAAGTGGGTTGCAGGCTTGGGGTAGCCTTAGGTGATGTCAGGACAGCATTTTTTTCAACTGGAAGGAATGGACGCAGGGCCCCTAAACTATCGCCATTTGGTCACATGTTGACCTTTCTCATGGTGTGAAGGGACTGGAAGATTCCAAAATGAGTTTTTTAAAGCATAGCAGTGGTTATTAATTCAAACCAGCCAGAAGGCTCTGGGGAATTCTTGATTCTGCAAAGGGGTTTTTATAAACTTCCATGATATTTTACCTAATTCTCTCTTGTTTATTTTCAGTGTGACATTGTAATATTTTATAATTTAGACTTTTTCACCTTTGGAAAGAAACCAGACTTGGATTAAAAAAATGTTTTGTTAGGATGTTGAGGCAAGAATTTAGTAAGCTATGTGATTAGTGAACTCAGGATTGTCGTGGAGAATTAGGACAGAGAAAGGCTCAGCCAGGGTCAGCATTGGGCTGTGTGTGTGTGTGTGTGTGTGTGTGTGTGTGTGTGTGTGTGTGTATTGGGACTTGAACTCAGGGCCTTGCACTCTTCCCTGGCTTTTTTTGCCCAAGACTTGCACTCTACCACTTGAGCAAGACCTCCACTTCCAGTTTTTTGCTGGTAAAGTAGAGATAAGACTCTAATGAACTTAAAAACTGCCTGGGATGCTTTGAATTGGGATTCTCAGATCTGAGCCTTTCAGTTAATGAAGATTATAGGTGTGAGCCACCAGTGCCTGACTCAAATTCTCTTGTCCACTATTTGGGATAAAGCTGGCGACCCCTTCCAGTTCTTCCAGGCTTTCCAGAGTTAGCTCTTTCCCTGATCAATCCTGCTGGGAAGGGGTACACGTTGTGGAAAAGGGGGAGTCTTCTGCCAGGATGAGTAAACACATCTTATTTCCACATGTAAACACATTTCAATCATGAAGGATAGAGTTAGCACCTTGACAGAAAGAAGGTAATTTGCAGGCTGGGAGCGCACCCTAGTGGCAGAATATTCCCTAGCATGCACGATCGATTCTCCAATATCACATATACAGAAAAAGCCTGAAATGGCACAGGGGCCCAAGTGGTAGGGCTGTAGCCTTGAGAAAGCCCAAGGACAGTGCCCAGGCCCTGAGTTCAAGCCCCAGGACTGGCAAAAAAAGAAATTGGCTGTGTGCTGGTGTCTCACGCCTATAATCCCAGCTACTCAGGAGGCTGAGATCTGAGATTCAGTGGTTCAAAGCCAGCTCTGGCACTAAAGTCCATGAGAGTCTTATCTCCAATTAACCACCAGAAAGTTGGAAGTGGTGCTGTGGTAGAGGATCAGGCTTGAAGGAAAAAGTTAAGGGAATAGTACACAGGCCTTGAGTTCAAGGCCCAGTACTGGCATGCATGCTTACATACAGGTACACACACATACCAAAACTACAAAGTGAGAATTAATCTACAATTTTCTAACTTATCTTCTGTCTAGGCACGGTGGTACACACCTGTCTTTTTCTTTTTTTTTTTTTTGCCAGTCCTGGGCTTGGGCTCAGGGTCTGAGCACTGTCCTTGGACTTTCTCAAGGCTAGAGCTCTACCACTTGAGCCTCCGCACCACTTCCGGCTTTTTTCTATGTATGTGGTACTGAGGAATCGAACCCTGGTCTTTGTGCATGCTAAACAAGCACTCTACCACTAGGCCAAACTCCCAGCCCACACCTGTCTTTCTCTTTTCTTCCTCCTCCTCTTCCTCCTCCTGCTCCTCCTCCACCACCACCTTCTTCTTCTTCTTCTTCTTCTTCTTCTTCTTCTTCTTCTTCTTCTTCTTCTTCTTCTTCTTCTTCTTCTTCTTCTCCTCCTCCTCCTCCTTCTCCTTCTTCTTCTTTTTCTTCTTCTTTTTCTTCTTCTTGCTAATTCTGAGGCTTGTACTCAGGGTTTGGGCACTGTTCTTGGACACTTTTTTGCTCAAGGCTAGCGCTCTGCCACCTGAGCCACAGCACAACTTCCAGCTTTTTTGTGTATATGGTAGTACCAAGGAATCGAACCCAGGGCTTCACGCATGCTAGGTGAGTACTCTACCAGTAGGTTATACTCCCACCCCCCTTTTTTCTTTTTTCTTCTTCTCCTTCCTCCCTTCCTCCCTTCCTTCCTCTTCTCTTTCTTCTTTCTTTCTTTCTTTCTTTCTTTCTTTCTTTCTTTCTTTCTTTCTTTCTTTCTTTCCTTTCTTTCCTTTCTTTGTACTGATTCTGGGGCTTGAACTCAGGGCCTGAGTCCTGTCCCTGAGTCTTTCTTGCTCAGGGCTAGCACTCTATCACTTGAGGCATAGCCTACTGGTAGCTTTTTTGGAGATAAGATTCTCACATGTTTTGCCGCCCCTGCTGGCTTTGAGATCTTCAGATCTCAGCTTCCTGAGTAGCTGGAGTTACAGGTGTGAGCCTCCGGCACGCCGTGACACTGATTTTTAAAGAAGTCATTCTCTCCTTGTATGGCTTTGCCATGAGGATCTGCTTGTTTTTGTTTTGTATTTTTCCTGCCTTTGCTTTCGGAATTTTTAGTTGAGGACTTCTTTTAGCATTTGACTGAAAAATGTGTTTTTTTTTTCAATAAAATGTAATGACTGAGGTTCAAAATGATTTTTCCTGGTTTATCAAAATATGAGCCTTAGAGATGCTGTTTTTGTTTAAAGCCATAGTAACCTAATTGAATTACTTTGGGGAGCAACCATTTCATAGGACTTAAAGAAAACAGCTTTGAGCCAAGTCCATCTGCCTTAGCACTTAATGACACTGAGCGAAATCCTCTTTGACAAATGTTTTAATTGCTGAAAACTGAAACTTGGAGAGACTTTGGCTGGCAGCCCTGCTGCCTGCTCTCCAGAGCTGGTGTGGCCTGGAAGCTCTTGTAGTCAGAGTGAGCCTGGGGCTCATTAAAGGTCTTTCTCCTTTTGGTGCCTCTGTTTCCCGATGCTTAGGGGGCCAGGGCAGCCCCGCTCCTCAGAGATATGTTGAGATGAGGAGGAAGTTGTGCACCCATGGCTCATGCCTCTCCTCCCGGCTACTCGGGGGGCTGAGAGCTGAGAATCGAGGTTCGGACTAAGCCCATGTGGGGAGACTGTGATTGCCAATGAACCAGCAAAAAGCTGGAAAGTAGTAGAGTGCCAGCCTTGAGTGAAAAAGCTAAGGGAACAGTGCCCAGGCTCTGAGTTCAAATCCCGGGACCTGTACAATAATGAGAACAAAAACAGAGTGCAGAGCCTGGGAGGGTTTCCTTCTCCACTTCCTGCTGTGGTGCGACACACCTGACCAGATGTCATTGGGCCATGGTGATCCCGTCATCATCCCAAAGCTCAGGCTTTGGCATGGTGGACTCACCATTGTGGAAATGAGTGCTTCTATCACCTGCTCGCCCTCCTTCTCCTTTCTTTCGTCCCTCTCTTATATTCTCTTCTTTCCCACTGAATGTTGGAGACTTGATATTTCCAGCAGGAAAAACTGCAAGGAAATATATTTCTCTTCTTTATAAGTTAGTCTCAGGCATTTTGTTATAGTAACACAGAATAGAGAAATACACTCCTCCAGACTTCCCCAGTATGGCATGCTGTTTATACCATTGATCAGCCTCCTATTCAAAGTACTGAATCCACGCTCGTGTAGTCACTTTGGAAATTGATCGTTTTATGATTTAATGTTTTATTCTATCCATCCATCTATCTATCTATCTATCTATCTATCTATCTATCTATCTATCTATCTATCCATCCATCTATCTATCCATCTATCTATCTGTAATGGGGCTGGGCCAGGGTTCTGTGCTTTAGCTTTTTCACTCAAGGCTGGTACTCTACCACTTTGAGCTACAATGCCACTTCTGGCATTCTGGTGGTTAATTGGACATGAATCTCACAGAGTTTCCTGCCTAGGCTGGCTTTGAATCTTGATCCTGAGTTCTCAGCCTTCTGAGTAGCTAGGATTACGAGTGTGAGCCATTGGGGCCTAACCTCCATGTAGTTATTTGCATTTCCTCCGTGGCTGAAGATATGGAACACTTCTCATGTATTTATTGGCCTTTGGTACTTGAGAGGATTTAGTTATAAAACACGTCATTTATTTGTTTTTAATAAAACACAGGGTTTTTGTTATACATTTCAAAACAAAAAGAAGGCGCGTCCTCATAATATTTGCAACCTTCAACGTGTGATGTTAATACATATCTGTCAGTCAGAAATAATGGAAACTTATAAGGCTACAGTTTAGCAAAAAAAAAAAAAATACAAACACAAACTGCAGCCGTTTCCTCCATCACGCATGAATCTGATTGTTTCATTTGTTTTTTAATTAAAATTTCAAGCTAAATTTCAAGCTGAGTGCTAGTGGCTCATGCCTGTAATTCTAGCTACCCATGAGCCTGAGATCTGGGGATTGCAGTTTGAAGCCAGCCAGGACTGGAAAGTCTGTGAGTGGAGTTTTGGCTCAGTAACTGAATGCTAGTCTTGAGTGCAAAAGCTCAGGGACAATGCCCAAGGCCCTGAGTTCAAGTTCCAGTGCTAGTCCACAGATACATTCACACATGTATACAAATGAACGAAACTGCTTAAAACACTGCTGTCACCACCAAATGCTTTCATGATGCTCAAAGAAGAGGCATAATCAAACCTATAATGTGCCATCTAAAGTTTAATAATAATAATAATAATAATAATAATAATAATAAGAGTACTTCAATGTTTCAGGTCAGCCCTCTGAAATCTCGCTTCCCTCCATGTGTGTGCACATGTGTCAGTATTGGAGTTTGAACTCAAGCCCTCTCATTTTCTTTTAGTTTTATCACTTCAAGGCTGGTACTCTAGCCACAGCACCACTTCCAGTTTTTAGGTGGTTAATTGGAGATAAGAGTCTTGTAGACTTTCCTGCCGGTGCTGGCTTTGAACTAAAATCCTCAGCTCTCAGTCTCCTGTATATCTGAGGTTACAGATGTGAGCACGGATGCCTAGCTTCAACCAGAAGTTAGCACAGAGTCAACAACAGATAATACACTTTTTTTTGTATGCAATAAATACAGTTAAAAGACTTAAGATTCTCAGGTGCCGGTGGCTTGCCTGTAATCCTAACTACCCAGGAAGTGGACATCTGAAGATCCAGGTTCGAAGCCAGCCTGGGCAGGAAAGTCCATAAGACTCTTAGCTCCAATTAATCATCAGCCTTAAGTGCAAAAGCTCAGAGTTCAAATCCCAGTACTGGCACACACACACACACACACACACACACACACACACACACATACACACACACAGTCACACTCAAAAAAACAGATTTTTTTTTCTTTGAAGGACCAGTGGCGGCAGCATTTGCAGCTTGGGCAGATCTGACTTACCTGGCACAAGGGCTGATTGGTGGGGAGTTGGGGTGACAGTGCTCCAGGGGTGAAGGCTTGTGCTAGCTTCTCTAGTGAGTCCTGACATCCCTGCACTGCTCTCAAATCCAGTATGGCAGCCCAGAGTTTGAAGACACTCTCTGTGTCTGTCTGTCTTTCCCACTGGCCTGACTGCCATCTTTTCCTCCAGGGTTCGTCTTCACCAGCGTTTCTGACACGGGCAGATGGGAACTTCTCTGGAATTTACTTTGCTCAGTCTCTCAGTTAGGGAAGTAAAAGAGTAGCTACTCAATCGAGTTGGTATGAGGGACTAAACGAGTTGGCTTCTAGAAAGTTCTAACAATGCTTGGCACAGTGTAAATATTTGGATGTTTTGGGGGAAAGTTCTTATTCTTACAGAGTTAACTGAATAGGACTTCTAAAATGCAGGGGCTAGAGGAATGGGTGGGCCAGGAAACCCGTTAGTGGAGAATAATAACATTTTTCTGGAACTCTTTTAGGGCATACAAAACAGAACAGAACAGGCTTTCCCCCTGAATTTTCCCTGGCCTACTCCAAGGCTCTCTTGCCTGGCTGTCTGTCAACTAAGAGCAGGGTGCATTCCCTTAAGGGCCTTGTGTAGTCACCTTTGACTATCCTTGAGAAAACATCTCATTTTCCTTGAGTCCTTGCAGGGGAAAGTGGGAACATACAATGCACAGCATCCAGTCGTGTGTGTGTGTGTGTGTGTGTGTGTGTGTGTGTGTGTGTGTGTGTGTGTGTGTATGTGTGTGCATGCACGCATGCGTGAGCGTGCTCGTGTGTGCTTGCACATGCCTGGACTTTGTCCTTTACCTTTTGTTGCTGAAAGCTGGTGCTCTACCACTTGAGCCACAGCTCTTCTTCTGGCTTTTTGCTACCTGATTGGACATAAGAATCTCATACATGGCCCTTCATGATTTTTGAGCCTTGATCCTTTGTTCTCAGCCTCCTGAGTAGCTAGGATTATGGGTGTGAGCCACCAGTGTGGAGCGTGGAATAGATTCCAGCATGCTGCTGAAGGAACCCCACTGGCATCCTGTCAGTCAAGTTCACAAATGTGGGTAACAGAGAATGCTGGGAGGTTGGTGATTCAGCAGTGTGCCCAGGGGAATGGGGGAGCAAGCCTCCCCAAGACGCTCATTGCTGGGTGAGGATCTGACGTTGACCCTGTTCTGATGTGTCACCTGGCAGTCCTGAAGGATCGAACCCAGTGCCAGTACCTCCTTCCAGAAAAGCAGCTGGACAAGACGTAGGGTATTTGAAAGGGAAACGGTCTACCATAGTCTAAGTGAAATCAACACCCACTAGAGGCTGTGAGAAACAACACACACTCCAGGGCTTCCGGGATGAGAGGGGGAAGGAGGAAGTGTGGAAAGGGAAAATAGCCCACCAAGTCAAAATGGAGACAGAGGTTCCTGCCTGCTAGCTTGGAGCTATGTCTAGAGAGGAGTGAGAGAAAGACTAAACAGGTTAAAGTAGATCGAATGAGCTGGATTTGGTGCTTCATGCCTATAATTATAACTACTCAGGAGGCTGAGATCTGAGGATCGTTGTTCAAAGCTAGCCTGGGGAAGGGAAGCCCATGAAATGCCTATCTTCAATTAGCCAATGAAAGGGGAGCTGTGGTTTCAGCATAAGCCTTGAGCACTAAAGCTTAGGGATAGTGCACAGGCCCTGAGTTCAGCTTCTAGTACCAGCATAGCACGTGCGCACATGCGTATGTACATGCGCGCGCGCCCAGACACACACACACACACACACACACAGACCCCATTGGGCTCATGATACTAAAGGCACAGTGGAGGAGGGAGAGGGAGATTAGGAGCTGGGGTGTGTCAGGCCAGGCCAGAAAAAGGGTGGAAGTTAAGGGAGCAGGAGCAGAACGTCCGAACTTTGGAGGGGGGTAGATCCTGTAAGCGAGATCAACTTCATATCAGAAGCTGCAAATGTAATCCAAGGATAGTGGTTCAAAGCTAGCTCTGGCAGGAAACTTCATGAGACTCTTAAGTTCAATTGACTATTGAAAAAGGTAAAAGTGGAGCTGTGGCTCAAGTGGTAGAATGCCAGCCCTGAGACAGCTCAGGGACAGCACTCAGGCCCTGAATTCACGCCCAGGACTGGCATACAAAAAAGTTGTAGATGGGGAGTGTTACTGGATTTGAGGCTGGGTGTGCTTGTACACATCTAGAATCCTAGCATGTGAGATGCTGAGGCAGGAGTCATGAGTTCCAAGCCAGCCTAGGGATCTTTGTGAGAACTTGTTTCAAAAGAAAAAAAAAAGTACTAGGTTTCTAATAGCAGAGCTAAAGACACCAGTAGTTGAAATCAGTATAAGTGCCATCTGCCCCCAGAGTAACCCGACAGAATGCTTGCTCAGCTCAGTTCGATGGCTGTGTGTGTGTGTGTGTGTGTGTGTGTGTGTGTGTGTGCATGCCAGCACTGGGGCTTGAACTCAAGGCCTGAATTGTCCACTGGCCTTTTCACCCAAGGTTGGTGCTCTACCACTTGAGCCCCAATTTCATTTCTGGCTTTTGGGGAGTTAATTGGAAATTAAGAGTGTAATGGACTTTCTTACTTGGGCTGGATTGGAACCCTTGTCCTCAGATCTCAGCCGCCTGAGTAGTTACGATTACAGATGTGAGCCACTGGCACCTGGCAATACCATGTGACTTTCATCCTCAAGATTTACTCAGTCTATAATGGCTGCTGGAGCTCCAACATCTCATCTATATTCCCACATTAGGGGAGGGGGCAGAAGAGCAAGACAAGCCCAAGGTGCTTATCAGGTTCTCTCTAATCTGTTTTCTTAAAAGTTTTACAAGTTCCACTATAGTTCTGTTAAAAAGGCTAGCAGGTTCTGTTGGCTCAATCCTATAATCCTAGCTTCTCAGGAGGCTGAGATTTGAGGATTGTGGTTTGAGGCCAGCCTGGGAAGGAAATTCCATGAGAATTTCCAATTAATCAGGAAAAAGCCAGCATTGGAGCTGTGGTTCAAGTGGTAGAGTACCAGTCTTGAGTATAGTATCCAGGCCCCTAATTCAAGTCCCAGGATGAGCACAATAACAAACAAAACAAAAACAGAGGCTATTAGGGTACTGGTGACTCATGTTTATAATCCTAGCTACTCAGGAGGAAGGTTGAAATTTAGGGATCTTTGTTTGAAGCTGGGCAGGAAAGTTCACAAGGCTCTTATCTCCAATAAACTACCCAAAAGTCAGAAGTGGAGCTGTGACTGAAGTGGCAGAGCACTATCCTTGAGTAAAAAAGCTAAGGGACAGTACCCAGGCTTTGAGTTCAAGCCTGAGGCCCAGCACACACACACGTAACAGATTTGTGTGTTATATATGTAACATCTATCTATCTACCTATCTACCTATCTATCTATCTATCTATCTATCTATCTATCTATCTATCTATCTATCTATCCATCCTCCCCCACCTGAGCTTAGTTATCTATCTATCTATCTATCTATCTATCTATCTATCTATCTATCTATCTATCTATCCATCCTCCCCCACCTGAGCTAAGTCCTGGCCCAGCCAGGGACGTGTATCTGGGGCAGTTTTTGAATTCTCCTCTGATCCAGGGAACAGCTGTGGTTTGGCCTGCAGTCTTAATGTGCGTCCTGCAGGCTGAGATCTCTGGGGATCATCGTGTGTATGGCGCCGGCTGCACCTGTGCTCCAGGGTCGCCCAGCGCCCAGCCGGCTCTCCCCTCCAGGCGGGCAGGCATCCACTGGCCCTGCAGACTGCCTGGCTGGGACCAGCGGTGCAGGAAGCGGCCACACAATGGGGGCTGTGGCCAGGCAACGCCCTCTCCCACTTCCCCTGAGTGTTCTGGAATGTGTAGTATGGCTGACCTCACAGTGATTTAGGAAGGACCTTAAAAATAGTTTGGAGCGGGAGGTAAAATAGGGTCCTGATTCTTGTGGGTACAATGACCATTGTGCTTTGCGGGTGATTTCAGGTACAGTTGCCTGAGGTCAGAGTTTTAGTCATCGAGAATACTTCTCCATCAAATCGATTGCCTAACCAGCCCCAGCTTCCGAGCAGTCTCCTTTCGTGTTCAAGGAAACCATCCTCATCTTCTCCTTGAGAGGTGTTGGGTTAAATTATCCTGATTTCTTCCTTCCTTTCTTCCTGTTTTCTTTCTTTCTTTCTTCCTTTTCTTTTCTGGCCATGGGTCTTGAACTCAGGGCCTAGGCGCTGTCTTTAGCTTTTTGTTCAAAACTGGTGCTCTGACATTTGATTCACATTTCCACTTGTGGCTTTTTTGGTGGTTAATTGGAGATAAGAGTCTCATGGACTTTGCTGGCTGGCTGGCTTTGAATTATGATGCTCAGATCTCAGCCTCCTGAGTAGCTAGGATTACAGGTGTGAGCCACCAGAACCAGTCTTTTTGTTGTTGTTGGTGGTGATTGTGGGGCTTGAATTCAGGGCCTGGATGGTGTCCCTTGAGCTTTTTACCCCCCCTCTTAGCCTTTTGCTTCAAGTTGGCACTCTACCACTTGAGCCATATATCCACTTCCCATTTTTTTTTTAAATCTCAGATTTTTATTTTAACTTTTCCCAGTGTATATTAATATGCGATGAATGTAAGTAGCTCACAGTTGAACTTTTCAAAATCCAAATAGTGATATATCTTTTATATGTAATTAAAAAATATGCAGATATTCACAGATATTTTTTTGCTCAGTACTACTGTAGGGAAGGCAAAATTTTATTCCTTTTTTTTCTTATTGTAATTAGTAAAAGGGTTACATGATATTTGCCAGATAGAAGGTGCATTAATTCACATACATTGATACCCTTTCACATGTCTTGGTACCCATTTCCCTCCCCCCCACCACAAAATTTTATTCCTATCTATAGTCCTTTCAGCAAGGCCTGAAAGTTAAATTGACATAAGACAGATTAACAGGAGAAAAGCATATACACTTTTATTTATGCAGTCATTTAATATAAATTTTACATGACACAGAAGCAGTCTCAAGGAAGGGCACTTCCCAATTTTTTCTGGTTAACTGGAGATAAGTCTCACAAATTTTCCTCACCTGGGCTGGCTTTAAATCGAGATCCTCAGACCTCCGTCTCCTGAGTAGCTAGGACTATAAGTGTGAGCTCTTAGGACCTGGTTTGCTAGCTATGAAATCTTTGTAGCAGTATTTTCCTATCATTTGTCATTCTCTTAGGGATTAGAGATTATTATTTTGAGCATTGTGACTCACACCTGTAATCCTAGTTACTCAGCAGGCTGAGATCTAAAGATCAGGCTTAAGGCCAATCAGGGCAGGAAAGACTGTGAGACTTCTATCTCCAATAAACGAATATAAAGCTGGAAGTGGCGGTGTGGTGTGCGTGTCAGAGCTCAGGTAGAATCCCGAGTTTAAGCTCCAGGAGATGCACTGGCACAGAGAGAGAAGGGGCGGGGGAGGAAATCCAGACAGATAGACATAGGGCTGGTGAGGGAGGGGAGGAAAGTGATGGTAGGGGGACAAGGATTTAATGAATTCTGGGAACCGAGGCCCAGGGAGAAGTTCTAGTCATGGAAATTAGTGAAATGCTTCTTGATTTACCAGTTTTGGATGAGAATTTTCTATATAAAATTGAGTTATGTTGAGCCGCTGTGACAGGATGTGGGTCATTTTCATTGGTAGGGTTTGTGCCCATGGATTTCTGGTCTCCTAGGCTTCAAGTCAAAGCCTTCGCCTGAGTCTGGGAGTGATTAGCAGGGCCAGGGCCTTGGTTACTTTTGAGACTGGGTCTCACCTTTTTGCCTGTACTGGCCTGATCCACATTCTTCCTAGTTATACTTCCCCAGTAACTGAGATGATAGACATATACTATTAACCCTGGATTTTTTTTTTTTCTTTCTTTCTTTCTTTTTTTTTTGCCAGTCCTAGGTCTTGAACTCAGGGCCAGGGCACTGTCCTTGGACATTTTCTTGCTCAAGGTTGAGCACTCTGCCACTTGACTTGAGCCACAAAACTACTTCCGGCTTTTTCTGTGTATGTGGTTCCGGGGAATGGAACCCCGGGCTTCAGTGCTAGGTAACACACTACCACTAGGCCATGCTCCCAGCCATAAGTCTGGCTTTTCAAAAAAATTATTTATTATAATTATTATTTTTTTTTACCAGTCCTGGGGCTTGAACTCAGGGCCTGAGCACCATCCTTGGGCTTTCTCTGCTACTTGATCCACTCTTCCACTTCTAGCTTTTTGTTGGTCAATTGGAGATGAGTCTCACTATGTTTTCTATTGGGTTGTCTTTGAACTGCAAGCCTCAGATGTCAGCCTCCTGAATAGCTAGGATTAGAGGTGGGAACCATTGTTGCTCGGCTTTGCTTTAGTTATTTCATTTTTTTTTTTTTGGATATAGATTCTTCGATCTTTCCCTGCTTGCCACCTCACTTCCCTTATTTATACCTCAAGCATAGCTAGGATTACAGATCTATATCATGTAACTTAATGATATCATATATCAGAGATAAGCCATAAATAATGTTATTTATTTATTTAAACAGCAAAAAAAAGAGGAAAATCCTCTTCTATTTCCTGGAGCTCATTTGGATGCATTTTATTTTATATGATCACAGGCACATAGGCATTCCACCTTTGTGTGCCTCTCCTAAGAGTTTCACCCTTTCATTTCACTATGTATGAATGCCTAGTTTTACTGTACTTGGGCTTGAACTCTCACTTGGCTCTTTTACTCATCACTTGTACTTGAGCCACATATTTAGTCCGGCTTTTCTTCTCAAGTGGAAATAGATTCTCTTGGACTTTTTGGCTTGGTTTGGCTTTGAATGGATATTCTTTGGATTTCACACTCCTAGATTACAGACATACACCACTTTGTCTGGTCAGTGAGGTCTCTCTCTCTCTTTGTGCTGGTTCTGGGACTTGAACTCATAGCCTGTGTGCTGTCCCTGAGCTTCTCTTGCCCAAGGCTAGTGCTCTAGCTTTTGAGCTACAGCAACATTTCTGGCTTTTTTTTTTTTTTTTGAGTAGTTTACTGGAGATAGGCATTTGTTAGAAACAAATATAAGCCACTGACATAATCTGAAGGTCTGTGTTCTATTGCCTCCCCCTTTTGTTATTGAAGCTGTTGGTTTGAACTTAGGACCTCACACATGCAAGGCAGGTGCTCTACCACTGAGCCATTTCCCCAGTCCTCTCTCTTAGTGTCTGGAAAACAGGCCCAGTAGCACATCCTCTCCTGTCTGCTGTTGAGAACATGGTAAACCAGTTTGTTATAAGCAGTAAGCGAAGTGGCAGGCCATGACCCGCACTCTCCCTGCTCTCAGCTGTCCAGGCCTTAACGACTGTCAGAAAAATAAACCCCTGTTATTTTAAAATGAATTAATTTTGTCATCCCAGCCACAAAAATTAGATAACTAAAACCAATCCATGAAACAGCAGGCCACAGATGAATACAAAATGCACTTTGATCACTTTCATTAGAAGTCCTCAAAGAGCCTGGTGTCTGCCCCTGTGAAACCTTTAGAGCTGAAAATGCATCAGCAAAAGAGACGAACACACGGGCTGGGAGTTTGGTGTAGTGACAGAGTGCTTGCCTAGCATGCATGAAGTCCCAGGTTCGATTCCTCAGTACCACATACATAGAAAAAGCCAGAAGTGGTGCTGTGTATCATGTGGTAGAGTGCTAGCCTTGAGGAAAGCCCAAGGACAGTGCTCAGGCCCTGAGTTCAAGCCCTAGGACTGGCAAAGAAAAAAGAAAGAATGAAAGAGCTGGAAGTGGTGCTGTGGCTCAAGTGCATAGAACTCCAGCCTTGAGAAAGCCCAAGGACAGTGCTCAGGCCCTGAGTTCAAGCCCTAGGACTGGCAAAGAAAAAAGAAAGAAAGAATGAAAGAGCTGGAAGTGGTGCTGTGGCTCAAGTGCATAGAACTCCAGCCTTGAGAAAGCCCAAGGACAGTGCTCAGGCCCTGAGTTTAAACCCCAGGACTGGCTAAAAAATCCCCCAAAAGTCTAAACAAAATGGATGACCTCCTCCCACCATAAATCCTAGGAATTAACCTAAGTAAAGAGGTGAAAGACCTCCTTATAAGCTATGAAACACTGAGGAAAGAAATTAGACAAGACACAGATGGAAGAATTAATCTTATGAAAAATATCCTTGTTACCAATAGCAACATACAGATTTAGTGCCATCCTGTGAAAATTCCAATGGCATTCTTTGCACAAACAAAAATAGAAAAAATAATCTTAGAATTTATGCAGAAGTTTAATAAACCCTGAATAGCCAAAACAAAGCTGAGCAAAAAGATCAAAGCTGGAAGCTTCACAATATTGGACTTCTAATTACGTCAAGGAGTCATAATAAAATTAGCATGACACAGATATGAAGAGCAATGGAGTGGAAGGGGGTATCTCTACTATCAGATTTGTGACAAAGGTGTCCAGAAGACATTTGTAATCTTAGCTACTCAGGAGGTTGAGATCTGAGGATCGTGGTTTGAAGCCAGCCCAGGCAGGAAAGTCTGTGAGCCTCATCTCTAATGAATCATCAAAAAAAAAAAAAAAAGCTAAAAGTAGAAAACTCAAAGACACCACCCAGGTTCTAAGCTCAATCCCCAGGACCAGCAAAAAAAAAAAAAAATCACGAGAGTAGAAGTGTGATTATTTGGGAAAGAAGGACCTACGTGTCAGGAAATAAGAGACCAGAGAGTTGGGGGGTGGTGGGGGGGAGGGTAATGGGGACCAAGACATGTGAAAGGGTATCAATGTATGTGAATTAATGCACCTTCTATCTGGCAAATATCATGTAACCCTTTTATTAATTACAATAAAAAATTAAAAAAAAGAGACCAGAGAGTGACAGAGAGAGACAGATACAAAAAGAAAATATTGAGATGAACATGATCAAAATACATATATATCAGTATGAAAACATCATAATGATACTTATTATCTTTTATAATTAAAAAATAGTAAAAATCTAATGGATTTTGATAGACACTTTCTGATTATGCTATTAAGATGTGTAATTCCATTTCAGATTAGAATCTTCTATAACAATAGGTCCAAAACCTGTAATAAGAGAGACCATTTTCACTTAGGACTACAGATAAAACTTCTGAGTTATTAACTCTACTCACCTGGGAACACAGTCATAAAATGATATACCATCATCCAGAATGATTGTTTTCAAAGGAATCCCTGGAGAGGAGTGAAAAGAAAGAGCCAGAAAAGTATTCCAAGAAATAATGTCTGAAAATTTCCCAAATTTGGCAAAGACCACAAAGTCACAAGGCTCAAGCGGTTGAGTAAAGTCTAGTAGGGTCAAACCAAAGGAAAAATCTACATTGTAGTCAATCCTCTGAAAAGTAAAGACCAAGAAAGAAAGAAAGAAAAAAAAAATCAAAAGCAGCAGACTAGAATTATCTCCTGCCCTGTTCAGAAGACATCAAATGAGAGTGGATTTGTCAAAATCCAAGTGAAATAACTGCAAGCCCATAATCACCTATTGGTGAAAACATCCTTTAGGAATGAAGGGAAAACCAAAGCTTTCGAGATGAAGGAAAAGCCAAGAGAATTCACTGCCAGCAGATTCACTCTTAAACACTAGCTGAAGGCAATTCTCTACAGAGGAAAGGATAAAAGGAGAAACCTGAGAACGGTGAGAAGGAAAAGCATACAGGGGGAAAAAAATGGCTAAATGCAATGAACACCCCCACCCCCCCTTGGCTTCAGTGTTCTAATTTATGTTTGACAATTGAAACAAGATGCAGTTTCAAATGCATCCAAAGAGGATATCAGTGGGAGTGAGGAAGCCAGGTCCTCCGAAACATCCTCTTCATAAAAATCTGCGAGAAGCTTGCCAAAGCGAGCAACTCTTATAGAACTCTGGAAATGAGCAAAGCTTGCCACAGGCCATGGGGTATTTATTCAAGAGAAAACCTCGGGACGTGGTTAGGATAGCATACTGTGACATTTTACTAGCTTGATTTCCATCCTCTCTATTTCCACCACTGACACCAACAGTCTAGCACAAGGGTAAAAGCCAAGAGCTCAGCAGCCTTTGGAGGAAATAGAATGGGGGCAGAGCTTCTGGAGAGATTCTTGCCCAGGGGCAGGTCATCATGTGACCTCACAGGAGTTGTCATTTGATTTGACTAGGATCTTGTCTAGTTCCTGTAACTTTTTCACCAGGGTAAATTTGTCAGAAAACCATGAAAGTGATGGTTTAGATTCTGATAATATTTGGGACAAATATCAAGCTTACCCAAAACCTGAAAAAGAAAAGACTGAAGAGTGAGATGACCATAGGAGGCTCTGGAATATTCCAGAGACTTTAGGTGAACACTCTACCACTAGGCCAAACTCCTGGTTCATATTCCAGGGACTCTAGAAGGCCATTTGCCTGTATTGAGTTTTGCATATGCTCAAAGCTGTCTATATATTCAGGAAAATCCTGAAAAAAATTATTGTGAAAAATGATTGGTGGTGTTTTTTTTTTGCCAGTCCTGAGGCTTGAACTCAGGCCTGGAGCACTGTACTTAGGCTTTCTCAAGGCTAGAGATCTATCACTTGAGCCATAGTACCACTTCTGGCTTTTTCTGTGTCTGTGGTACAGAGGAATTGAACCCTGGTCTTCGTTCATGCTAGGCAATCACTCTACCATTAGGCCAAAGTACCGGCCCTATTATTATTATTATTATTATTATTATTATTATTATTCTATTTTATTTTTCTGTGCCAGTACTGGGGCTTAACTTAGGGCCTCAAACTAACACTTGGCTTCCACTTTTGCCTTTTTGCTAGTTCACAGGACAGGAGTAACACAGATTTTCCTGTTGTGGCCGACTTTTAACTGTGATTCTCAGATCACAATCTCCTAAGTAGCTAGGATTATAGGCATGAGCTACTAGAGCTTGGCTAAACCTGAGAAATTATAAGCTTTCATTTCCGATTGTCCTTGTGACTTTAAGAGTGAAAAGGGAATTAAGGCAGAGAGACTAATGACTTAACTGAAATTTGAAGCATGTAGAGTCTGTTGGCAAAGTCTGGAAGACTTGTAGCTTTCAGGCAGCTGAAGAAATCGATTTCAGGCTGTACACTGGTGGCTCACACCTGTAGTCCAAGCTACTACTCAGCAGCTGAGACCTGAGGATGTGGTTCAAAGCTAGCCTGGGCAGGAAAGACCAGGAACCATTTTTGTTGTTGTTGTTGGTCATGGGGCTTGTACTTGGGGCCTACCCCTGAGCACCTTTTGCTCATGTCACAGTGCCACTTCCAGCTTTTTCTGTGATTAGTTAATTGGAGATAAGAGTCTCATGAGTTTTCCTGTCTGGGGCTGGCTTTAAACCATGATCTTCAGATCTCAGCCTCCTGAGTAGCTAGGATTATAGATGTGAGCCACCAGTGCCTGGCTCCATGAGACTCTTCCCTCCAATAAACTACTCAGAAAAAGCTAGACGTGGCACTGTAGCTCAAGTAGTAGAGGACTTGCCTTGGGAAAAAAGAATCTTAGTGATAGCGTCCAGATCCTGAGTTCAAGCTCCAGGACAACAAAAAAAATCAGCTTAAAAATTAATTAACTGCTCATTGAGCTAACTCAACAGAATTTTATGGTCACAAATGGCAAAGGATATAGAGCATGTAGTATTATTCGGGAAAGCCAAAGCTAATCAGCCAACTAACGAACCAGCCAAAGAGAATTATAGCACCAAAACCAAGTAACAAAAACAAAAATAATGGGTAGCAATTTTGTTTCAAGATCAACCACATTATAATACTTTTAAAAAAGTCCAGTTTCAACATCCAAAGAAAGAAGAGAATATGATTTGTGTCTAGGAAGGGAAGGAGACCATTAAAATTGTCCTTGAGGAAGTTCATATTAAATAACACTGAAATTAGCTATTTAATAATTATATTCAAAGAATATAGGAAACCACATGTAAAGAACTAAGAGAATAATTGTATTTTTCATAGTTTTATAATATTTCATATTTTTAACTAGAGCAATGTCTCACTAAACAGAAAATGTCAATAATAAAAAAGGGCCAGTGGAAATTTGACATTTGAAAATGACATTATCAGCAATGGGTATCTCACCTGAGGGCTCAGCTGCAGAGGCAGGAGCTGACAGGAGAACCAGGGAGCCTAGGTATGGCTAACTGTGGGTATGCAGTGGAAGGGAATGAAAGAGCAAAGAACAAATCAAATGAAAAGAAGCCACCAGCCACCATGAAGCACACAGACTATACACAATGAGGATGACAGAAAGAGGGCAAAGAAAAATACCCCAGGACTGGCAAAAATAGTAAACACTGCAAGAAAAGTCTGTCAACATTTTTTTTTTTTGCCAGTCCTGGGCTTGAGCTCAGGGCCTGAGCACTGTCCTTGGACTTTCTCAAGGCTAGAGCTCTACCACTTGAGCCTCAGCACCACTTCCGGCTTTTTGCTATGTATGTGGTACTGAGGAATCGAACCCGGGTCTTCGTGCATGTTAGGCAAGCACTCTACTACTAGGCCAAACTCCCAGCCCTCAAGTCAACATTTTATATACAGCAAAATTGTTCTTCAAATATAGATGTAAGCTGGGCCTAGTAGGATTCAGGAGTTAGAGGCAAAAACCCTAAGAGCTAAGGACTAGTGTTGCAGCTCAGTGGAGAAAGGCCCACTGTAGCATGGACCAGGTCTTGGATTAAATCCTCCAAAAAAAAAAAGATGAAAGTAAGACCTTGCCCAATGCTTATTTATGTTTATATATTTTTGCCAATACTGGGCTTAAATTTAGGATCTGACACTTGCTGGACTTGTTCCACTGGTACTTTACCATTTGTGTCATACCTCCAGCCGGTCATTTTGTTGATTACTTTGATCATCAAGTCTTGTGGACTTTTCTGCCTTAGCTGGCTCAAAACTGAGATCCTCTGCATCTCAACCTCATGAATGGCTAGGATTAAAGGAGTGCGCCACCAGCTCCTGGCTAGAAGCCAAGAGTTATAGACATGGAAAGTGTATGTCATCGGTGTTAGTCTTGTGAGTTATAATGTCAAAAATCTCAAAACACTAAGAAAAATAACAACAAAAAAGACAGCAGGTAGCTGGTGTGGTAGATGACCAAGTAAGAGCCAATAAAGTGGCAGCTGTGAATGCCATTGTTTCGGATGTTTTATGACTGGCATGTCTGAAAATGACAGAGCTTCCTCTCCTGCCCTACCCCTGTGCCGGCTGGAAAGAAAGTACCAGCAGATGCTGGAGGGTTGAGCCATCCATAGAAATCCTCAATCTAACTGGGCACCTCAGTTGCCAGACCACTAGAAAATGCTATGCCAATTTCCTTCCTGTGTTCTCCCAAGACATTGTTGGCCTTTGAGAGGAGCTCTCCACTAAATGCCTTAGGAGATGGCTCATGAAAACTTTAAAAAAAATTTACTCTTGTCCAATGAGAGCCACCAAGCTTGCTGACATTCAGGCTGGATGCAGTGGCTCGCACCTGTTATCTCAGTTACTCAAGGGACTGAGATATCCCAGGTCAAAGCCACCGGGGCAGGAAAATCTGTGAGCCTCTTATCTCCAATGAACTATCTGAAAGCCAGAAGTAGAGGTGTGCCAGCTTTGAGTGGAGATGCTAAACGATACTACCAAGGCTGAGTTCAAGCCCTAGTTCTCACATATGCGTGCGCGCACACACACACACACACACACACACACACACACACAAAACCAACAGCCAAACCCACTTTAGATGCATTCTTCTTGATTTGAAGTGCTCAAATACGATGTTATGATATAATATTGGGGTTGCCACACACACAAGCTACACAGAGGAGTATGGGATAAATCCCACATAATGCCAAATGGAGTAGTTAGAAAGTTCAAGTAACCCTGAAGAATGCAAGAAAAAGAAGACTAAAATGCAAAACAGAAAACAGTAAATGAGGAGGCCGTCTTGAGTCTTAACATGCCAATAAAGACATTAAATGTAACTGGTCTTAATGTAGCAAATAAAAAACAGAAATTGGCACAGTGGATTTAAAAAAAAATAGGACTTAACTAAAAGCTGCTTATAGAAAACTCATTTCAAACATACTGAAAGCATCAGAATGAAAAATGTTATGCTATACAAACATTAATCAAAAGAAAGCAGAACTGGCTATGAGTAAGAGATGAAGTGTATTTGGGGCCCCTCCCCACCCCCACCCTCACTTTGTGTTAGTACTGGGACTTGAACTCCGGACTTTACACTGTCTTTTAGCTTTTTGTGCTCAAGGCTAACACTCTACCATTTGAGAAACACCTCCACTTCCAGCTTTTTGGCAGTTAATTGGAGATGAGTATTTTACAAACTTTCTTGCTTGGGCAGACCTTGAATTGGAATCCTCACATCTCAGCCAGCTGAGTAGCTAGGATTACAGGCATGAGCTACTGGCATCCTGTGAAGATATGGCTTTCTTTAAAAAGTTACCAAAGCTGGGTGAGGTTGCTCACACCTGTAATCCTAGCTACTCAGGAGGCTGAGATCTGAGGATCAAGGTTCAAAGCCAGCCCAGGCACAAAAGGACTGGAGACTCTTGTCTCCAATTAACCTCTAGAAAATGGGAAGTGGGGCTTGGCTCAAGGGCAGGGTGGTAGCCTTGAGCTGAAGAGCTCAGGGACAGTGCCCAGGCCAAGTTCAAGCCCCGGGACCCACAAAATAAATAGATAAATAAAATAAAAAGTTACTAAAATGTGGCATCAAATGGGTAGAACTGAAAGAAGTAGTTGAATCTGTCATTGTAGTTGACAGTCTCAATGCCCCTCTCTCAACAATGCTAGCACAATGCCACAGAAAATCAGCTGTTCTTACAGCTCCATCCATCAATAGCATTAGATGGACATTTACAGACACTTCTGCCTGGGCGGAATGTGGTCTTCTCACGCCCACGAAGTATAGCTATGGTGTGTGTGTGTGTGTGTGTGTGTGTGTGTGTGTGTGTGTACACCAAATCTCGGGCCATAAAGAAACATTCACAAATGGGAAAGAATTGAAATCATATGTCCCATTCTCTGATGTAACAGACTTGAGCAGGAAATCAACTCAGGAAAAATGATAGGGAAAATTCCAGACACTTGGAAACCCAGTAACACCCTTATATGCACCCACAGGTCACAGGGGAAGTCCCAGAGGGACTTGAGACTGTGTTGAACCGAGTGCAAATAAAAATGCAACACATCAAACTTGGGGTGGGGTGGGGTGGAGTGGGGCGTGGTGGGGCACAACACAGCCAATGCAGGAAGGAAATTCATATAAGTCAAATGTATAGAGAAGGGGAGAAAGTATCACAAACCAGACACCGGAGTTTCTATCCAAACAACTCTGAAAATGGTCAAGAAGTAAGCAGAAGGGGCTGGGCGTGGTGGCTCATGCTGGTAATCCTAGCTACTCAGGAAGCTGAGATCTGAGGATCAAGGTTCAAAGCCAGCCTGGGCACAGACGAACCTGATACTCTTATCTTTAATTAACCTCTAGAAAATGGGAAGTGGGGCTTGGTTCAAGGGTAGGGCAGTAGCCTTGAGCTGAAGAGCTCAGGGACAATGCCCAGGCCCAGGGGTAGGGTGGTAGCCTTGAGCTGAAGAGCTCAGGGACGGCGACCAGGTGGAGTTCAAAGCCCCATGACAAAAAAAAAAAAAGTAAACAGAAGGAAAGAGAATGAAGAATAGATGCCAATGAAATTGAAAAACAATAAAACAAAACAATTGAAAACAATGAAACAATTGAAAATCCAGGAAACAAAAAGCTAATACTTTGAAGAAATCAATAAAGTTGATAAACCTTAAGCAAGACAGCAGAAGAAAAAGAATTCAGCCACGTGCTGGTAACTCACTTGCAACCCTAGCTACTCACGAGGCTGAGATCTGAGGATCTGGCCAGGAAAGTTGGGGAGACTCTTATCTCCAATTATCCTAGAGCTGTGGTTTAGCGTGGTAGAGCACTAGCCTTCAGCAAGAGAGCTCAGGGATGGTGTCCAGGCCCTGAGTTCAAGTCCCATGACCAGCCAAATATAAAATAAAGGAGTGCATATGCTGGTTACTAATTGGAGGAGTAGAAGAAGGCAGACAGTTTAGGTGAAATGAATGACCTCAAAATAGAAATTTTCACAAATCACCACATATGAAATAGGTAATTTCATTAGCCCTATATCCAAAAGAAAATTGGATTTATAATTAGACCACTGCTAAAAGTGATAAATTAATATCAATTTTTTTACTATTTCATTTGGAATCTATAAGAGCAGGACATACTTTGCAATATAGCTTTTAGTTTTTTGCTTTTTTCTTGTTCTTATAAAGGTGATATACAGAGGAGTTACAGTTATATAAGTCAGGAAATGAGTTTATTTCTTTCTGAATAATGTCATACTAAAACCAGAGTGGTTTGATACCAAAACCGAGAATTTTTTTCAATAAATAGAATTCAATAGTTTATATAAAAATGAGATTTTTATCCCATTAATACAAGATTGATTCAGTATTCAAAACACAATGGATGCCATTCACTTTGGTAAAGTTGAAAAGAACATATGACCACATCAACTACTATTCATCCAGGAGATCTCAGCTTCAAGATAATTTTTTTTGGGGTCCAGTCCTGGGTCTTGAACTCAGGGCCTGGGCACTGTCTTCAGCTTTTCTCAAGGATAGTGGTCTACTACTTGAGCCACACAGCACCACTTCCAGCTTTTTCTGTGTATGTGGCACCAAGGAATCAAATTCAGGGCTTCGTGCACTCTAGGCAAGCACTCTACCACGAGGACACACTCTTGGCCTTCAAGGTCATTTTTGCAGTGACCCCTTTGAGTGCAGGTGTCCTGGATCACATTCTCCTGTACAAGGTGTGGCTGTGATACTGACATATTTGTACTTCTCTGTTCCCTAGTCGTCTCTCACTACCCATAAGCCATTGGTACCAGAAACGTATAGGCACCAAAGTGCCTGGATGCTCAAGTTTACAAAATGATGTAGGTTTTGCATATAGACTACACAACGTTTTCATATACTTCTGTTGAATTTTTTCTTGGTGGCACTAGAATTTGAATTCAAGGCCTTGAACTTGTTAGGCAACTTGAGCATCATGTTTACCTTTCTTCCATATACTCTGTCTGTCTGTCTGTCTGTCTGTCTGTCTGTCTGTCTGTCTGTCTGTCTGTCTGTCTGTCTATCGTTGGTCCTAGGGTTTGACCTCAGGACCTGGGCACTGTCCCTGAGCTTTTTTGCTCAAGGCTAGTTCTCTGTCACTTTAGCCACAGCTCCACTTCTGGCTTTTTGGTGGTTACTTGGAGATAATTCTCATGGGCTTTCTCACGTGGGTTGGCTTTGAACCGCTACCTTCAGATCTCAGCCTTCTGAGTCTCTAGGATGACAGTGTGAGTGAGTCATGAGCTTCTGGCTGTGTCTCTCACTTGATTCTTCTCATTGCTAGTGCTGCTAATGGTTGCAAACATCACTCAGTAATTTATTATATGTCATTTTGCGTCAGTTAGTCATTAGCAAGTTTAGAAATTTTAATTTGATTCACAGATCTGGAGTCCTTGTCGTCGACATTGTCTCTCACTGGCACACAAGGCTAGACAAATTATGATTTTCCAGGATTTACAATTTCTTGACAAAATTCATGACAGTCAGACAGAGATGAGAGGACCCACTGCCTGAAGGGTGGATGGAAGGACTTTGCAGTCCTGTCTCCCTCTCCCCTCCACCCCCGTCCCTGTAGCTTTAGCTACACTTTTTTTTTTTTTGTGCCATTTCTGGAGCTTGAGCTCAGGACCTTGGTACTGTCCTTGGGTTTTCTCAAGGCTAGCACTCTACCACTTCAGCCACAGCACCACTTCCAGCTTTTTCTGTGTATGTGGTACTGAAGAATCCAACCCAGGGCTTCATGCATGCTAGGCAAGCACTCTACCACTAGGCCATGCTCTCGGCCTAATTTAACTTTTTATCAGGTTACTTGTGGTTCAAAAATATTAAATGGAAAAATTCCAGAATTAAATGATATGTCTATATCTATATTTGCCAGTTCTTGGGCTCGAACCCTAGAGTTTCATGTATGCTAGGTAAGCACTTTACCAGTAAGACACCTTCCCCGGTGTGAAATAATCTTTTTTTTTGAGGGTCATGAGGCTTGAACTCTAGGCCTGGGTGCTGTCCCTGAGCTCTGCAGTTCAAGGCTACCACACTACCCCCTGGAGCCACAGCCCCATTTCCTGTTTTCTAGTGATTAATTGGAGACAAGATTCTCAAGGTCTTTTGTGTCTGGGCTGGCTTTGAACCTTGATCCTCAGATCTCAGCCTCCTGAGTAGCTAGAATTACAGATGTGAGTCACCGCACCTGGCCTTGAAATGAATTTTAAATTTTAATTTGATTATTGTTATGGGTTGCATGAAGAATTTTTAAAAGTTTTTTTTTTTTTTGTGGCAGTACTGGAGCTAGAACTAAAGGCCTTGCTCTCATTCTTAGCTTTTTTTCCCCCTTCTTCTTTCCTTCTCCTTCTTTCTCTCCCTGTCCCTCCCCACCTCTCTTTTTTTTCATGCCAGTTCTGGAGCTTGAACTCAGGGCCTGGGCACTGTCCTTGAGCTTTCTCAAGGCAAGTGTTCTACCACTTGAGCCACAGCACCACTTGTTGCTTTTTCTCTATATGTGGTACCAAGGAATGGAACCCAGGGCTTTGTGCATACTAGGCAAACACTCCTGCCCCTCTTCTTTTCTTTTCTTTCTTTCATTCTGTGCCAGTCCTGGAGCTTGAATTCAGGGACTGGGTGCTATCCCTGAGCTTTTCGTGCTCAAGGCTAGTAAAATAGGGCTTTACCACTTGATCTACAGTTTCACTTTGGTTTTTCTCCATCTTTTCTTATCAGTGTTTGTGCTTTTAAATATTGTTATTATAGGGGGCTGGGAGTTTGGCCTAGTGGTAGGTTGCTTGCCTAGCATGCACTAGAACCCAGGTTCAATTCCTTGCTACCACATAAATAGAAAAAGCTGGAAGTGTGGTCCTGTGGCTCATGTGGTAGAGCTCTAGTCTTGAGAAAGCCCAAGGACAGTGTTCAGGTCCTGAGTTCAAGCCCCAGGACTGGCAAAAAAAAAACCCCTGTCATTATAAAGGTGATGTAAAAGGGGTTACATTTATATAAATCAGGAAATGAGTGTATTTTACTTTGGGATACTTTTGGCTTCTTTTGGTCATTCATTGGATAAGATTCTCATGGACTTTCCTGCCCAGGCTGGCTTCGAATCATGATCCTCAGATCTGAGCCTCTTTAGTAGGTAGGATTACAGGTATGAGCCTTTGATGTCTGGCCTTTCTTAGCTTTTTCACTTAAGGCTGGCACTCTACCAATAGAAGTACAGCTGTACTTGCAGTGTTTTTCTGGTTAATTGGAGATAAGAGACTCATGAATATTTCTGCCTGGGCTGGCTTCAAACCCCAAGCTACTCAGCTTGAGTGGCTAGGATTATAGGCATAAGCCACCAGTGACTAGCTAGAGTCTCTAGATACATGCTGTTACTGATGACCAGACCTGAGAACACAGACAAGTGGTTTGGGGTAAGAAAACAGATCTTCTTTTTTCTTATTCTCTTAAAAAGAATTATTGTCAGGTTAATGTTTAGAGAGGTTACAATTACATTCATCAGGTACATTAATTCTTTTTTTTTTACATTAATTCTTTTATTTATTTATTTTTTTTATTTTGCCAGTCCTGGGCTTGAGCTCAGGGCCTGAGCACTGTCCTTGGACTTTCTCAAGGCTAGAGCTCTACCACTTGAGCCTCAGCACCACTTCCGGCTTTTTTTTTTTTTCTATGTATGTGGTACCGAGGAATCGAACCCGGGTCTTCATGCATGCTAGGCAAGCACTTTAACCACTAGGCCAAACTCCCGGCCCTAGGTACATTAGTTCTTGAACATTGATATCCATTCCCAAGTTTTTCTCCCACTTTCTTTTCCCCTCTCCCAATCATCTTGTTTTTCCCCTTTCCTTCCCTATTTCAAATAAACAAATAAATGTATATACAACATATCAGGTAACAAAGCTAGATACAATAACAACATGAGAAAAACCATAAGGGGAAAAGAAAAAGAAAACCAAAAGAGAAAAAAAAAAAGAAATAACTTCACATAGTACATTAGGAATAACAATAACAAAGGTAAACCTCTTGTTTCCATATCCTGGAGTTCATTTTGTTTAGCCTCACCTATAAGGCCTTATCATCCATAAGCAAGGACATACTAAAGCTACTAGCACATCAATGTTCATTGCAGCATTACTTGCCATACCTAAGATATGGAATCAACCCAGATGTTCCTCAGTAGATGAATGGATCAAGAAGATGTATACTTATGCACAATGGAATTCTATGCTGCCATCAGAAAGAATGACATCATCCCATTCTGAAGGAAATGGAAAGACTGGAAAAGCCTTCATCAAGCAAGACCCAAAGAAACATAGACTCCCTGTTTTCCCTCATTGGTAATAATTAGTACACATCTAGGATTCTCCTAGCTGAGGACCACAATAGCTCAAAAACTACATTCATAGAGCAAGGTTTTTGTATAAAAAGTCAGATCTTGGGAGTTTCCAGCTGAGTTACTCCATGATTGGTTAACATTTAAGCTAATCAGATCATGATCTTATTGACTAGGGGTGCAAGTTTAAGCAATAAAGGAGTGAAAAATAGAAAATATTTACAATGCCCTCTTACGTCTGGGGCTCTGGTGTTTGTCACCTGGTGACTAGTTGTTGGTGAGGCAGTTTTGGGAAAAACATTACTAAGACACTTGGTGATTTTTCTAGGAACTTATATTTCTGGTAAACAGGCCTTTTAGTAAAATGGAGTCTGAATTCAAAATGGCTTCATTGTGGTTAGGGCTCTACATTACATGGCCTGACACATAAAGCACTCAATAAATGCTGGATATTTATGTGTTGATGTTATTCAATTCTGTATCATTGTTCAATTCTTTTTGAACAAGTTGTGTGAAAGAGAGAAGAGTTGAAATTCTGCTTATTAGGACTGGAGCCTCTTACCATTTGGCCTTCATTTGATTTTACTAAGTAGAGTAGTAGAAAGAAAGTCTTCAATACCTGCCCTACCTTGAGCTACAAATGAGAACACCAGTAAGTACTTACATAGTGTGCGTGTTTGAGTGTGTGTGCCAGTACTGGATCTGAACTCAGGGCCTGGTTGCTATCTTTGAGCTTTATGGTTCAAAGCTAGCACTCTACCAGTTCTACTTCCAGATTTTTGGTGATTAAATGGAGATAAGAGTTTTCCACCTACTCTGACTTCAAACCAAGATGCTCAGATGTTAGCCTCCTGAGAATCTAGGATTACAGGCATGAGCCATTAAGGGGAAGCAAAGCTTTCTATTGCAAACCACCCTGCATTTCAACTGCTCTGATTTGCTTATACATGTGAACCTTGGTGGTAATGCCCAACAAACCTTTTGCCTACAAATCTCAGAATTCTAGAGTCTGCTTTTGGTAATTCAAAAAGACACTAAAATATTTGGGACTAGAAAAGATTCTAAAACACATAATGGAAAGTTAGATGTGTGTGTGTGTGTGTGTGTGTGTGTGTGTGTGTGTGTGTGTGCCTCACTCAAGGCTGGCACTCTACCACTTTAAGCTTTTTGGTAGTTAATTGGAGGTAAGAGCCTCACAGACTTTTCTGCCCAGGCTGGCTTTGAACCCAGATCCTCAGTCTCAGTCCCCTGAGTAGCTAGGATTACAGACGTGAGCCACTGAGCCTGGTGAAAATTAGATTTTGAGAGTGAATCAAGCCAAAACCTTTGACAGGAGGCAGAGCCAAGGCTATTGACAGCTTGAGCAGTGGCAAACTAAGTGGGTGCTGGAGGGGTGGGAGTGGCTGGCCTGAGCAATATCACTGATGAATCACAGGATTGGGGTGAAAAGAATGACAAGGTGTTTGCAGTCAATTAGATGTGGATTTTTGGGAACTGTTCACACCTCAGAGAAAACCAGTTAAGGTCAGGTGTTGGAGGCCCACGGAGGGGTGGGGGAGGGCGGCTCTTGCAGCATTATATGATTGTTCCTTCTTGCAACCAAAGGCAGAAAGGTCAGAGGGCTCACAGAGCTCGGGTGTGGCACGGGGCAGTCTGTACCATGGAGCTGCAGCTCTGGGAGGGCAGCGGTGGGCAGTGGCATGGACTGACCATTTCTCGGACATATGTTTTTACTTCTCTTGGATAAATGTGGAGGGGTGGGATTTCTGGGTCATATGACGGCTTTCACATGTTAAGACACTGCCAGATGGTTTTCCAAAGTGACTGTGGCCTTCTGACTGCAGCTGTGAGAATTCCAGTGGTGGCTGTGCCAGCGCTTGTCTCAGTGGCCGACAGCCTCAGTCTCCAGCTCTGCACTGCCTCATGGGGTTCCAGCCCACACCCCCCACCTCCAGAGGCCAGTGAACCCCTCAAACACGCTGCTTTCCACCTGCACAACTCCCACTGTGAAAGATCCATCTGTGGTACTCTCAAGCTCCTCTCCTCTCTCCTCTCTCCCAATGTCCTCCTCCCTATCATCCCGCCATATCCTTCCCTTCTCCACTCCTTTCCTTCCTTCCCTCCCCAACCTCCCTTCCTCTTTCCTTTTCTCTTCTGTCCCTTCTTTCCTTCTTTGTTTCTCTTCCTTTTCTCCTTCCCTTCCTCTTCCTTTTTATCTCCCATCTTCCTTCTTTCTCTCCCTCTATCCCTCCTCTCTCTTACCCTTTCTCAGCCCCCCATTCCCTTTCTTCATCCTTCCTTTTTCTTTTGCAGTGCTGGGGATTGAACCCAGAATCTCACATTTGCTAGGCAAGTCCTTTAGCACTTGTTCTAAGCCCTATTATCTATCTTCTATCTATCTATCTATCTATCTATCTATCTATCTATCTATCTATCTATCTATCTATCTTTTTGCCAGTAGTGGGGCTTGAACTCAGGGCCTGGGCACCATCCATGAGCTTCTTTTGTTCGAGGTTAGCTCTCTACCACTTGAGTCACAGCACCACTTCTGGCTTTTCCTGTGTATATGATACTGAAGAATTGAACCCAGGGCCTCATGCATGCTAGGCAAACACCTCTACCATGTAAGCCACATTCCCAGCCCCTCTATCTCTTTTTCCTACTAGCTTGGATCCTTCCATCTCTGACTCTTGAAGAACTGGGATTTCAGGCATGTGTCACCACACCTGGCTTTGATTGTTCCCGTCATATTGAGTTGGACGCACTCTTTATGGACTTGAGTTCTGTGTTAGATGCATGATTTGAGAATATTTCCTCTGCTGTCCAGCTTTCATGTTCTTAATGGTGTGTTTTGAGCACAAGGCTTTCATTTTGATGAAGTCCAACTAACCAATTGCTTTTCTTTTATGGGTAAGTGTGTATGTATATGTGTGTGTGTGAGTGTGTGTGCATGCATGCACGCATGCGTGCACGTGTCATTATATAGTCCAAGCTGGCCTGAAACTTTTTATCCTTTTTTTTTTTTCCAGTCCTGGGGCTTGAACTCAGGGCATAAACACTCTCCTTGGGCTTTCTCAAGGATAGAGCTCTACCACTTGAGCCACAGCACCACTTCTGGTTTTGTCTATGTATGTGGTACTGAAGAATCAAAGCTGGTTCTTTGTGCATGCTAGGCAAACACTCTACCACTATGGACCAACTTTTTATCCTTCTGCCTCAGTCTCTTGATGGTGTTGGGATTATAAGCAAGGGCTACTCATGTGCAGCCTGATGAATGGATGTGTTTATGTTCAGAGAAAATGTTACTCCTCATTCTCCCTTCAGTCCTCAATGTGTGGGGTGTATTTACCCCACCACAACCCTGCGACTGCCGTCTAGAATACTGACCAACTCTGAGTTCTTTGTGAACTGCCCCAGAAGTGGAATGGCCCATGGCCTTTCTGATGAGGTTCTCCTCATGGCTCTCAAGATGACCTGTTCTTATATGTTTCTGCCTGTTTTCCTGGCTACTTCATTATTTCTTTTATGTGGGTGGTGTTGCTAGATATCAAATCCAGAGCCTCATATGTACTTGGAAAATGCCCTGTCAGTGATCCACCTTCTCTTTGTGTGGATGTGTGTGTTGGTCCTGGGGCCTGAACTCAGGATCTGGGCCTATCCCTAGCTTTATTGCTCGAGGATGGCATGCATTCTGCTTCTTGAAGCACACCATTTCTGACTTTTGAGACAAAAGTCCCAGACAGTTTTCTGTCCTTTGAAATGTGATCTTCAGAGCTCAGCCTCCGGGAGTAGCTAGGATTATAGATGTGAACAACTGGCTCCAGATCTAATTCTCTCCTCTCTTTTCCCTCGTTTTTTTTTGTGGGTCATGGGTCTTGAACTCTGGGCCTGGGCACTGTCTCTGAGCTCTTCAGGGACCCTACCCCTTGTGCCACAGTCCCACTTCTCATTTTCTAATGATTAATTGGAGATGAGTCTCACATTCTTTAGTGCCTGGGCTGGCTTTGAACCTCCATCCTCAAATCTCAGCCTCCTGATTAGCTAGGATTACATGCGTGAGTCACTGAGCCCAGCCCCTCCCCCCTTTAAAGCCTAACTTTATCAAGGAAATATGGAGATAATAATCCTTATCTTTGCAGTATTTATCGAGAAATAAATTGAAAGCATGTACAATGTGTCTTGTGTCATCGTCTTCCCTAGCTTATTATCTTCATGAAAGCCTTACAGGGCAGCTAGGATTATTGTTTCCATTTTATGGACACAGAACATGTTCATATAAACAATTGCTAAGGTCAATATCAAACCCACAGAGAGTGACAGGCCATTTTCTAAATGCCATTTGATGGTTCACTCGTGGGGAAGTAACTGAGGTCCCCCTGTACTCCAGGTCTCAGGAATCTTGCTCTCTGCTCTTATAGAGCCCGAAATCAAAGCTACTAAAAATCGACCTACATTTTTACCTCATCATGCCATCCTTAAGCATATATGCTTGGGGGAAAAACAAGAAATAGAACTGTGTACCATGTCTTCTGCATCCCTGTTCACGAAAGACAAACTGTTGAATTAGCTAAGGTGCTCAACAAAGATGAGTGGGCTCTAATATCTATCTTTCTGTGTTCTACCTTTATCTCTCACCTATATCTATCTTCTAACATCTATCATTTCTTAATCTATCTTCAATTATCTATCTTTAATTATCCTGTTCTGTATCTATCTAAATCTTGATATAATCTCTATCTAAATCTCTAGCATCTATATCTATCTTCTTTTTTAATTATCCTGCACCTATTTATACCTATCTACTTATAGATATATCTATCCCATCTGTCATCTATATCTATATATCACCTATCTTAATATGTCATCTATATCTAAATCTCTATATTTGTCTAAATCTCTATAATCTCTATATTTCTATCTACCTATCTTCTATCTTGCCTTTATCTATCATCTATTTTCCTCCTCTACACTCCCTCCCCACTCCCCACCTTTTTTTTTTCTTTTGTCTGTTGTGGGGCTTGAACTCTGGGCTTGGGCTTTGTCTCTGAGCTCTTCAGCTTAAGGCTATTGCCCTACTGCCCTACCCTTGAGCCACAATGCTATTTCTAGTTCTAGTGGTTAATTAGAGATGAATCTCACTGACTTTAGTACCAGGGCTGGCTTGGAAATAGGATCCTCAGATCTCAGCCTCCTGAGTAACTAGGATTGCAGGTGTGACGCCCAGCTTCTACCCAGTTTCTATATCTGTCTGTCTATCTATCTGTCTATCTATCTATCTGATCTATGTACAGCAAAATGAAACCCCATTCATCACTATAGGAGCGGGAGGAGCAGGGAACATGGGAGTGGAATGGCAGGATTTCCCTGTATTCCTTTACTCTGTTTTTAATGGTTATTCTCACTGGAAAGAGGATATGGTGTTAGGTGCCAGGAAGTTGTACTGAGTGGTTTTCCAAGGTGGAGGAAGCCAGTCCCATGAATGACAGCTTAGTTCACAGCCCAGTGGCTCTCAGTAGAGCCCTCTGCTTTCTGCACATACATGGACACAAATCCTCTCTAAATAACTAAGCAGCTTCCCAGGGACCAAACGCAGATCTTTGTCCCAATTAAGTCAGTTCTTTTGACTGATACTGACCAGGCCAGTCCCACTGGCTGGTCACTTACTCACATGCGCACTCCAGGGCCTAAGGCTGGGTGGAATGGAGTCTGTGATTATGGTTTACTGTGAAGGCCTGGCAAGGCCTTACCTGTCAAGGGAACTTTGATCATGGCTTGCCGGTTTGTGTCAAAAAATAGTTTGGTGTGGGAAAAAGAGAGTCCTTTGCTCTCTAGCTCCACTGTAGCTGGGCTTCAGGGATGCATCATGGATAGTATACCAAGAATCTCGACCTGTTTTTTTTTTTTTTTTTTTTTTTGGTGCCAGTCCTGAGACTTGAACTCAGAGGCTGGCTACTGTTCCTGAACTTTGGGGCTCAAGGCTCAAGGCTGTGCTCATCATTTGAGTCCCAGCTCTCCTTCTGGTGTTTTTTGTTTGTTTGTTTGTTTTTTGTGGTGATTAATTGGAAATAAGAGTCTCACAGGCTTTCCTGCCTTGGTTGGCTTTGAACCTCCATCTTTTGAGCTCTGATTCCTGAGTAGCTAGGATTAGAGGTGTGATCACTGGTGCCTGGCACAGGAAGACCTTTATGATAAGTTAAACTGCTTTTGGGTATATTCAGACAGAGAATCCAGGGAGGTGAATTCCACAAAGTATTTCTCCCCCTGCCCCCAGCTCAGTTTCATTGGCCTGGGTGGGATCCAGATACCAGATTTTAGGGAGTCCCTGGCTTCCTGTCAGAACTTGTAATCCTAGCTACTCAGGAAGCTGGGACCTGAGAATTATGGTTTGAAGCTAGCCTGGACAGGAAAGTCAGGAGACTCTTAATCTCCAGTTAACCACCAAAAAACCAGAAGTGGAGCTGTGGCTCAAGTGGTAGTGGGTTAGCCTTGAGTGAAAGAAAATTAAGGGGTAGAATCTAGGTTCTGAGTTCAAGCCCCATTACTGGCACCTACACTCATACACATCTATGCACATGCACACAGGCACACACACAAGACTGCCAAGAGGAAAAGTATCAGGTGGTCAAGTCTGACAATGGCCAGGTCCCGGCCTTGGACTCCTCCCTGCTTCATTACTCTGGGCTCTCAGAGTGAGGGCGTGAGTCTCCTCACTGGCTCAGGCCCTTGCAGGGCCAGCAGGGGCCTGGGATGCACTGACCTCCAGGCTGCTGGGCCAAGGTCCTTGTCTTTGTGTGGCTCCGGGCAGGCGGGCCTTTCTTTCCTGGGGTCCCCTGGGCCGCAGAGAAAGTGCCTCGGTCCTGTTTCCCACCTTCGAACAAGGGGACTTGGGCTTCCCTGGGTGTTCTAAAACCTTCTGGTTTCAGCTGGCGGATCCTGTGTGTTTGATCTAAATCTGGTCTCCTGCTGGACAGACCCAAACAATCTAAATCAAAACAGCATTCACAGGAAACCTGTCTCTTGGGCCAAGAATGTGGCCAAAATAGCTTCAAGCCTTTAATATGACCTCAGTGGCTTGGGGAGGCTTTTACCTGGGTAGGATGAATGAAGCCTGCACCCCAAATGCTCTGTTCAGACCCTGCTTCTTCTGTAGGGCCAGGAGGGGCGGGGCCAGGAGGGGGTGGGCGGGGCCTTTCTGTAGGGGTTGGGCCTTCCAGCCAAAGGGCTCTGTGGCTTGCTGTGGTTGCTGACTTGGACCACAGCCACCTTACCACCCAGACAATCCCAAAGTCAAAAGACACTTCCAGTGAGTGGACTGGGCATTTCTGTTTGGTGACATAATTGAGAATTGCGAGAGGAAAAAAATATGTTTTTTGGTGTGTGCCTTTTTTAGAACTTGAACTTAGGGTCTAGGTCCTGTCCCTTAGCCCTTGTGCTCAAGGGTAGTGCTCTATCATCTGAGCCACAACTCCACTTCTAGGTTTTTTTTTTTTTTTGTTGTTGTTGTTTTTTTTTTTTTCTGGTTAATTGAAGAGAAGCGTCTTTGGGCCTTTTCTGCCTGAGCTGGCTTCCAACCTTGATCCTCAGAGCTCAGTCTCCTGATTAGCTAGGATTACAGGTGTGAGCCACAGGTCCCTGGCTCACTACTTCTCTTGTATCAGTAATAAAAAGAAGTGTCTATACTCCTTCATGAGAAAAACTCTCTTTTCCTATTTATGTAACAGTTAGAAATAACACATAGTCAATCACACCTCCATACCTAAAAGGCAGAAACCCAGTGATGGCACAAATGCAACAATACCTTTCTATTATGAAGACAAACATATGTGAGAGAGGAACATGGGAAAACACACATGAGTGCAGCAAGCAAACACACAGCTGGGCGCTGGTGGCTAGCCTGTAATCTCAGTTACTCAGGAATCTGAGATCTGAGGATTGCAGTTCATAGCCAGTAGAGACAAGCTCAATTAACCGTCCAGAAGTTAGAAGTGCAGCTGTGGTGCAAACGGTAGAGTGCTAGCCTTGAGCAAAAGAAAAACAAAAAAAGTTAAGGAACAGTGCCCAGACCCTGGGTTTAAGACATGGGGTTTAGGACCCTGGGTTTAACACACATACACACACACACACACACACACACACACACACACACACACACACACACACACAGCAAATGCACAAACCACCCTAAGCAGGAGGAATCCCAAACAGAGACATCGACAAGGGACTTTTAAGAATTCTTCACATTTCTTTTTCCCCCACTGTCTATGGAATTTTTATTAAAGCAAGAATTTGCTAATTCAAATCAGGATTCCTGGCTCACTTGTGGATAGTCTTGCTTCAAACAGAGCTGCCATTTTGAGATATTCTACACAATTGCAACGAAACAGGATTAAAATGAAAGGGAGGAGACCTTTCAACATTCGTGCTCTGTTTTGCTGGACTTTCTCAAAAATCTGGGAGGCGTCATAAATTTGTGTCAGGTCATACCCTTCTTCTCTGTGTTGTTCCAGTTTGAGGATTTATGCTGCCCAGAGGATAATGACTCTTCCAAGTTCGATAGTTTATTTTTTGAGTAGGTATTGAGACTTGAACTCAGGGCCTGCCTATACTGTCCATTCGCTTCTTTTCCTCTCAAAGCTGGTGCTCTACCCCTTGAGCCACAATTCCACTTCCAGGTTTTTTTTTTTTCTGCTTAGTTGGAAATAAGAATCTCTTTGATTTGTTCCCTACATTGTCGTTGAACCTTGATTCTCAGAACGCTCAACTTCCTGAATAGCTAGGATTATAGGGGTTAGCCACTGCCCGATTAGTACATTTTCAATTTACATGTTTCCAAGACCTCCTTAGCTAGGCCAAGTGAGACTTTCTGAGCCCCTGTGCTCTGCCAGGGGCCACAGCAGGTGGGCAGGGTTTCTTCTTGGTGTACACACTCATTCTGATATTTGTTTGCTTTATACTCTTAAAACATTTTACATTATTATAATATAAAAGGTGATATACAGAGGAGTGACAGTTACGTACGTCAGGCCACGAGCATATTTCTTTTTGGATACTGTCACTCCTTCCCTCACTCTCTCCCAGTTTTCCCTCCCATCCCTACCACAAGTTGCATAGTGCATTTTCAACACAGTGTCCTGTGAGAATCACTGTTGTATTTGTTCACTATTGGTCCCTCCATTTCTGAGCTTTCTTGTCCTCCCCAAGACAGATAAATGAACAGACTAGACAAAGAGAAAAGAAAAGAAAAACACAACAATGAAGGGGAAAAAAAAACCCCAACCCCTTGTTTCCATTTCCCAGAGTTCATTCTGATAAATATTATTGTATATGATCAGAAGCACAAAGGCACGCTCTACCATCTTTCAAAGAAGAAATATTCGCTGAGACGTCTATCTGCCAGTATGTGTCACCGACACTGGCTCTATTTTGCTACTTGCTGATGCCTGAGTATAATGATGACGGCATAGGGGTGATAAAGACAATAGACTTGCGTAGAACTCACACATCCCACACTGCTCTTCGGAGCACTGGGCTTCCATAATCAGCAGATGGACAATCACTTGCCATTTCCATTGTAAATGAGGAGTTTGTCCCACAAGGAGGCCAGCAAACCTGTCTGTGTTTCACAGCATCTCTGTCTCTTTTCTCTCTTTCTTTCTCCCCTTTTGTTTCTCTCTCCCCTCCTTCTCCTCATACCGTCCTTCCCTTCTTCTCTCCTTCCCTCACTTCTCTCCTTTCCTTCCTTCCTCTCTCCTTCTATCCCTGCTCCTCCCTTCTTCCTTTCATCTCCCTTCTTCCTTCCTTCCATACTTCTCTCTTTCCCTCCCTCCCTCTCCATTTCTTCCTTTTTCCTCATTCTATTTTCCCTTTCCCTGTTCCTTCCCTTCTCCTTCCCTTCCTTCTCATCTCCCCTTCTTTTCCTCCTCCTTCTCTTCTTTCTTTCTCTCCTCTCTCCCTCTCCTTCCCTCTTTCCTTAGGCATCATAAGACTCTATGTTTTTACCCCCATGATACATTAGGGGACATGTCTAGGTCAGAAAATTGAGCCAGTTAGTTCAGAGACAAAACTGATTTTCCAGTGATCACCCCCGATGGGGAGGGTCTCAGAGCATGCAAAGCGTTGTGGGTTATCTGGTGGGGGCAATGAGCAACCCATCGGGGAGTTTAAGGAATTGAAAGTTGTTATTTTTAAAAGCTTAGCTTTTACGTCCTTTTCTCATCTCAACTCATTTTAGGCTGATTCCCTGGGCAGATATATAATGACTAGAATTTGGAGGATGGCATTAATAACATGACATTTACACTGCATTGGGATTATATAGAAAGCAAGAGTTCCATATCAGCATTCCAGACTAGGAGCCCGAGAGCATGATGGGAACTCTAGCCATGCCAAGGCGGCTGCTCTGGCTCCCTGGCAGTGAGGGCACAGGGGATATTTAGGTAATGCTTTAGCAGAGAGATCCATATTTCCTGACAAGACTCTAAGCATCTGCCTTGATGAGACATGAGGGCTTAACTTTTAGTTACTAGGTATGTAGATTTCCAGAAAGACTTTCCTTAAAAAAAAAGTCCACGTTAGTTGGGTGCCAGTGGCTCATACTTGTAATCCTAGCCACTCAGGAAGCCAAGATCTGAGGATCCAGGTTCAAAGCCAGCCCAGGCAGGAAAGTACATGAGACTTTTATCTCTACCAAAGAGCAGGAAGTGGAACTATGGTGAAAGTGGAAGAGCACTAGCCTTGAGCAACACACACACACACACACACACACACACACACACACACACACACACACACACACGCCACAGGCTCTGAATAAAAGCTCTGGACCAGAAAAAATAAAATTCCCATGTTGCCATCCAACCAAATCTCTTTCCTGGGGACAATAAATCCCTCTAAAACATAAGCCCTTTATTTGGTGAGATCTCTCTCTCTCTCTCTCTCTCTCTCTCTCTCTCTCTCTCTCTCTCTCTCTCTCGCTCTCTCGCTCTCTCGCTCTCTCTCTCTCTCTCATGTGTGTGTGGTAGCTTCTAAATTAGCCTCTTAATAAATCTCTTAATTATAGTAATTAATCTCAAATTTTACAGCTCTAACATTTTAGACTGGGTAAATTATATTTTTCTACAAATTATTTTTGTCAAGTTTATTTGTAGCAACTACCATAGTATCGCTTTAAGGTATTAAAATAATTCCTTTTGTTAATGGCTTTTTTGCTATTGTTTATTTTATTTTACTTTTTTGTATATGTATGCTATCTTTATTTTGGTTAGTGTTTTCTCCATTTTGTGGATTTTACTTATTTCCACTGCTCTTTTTTGGTTTTCTAACCAAAACTTGCTTTTTATTGTTATAAACTTCTTCTGTTGTGTTACAATGATTTTCCTGTTTATTTTTACTGACATAGCTTTTTTTGTTTGTTTATTTTTGTTTTGTTTTGTTTTGCTAGACCTGGGGACTGAACTCAAAGCCTGGGCACTGTCTCTGAGCTTTTTTTTTTTTTACCTTCTGGGCTTTGGACTCTGGGCCTGGGTGTTGTCCCTGAGCTCTTCAGCTCAAGGCTACCATCTTACCCCTTGATCCACAGTGCCACTTCTGCTTTTCTGGTCTCACAGTCTTTAGTGCCCAGGCTGGCTCTGAACTCTGATCTTCAGATCTCACCTCCTGAGTAGCTCAGATTACAGGCCTGAGCTACCATGCCTGCTTCCCTGAGCTTTTTTGCTCAAGCCTAGCACCCTACCACTTGAGCCACAGCTCCACTTTTGGCTTCTTGGTGGTTAATTGAAGATAAGTCTCATGGGCTTTCTTGGTAGGCTGGCACCAAACGTTGATCCTCAGAGCTCAATCTCCTGAGTAGCTAGTATTACAGGTGTGAACCACCAGATCCCAGCCATTTTTTTTTTTTTTTTGGTTGGTCATGGGACTTGAACTCTGGATCTGGGCACTGATCCTGAGCTCTTCAGCTCAAGGCTACCATCCTACCCCTTGAGCCACAGCGCCACTTCTGGTTTCTAGTGGTTAACCAGAGATAAGAGTCTCGCTGTTGGGGCCGGGAGTTTGGCCCAGTGGTTAAAGTGCTTGCCTAGCATGCACGAAGACCCGGGTTCGATTCCTTGGTACCACATACATAGACAAAAGCTGGAAATGGTGCTGAGGCTCAAGTGGTAGAGTGCTAGCCTTGAGAAAGTCCAAGGACAGTGCTCAGGCCCCGAGCTCAAGCCCAGGACTGGCAAAAAAAAAATAAGCTAAGTATGTACTGCACTGGCAGAACACTTATATGAGACCCTGGGTTCAATCCCTAGCATGCCAAAAAAAAATTAAAACCAGTACTCAGGAGGCTGAGGCAGTAGGCAGTGGGATCACAAGTTTGGGGTTAGCCTGGACTGCATAGCAAGTTCCAAGCCAGCTTGAATTACATAGTGAGGCCTTAGCTTTAAAAAAAAAAAAAAAAGAGTCTCGCTGTTTTTAGTGCCTTGATCCTCAGATCTCAGCCTCCTGAGTAGCTAGGATTACAGGCCTGAACCACTGCACCCAGCTTTCCCAGCCAGTTTTGAGTTGACATCTGCACATGTTGCATGCATTGGTATGGTGATTTTATGTGTGGGTATTTGTCTACTTCAAGCCACCTGTGCTACTATTTTAATCCATCTATTGCTAGTGGACTTTGGTAAGAAAATTAGTTGTTGGGTGCAGAAATAAAGGAAGGAAAAATGAACAATGTACGCATGGAATGTGGAAAATGAACTATGCAACTTGTGGTCAGGGATGGGAGGGGGAAATTGGGAGAAAGCAAAGAGAGGGGTTGGTATTGTCTAAAAAGAAATATACTTATTAGCTGACTATGAAATGGTAACCCCACTGTATAATGTCTTAATATTAACCACAAAATTATAGTAAAAAAAGAAAATCATTGCCGGGAGTTTGGCCTAGTAGTTAAAGTGCTTGCCTAGCATGCATGAAGACCCGGGTTCGGTTCCTCGGTACCACATACATAGAAAAAAGCCGGAAGTGGTGCTGAGGCTCAAGTGGTAGAGCTCTAGCCTTGAGAAAGTCCAAGGACAGTGCTCAGGCCCTGAGCCCAAGCCCAGGACTGGCAAAAAAAAAAAAAAAAAAAAAAGAAAAAAAGAAAATCAGTCATTCATAGGTATATACATTGTATTCTGTTTTTTCCTTTGCAATATGTTCTATATAGTGTAGATTTATAATCCTTTTTCTTTTTTTCTCCTGATTACAAATTGAGCCACTGGCACTCAGCTTATACCAATACTTTTCAAAGTGTTGCCAGTACTAGGTTTGAACTTAGGGCACAAGCACTGTCCCTGAGCTTTTCTGTCCTCAAGGCTGGTGCTCTACCACTTGAGACATAGCTCTACTTCCAGTTTTTTTGGTGATTAATTGGAGTCTCATGGACTTTTCTGCTCAGGCTGGCTTCTAAGATCTCAGCCTCCTGAGTAGCTAGGATTACAGGCATGAGCCATTGGTACCTGGCTTATGTTATTATTATTAGTTTGTCTTAATGATGGCCATTTTGAATGGAGTGATAGGATCCTAGGGTTGTTTTGGCTTGGAATTTCCTTTGTTGTATGGCATTTTTGAAAAATAATACTTCCTGCATCTCTTTTGCAGTCTCCTTTCAAACCTTTTTCCATAAAAATCTCTAATGGCTTCCCATTGTTTATAATATAGAATTAAAATTTCACAAAGAAAACAAGATAAAAAATTCCTTATTATCTTCCTGCTGTTTTTGACGGTTAATTGGAGATAAGAGTCTCATGGATTTTCCTGTCAGGGCTGGCTTCGAATTGTGATCTGTCAGATCTCAACCTTCTGAGAAGCTAGGATTACAGCCACTGATGCCTGGCTTTATATTGATGATGCCTCAAAAATTTCACTGGACTGGGAGTTTGGCCTAGTGGTTAAAGTGCTTGCCTAGCATGCAGGAAGACCTGAGTTCGATTCCTCGGTACCACATACATAGAAAAAAGCCAGAAGTGGTGCTGAGGCTCAAGTGGTAGAGCTCTAGCCTTGAGAAAGTCCAAGGCCAGTGCTCAGGCCCTGAGCTCAAGCCCAGGACTGGCAAAAAAAAAATACAAATTCCATTGTAACATAAAATAAAAAAAATTCCGATGCATTTCTAGCATTAATGTGTGAGATTACGTATTTATAGAAAGTTATAAATGGACTATGATGTAAAAAGATTAGGTACTTTAAAGGAGATTCTGGCATCCATCTACTTTATTTTTTTATAGCTACTATTTTAGATCAGAAAGACCAGACTTATTTTTAAATAACAGTTCATTAAATAAACATCCCCTTTCCTTTCTTTTCAAGGTTCCTTGAATGTGCTACCTTTCTCTTTGATGGGCAGTGGATTGCAGACACAGTGAACCACCTTTCATCTCCCCATTCCCATTGCCAGATATGGTGGTTCATGCCTGAAATCTCAGCTACTCAGAAGCTAGGAGAATCACAGTGGGAGATCAACCTGGTGAAAATGCCAATAAAGTTGGACATACGGGTGCACACTTGTCATTGTGGCACAAAAGGAGATAATATAGAAGTTTTGCAGCCTAGGTATTCATGGGCAAAATATCCAGCAAAGATCCAAAAAACAATAAAGCAGTGAGGGGTAGGGGGAGGGCTCAATGGTAGAGGGCTTGTTAATACTGTAAAACACTTCTCTCCCACACCTCTAACCCAAGAAGCTCAGTCAGAAACCCTTTTGTTGGTAGTTTTCTGTGGTGCTTACTATTTTATTTTTTGTCAGTCCTGGGGTTTGAACTCAGGGCCTGGGAACTGTCTTCAGGCTTTTCAAGGCCAGTGCTCTACTATTTGAGCCACAGCATCATTTCTGGCTTTTTCTATGAGTGTGGTATCGAGGAATTGGACCCAGGGCTTCATGCGTGTGCTAGGCAAACACTCTACCACTAGGCCACACTCGTGGCCCCAAAGCATATTTGTGATCTATCTGTATATGTTTTTCCAGTCCTGGGGCTTGACCTCAGGGCCTGGGCACTGTCCTTAAGCTTTTTCAAGACCAGCACTCTACTACTTGAGCCACAGAACCACTTCTGGCCTTTTCAGTGTATGTGTTACCAAGGAATCAAACTCAGGGCTTCGTGCATGCTAGGCAAGCACTCTACCACTAGGCCCTGCCCATGATTTATTTGGGTGGGAAGTGGGGAGTCAGTCATGAGACCTGATCTCAGGGCCTGGGCACTGTCCCTAAGCTCTTCAGCTCGAGGCTAATGCTCTTCCACTTTGAGCCACAGCTCTACTTCCTATTTTATTTTTTCCTAAACCAACTATTGTGAAGACCTTTCAAGTCTTTCTGCCCTTCACCTATGACCTTGGGATTATAGATCGTCTCTAGGTATAGCTAGCCTAGTTATTTGGCCTGAACTGAAACAAACTTCTTTAGTTTACAGAATATTTTTTAAAAAGTGTTTATGATTTATTTATTATTTTCTTTAAGTAGTTGTATGATAAGGTTTCAATTTAAAATGCCAGTTCAGAGGTTTTTTTTGCCTTTTGTTTTAATTGTTGTGCAAGAATTGGAGTTTGTAGATTTTTTTTTGTTGTCATTGTTGCTCAAGGCTAGTGTTCTATCATCTGAGTCACAGCTCCACTTTCCAGAATATGTACACACACACACACACACACAGACACACACACACACACACACCACACACACACAGTGGGCTTGACTCTTTGGCCTGGGCGTCTAGGTTTCATTTGGGTAAATTAACTTAAGAATCCTAAATTGAATTCCTCGAGTTTCCTGTGTTGAGGAAGTAAAGGGCCTGGGGTTTTCAGCTTTGGTCAAGGAGTGGTGGCTGAGCCATGACTGCTCCAAACTTGGGCACACCTCGTTTCCATTTCACCCAAGCCATTGTTTTTTATCTCTTCATTCATTAGCAGACCCACACAGGAAGCCTACTCTGTGGAGAGGCTGTAGCAGAAGCCAGGGGAGAGGAGGAAGAGGAGGAAGAAGAGGATGATGATGAGGAGGAGGAGATGGTAGAGACCACATTGATTTCCAAGGTGCCCAGGATGAATGACCTTTCTTATAAAAGCTGGAGGGAGCCAGGCATGGTGGCTCATGCCTGTAATCCTAGCTATTCAGGAGGCTGAGATCTGAGGATCAAGGCTCAAAGCCAGCCTGGGCACAAAAGGATCTGAGACTCTTATCTCCAATTAACTTCTAGAAAATGGGAAGTGGGCTTTGGATCGAGGATAGGGAGGTAGCCTTGAGCTGAAGAACTCAGGGACAGCGCCCAGGCCTAGTTCAAGCCCCATGACCACAAAAAAAAAAAAAAAATCTGGAGGGATTGGGTGCCAGTAGCTCATATTTGCAATCCTAGCTATTTAGGAGGCTGAAATCTGAGGAACTTGGTTCAAAGCCAGCCAGGGCAAGAAAGTTTATGAGATTCTTATTTCCAGTTAGCCAGCAAAAATTGGAAGTAGAGCTGTGGTTCAAGTGTTAGAATCCCAGCCTTGGGTGAAAAAGTAAAAAGACAGTGCTTTCTCTCTCTCTCTCTCTCTCTCTCTCTCTCTCTCTCTCTCTCTCTCTCTCTCTCTCTCTCTCTCTCTCTCTCTCTCTCACACACACACACACACACACACACACAGCTCACCACACACACAGAGCTGAGAACATTTCCCATTGTTTGAATGTCCTCCATTCCAGTGACCTTTACATGTCTGACTGCTTGCCTCTTGTTGGCAATAGTATTATACTCCCAATCTACAGATGTGAAAATGCATTCGGAGAGAGTACAAGAACGTTTCCTGCATGTACTGATAGGCTGTGTTCCTCTGGCTCTGACCTATGCATTCTGGCCACGACCAGCAGCCCAAATACTCTGCTTCTTCTGTCTTAGAGCTGCCACTATCTTAAGGGGTTCACAAGCCAATATTTCCAGGGACAACCAACTCAGTCATTGTACAAAGTAGTAAAGAAAAGTAGAGGCTCCTCTGCAGTTTTTTTTTGTTGTTGTTGTTGTTGTTGTTGTTGTTCTGGTCCTGGGACTTGAACTCAGGGTCTGAGCACTGTTCTTGAGCTTCTTTTGCTCAAGGCTAGTACTCTATCACCTGAGCCGTAGCATCACTTCCAGCCTTTTCTGTATATGTGGTACCTAGGAATTGAACCCAGGGCTTCGTGCATGCTGGGCAAGCACTCTACTGCTAAGCCACATTCCCAGCCTGAGGACATTTTATTTCGACAGAGTCAGGCTGATCAGTTGAGCTCTGTTGAGGACAGTTGAATATACAGCAGAGGTGGTTCGGGTGTAGCCCTTGCAGGGTGGTCTAGGGAAGAGAGTGGCCCCTGAGTGAGTCTAGTGGGACCAGGGGCTCAGGCCTGGCCCCTCTGGAGTACCGCAGCCTCTAGCCTATCCCTTAACTCTCCTGATGTGGTCTTTACTTAATAACCTCTCAGAGGAGATCATTATGGCTGAAGTCACTTGTAAATGGCCAAGTGTTAGGGAACTGTGAAAAGCCGTTACTGTTTCTCACAGGAAAATAAGGGCCAGCATGTCAGGATGGGGTGTGTGTGTGTGTGTGTGTGTGTGTGTGTGTGTGAATCAGAATTCTTGTCTGCTTCTTGTAACCACTGCCTGCCTACTTTCCCAGATTTAATCTCCAAGTTCCAATATAGACTTCCTGAGGACATGTCAAGTGTCACATTTCATCCTGAATTCTGAGCTGGGCAGTGTTGATTGACAGGTGGGAGTCTAGCTACCAGGGGGTGGGGGGGGGTAGAAGGCGTTCTCCCGTCTCTTGTAATGATATCCTTTGTCCCCTCCCCCCCGCCCCCCAGGCAAGAAGCATCTACTTCTATGCCAAAGGCCTGGGTCACCAGGACCACAGCCACCACCACAAAAGTGCTGGCAAATTCCATGAAAATTCCATGAGTGAAAGTAGAGATGTCCCTTGAAATAATTCTCAGAAACTAGGGGAAATAACTGGATGGAGAAGTTACTGCAAAATAGTTCCCTTGTTCACAAGTTTTATGCATGAGTCAACCTAAAATTCTCAGAACTCTCAGATAAGTTTTAAGAAGTGCTCATATACATCCACATATACAAATATGTATGTATCTATCCATCTATTTATCTCTTATCTATATAATCTTCAATCTCCTGGAAATAGAGGAAAAATTAAGATAATTTCCTAGCTGATTATCAGTGGCTCATACCTGTAATCCTAGCTACTCAGGAGGCTGAAATCTGAGGTGGTTCAAAGCCAGCCAAAGTGGGAAAGTCTCTCAAACTCTTATCTCCTATTAACTACCCCCCCCAAAAAAAAGAAAAAAGAAAAAAGAAAAAAAAAGGTGGAAGTGGTGCTGTGGCTCAAGTGGTAGAGTGCTAGGCTTGAGCATAAAAGCATAGGGACAGCACCCAGGCCTTGAGTTCAAGCCCCAGAGAAAAGCAAGCAAGCAAGTATGCACAGAGTGGAACATTTTCATCTTCTAGGTCGCTGTCAGGTACAGCGTTGGCATCACTCAGGGCCTGGGCACTGTCCCTGAGTCTCTTTGTGCTCAAGGCTAGTATTCTACCACTTGAGCCACACTCCATTTTCGATTTTTTGAGTGGTTAATTGAGAGTAAGAGTCTCAGGGGAACTTTCCTGCGTGAGCTGGCTTCCAACATTATGATCCTCAGATCTCAGCCTCCTGAGCAACTAGAATTACAGGTGTGAGCTACCAATACCTAGTAGTTTACTGGAAATAAGACTCTCATAGACTTTCCTGCCTGGGTAGGCTTCAAACTCTGATCCTCAAATCTCAGTCTCCTGAGCAGCTAAAATTCCAGACATGAAACCCTAGCACCTGGTTTATTCATGAATTTTATCCCCAGTCAGCATTGTTCACATTCATGTTACCTGTCTGGTACCCTCTTGGACAAGAAGGAAGGTGGGAAGGACTCCAGTACCTGTCCTTTAACCTTGTGTGGCTTGAACCCAGGGTCCCACGCTGGCTCATGGACCCAGAAAAAGCCACATAACTACACATATATCAGGGCACTAAACATTCTAATCCCACCTTTCTCTTTTTTCTCTTTCTGTATCTTTCTTTTAAATAGAAAAAAAATCACCTGAGCACATTCTTTGAGACAAAAATGGCCTCTCCCACTCTAAATAACATCCCCGTGTGTTTATAACTTGAAGTGTGAGAGCTTTGCCCCTAGCTGCGGGTGAGGCCAGGGGGCTTATTCTCTGTCAGGCTTTTCCATGGCTCAACTGGGTGTACTCTGCACACTCACACCTCGGGCAATCTCAACCAGATGGAGAAAGGCCTTGTTGGGGGAAATTTAATTTCTGGACTTTATGATGCTACTTAAAAAGCATGCTGTGGGAACTATTTTAAGACATAGACACATGCTGATAGTTCAGGATAATGTTAAAAAATATTCTCGCTCTGCGCGCGCGTGCGTGTGTGTGTGTGTGTGTGTGTGTGTGTGTGTGTGTGTGTGTGTGTCTTCGAGCTTGAACTCAGGGCTTTGCGCTCTGTCTTGGCTCTTTCACACAAGGATGGTGGTGCTTTACCACTGGAGCCACGGCTCCACGTGTAGCTTTTTGGTGATTAGTTGCAGCTGAGAGTCTCAGGGACTTTGCTCACTGGCCTGGCGTGGAACCACAATCCTCAGATTTCAGCTGTCTGAGTAGGTAGGATTACAGGTGTGAACCAACTGGTGCTCAGAGTAGTTTAGTTTGCAAGAAATTGAGCAGACAGTGGAGCGCTGCCATGCCCATTCCAGCTTTCCCTGTTCTTAAGCTCTGGAGTGAATGCTATCTCTGCATCAGCATGGACGAGCCAGTGCTGAGGCATCAGTATTAATTCCTAGTCCTGGGTTATATTAGGGCTCACAGCACCCCACTGTCATATTTCCATGCCTGGCATAAGAGCCCCCTGTGGGCAGGCATGGCTGTTACAGTCCAGCCCCTTCTGGGCAGGGGGGAGGGGCTGAGAGCTCAAACCTTCCCAAGAACAACTGGAGCCAGAAGCTACTGAGGAGACTGGAGACAAAGCACACCAGTTGTCCCCCAACCTAATTAATAGAGGCTTTGTCAACAGTAGCACTGAGGTGGGGGCGCTGGGTGCCCACCCATGGCGTGGCCAGACCTTGCAGCTCTTTCCCCACACCTGCCAGATGCTAATTAGTGGGGTCCTCCAGGCAGGGGGCAGAGGTCGCCCCTTCCCCCATTCTCAACCTGTGCTCCCAACTCAGTTTCATGCCCTAGCCTTTCCCCCAAACATTAGATTTTTGCTTTTTCCATGCACAGTCGAGAGTTAATAGTAATCAAAGCCAGCTGATGGCCCCTGCCTCTACACCAGGCAGATGGTTGGTCCATAGCAAAGTCATCATCAAACATTTACTGAATATCTCTAAGTGCTGGTACCTCGCAAGACAGGCTGGGAGTCCATCTCCTATCCTGATCTCCTGAGTCCATATGAGGAAGAGTTAGGTAGCCCTGGCTAGGTAGTTAGGGACAGAAAATGGCAGCTGAGATTGGCTCAAACATGGTGGCAGGGTATATGTGTGTCACAGAAAGACATGACCATTATAAGCTGGGTATTGGTCGCTTATGCCTGTAATTCTGTCTGCTCAGGCTGCTGGGATCTGAGGATTGTGGTTCCAAATCAGTTTGGGCAAGTCAGTTTGGGAGACTTCTATCTTTAATGAACCAGCAAAAAGTAAGGAGTGGAACTGTGGTTCAAATGGTAGAGCATGAGCTTTAGGCAGAGAAGCTCAGAGACAACATCTAGACTGTGAGTTCAAGTCCCAGGATGGGCACCAAACAAAAAAAAGTCCACTTTGTTCTCTTTGGGGTTCCTGTGATCTGTGGGTTCTAAGCCCATGTGCCATTCCTGGCTATGTCCTCTCCGCCCCCAACCACATGTGTAGACAGGGATCCAATGGCAGGGAAACGTCCATGCTCGTGCTGCAGGCTGTGGATTGAAGCCTAGCGCTCCTATCCATGCCTAACCACCCCTTCCTTCCATTGAACCAGGAGTATACTTACTTAGGGGGAAGAGAACAGGTGACCCCAGCTTTCTACTGAGCAGAGAGAGAGAGAGACAGAGAGAGACAGAGACAGAGACAAGAGACAGAGACAGAGACAGAGACAAGAGACAGAGAGACAGAGAGAGACAGAGACAGACAAGAGACAGAGAGACAGAGACAGAGACAAGAGACAGAGAGACAGAGACAGACAGAGAGAGACAGAGAGACAGAGACAGAGACAGAGAGACAGAGAGAGACACAGAGAGAGCGAGCGCTATGAGGCTGTGGTTTCTGGTTCCCAGGGCTCCTCCTTGCGTAAGTAATCTGTTTTGCTGCTGTACTTCTGCTTTTGGTAAACATGCTTTGTTTGCCCTGGTTTCCTGTCCTTCACTCTGTGTGTGTGTGTGTGTGTGTGTGTGTGTGTGTGTGTGTGTGTGCACACGCACCAATCCTGGGGCTTGAACTCAGGGCCTAAGTTTTTTGTTCAGGGCTAGCACTCTACACCTTGAGCCACAGCTCCATTTCCAGCTTTTTGGTGGATAGAGATAAGAGTCTTATGGATTTTCCTGTCTAGGCTAGCTTTGATCTGTGATCCACACATGTCAGTCTCCTAAGGAGCTGGGATTACAGGCATGAGCCACCAGTGCCCTGCCTCCCTTTTTTAATCGACAGAGAAAATAAACCTAAACCCTAGAAGGGCACATATTCACGGCTCATGCGTTTCCCACTTCCGAAATCCTGGCAGAACTTCACTGGAACGAGCAGTTTGCACTGTGCTGTGTGCTGGGCCTGTCCTTGCTGGAGAAGCGCCAGAGGCCTGGGACAAGATGACAGCTTCCTCCTGCCTTTGCTTGGAACTTTGTGCAGCTATTACAGATGCAGCATCACAGCCTCCCAGCCAGGAACACCACAGTCAGCCCAGAAACGCTGGATTCTAAAGACACTAAAACAAATCTGCAAACATCTCTATAAAAAGGCAGCTAAAGCCAGGTGTGGTTGGCTTGCACCTGGAATCGTTGTTACTCAGGAAGCTGAGATCTGAGGATCATGGTTCAAAGCCAGCCTGGATAGGAAAGTCTCTTGAGACTCTTTTCTCCAATGAGCCACCAAAAAGCTGGTAGTAGAGGCATTGCTCAAATGGTAGAGCACTAGTATGGAGCAAAAAAAAGCTTGAGTACATTGCGAAGGCCCCGAGTTTAGGCTCCAGGACTGGCATAAAACAAGGAGGGGTGGCAACTAAAAATCTTTAGAAAGGCAGAAGAGATGAACTCTACATGATAATGCTTTTGATTGTCATAGAAAATAGCACCTAGGAAGGGCAGCAGAAATGGGTCACCTCCCTTTCCACGAGTCACGTGAAGAAACAGTGAAAATGGATTCCTAATGGACTCGTTCTGAACAGCTCTTGTGCTAGATGCTCCTAACATCAAAGTTGGTAGACGACCCAATTTCAGTTCAGAGAGGACACTTGGGGACAGGTGACTTCCAGATCTCAGTAAAAAAAATAAGAAGTGTGTATCTAGCTTTTCCTGGACCCTGGGCTGTATTCTGACCACAGCCACCAAACTGGTCTGAAAGCTGTGAAGGGATTTCTGCAGATGTGAGAACTTCTTTGGCTGAGCCGAGAGGCATGCGCAGAGGCTGGGATGGGTTCAGAGCTACAACAGCTGAGGCCTGCATGTCACCTCTGCTCACAGGGTCAGACCACGAGAAAGTCATGGGTCCAAGCTGTGGCTGTTCTTGATGGCTCTCTGGGGACTCCAGTGAGTGTAGCTAGTGACAGAGCCAATCCACTAGCCCTGCTCAAGGGGACACACTGCTTTCTTCTCTTCTGGCTCAGAATCACATTTTACAACCCACCTTTACCCTTTACTTTTTCTTTTCTTTTCCTTTTGGTGCCAGTCCTGGGATTTGAACTCAGGACCTGGGTGCTATCCCTGAGCTTCTTTTGCTCAAGGCTAGTGCTCTACCACTTGAGCCACAGCTTGAGTTTCTGGCTTTTTTGGTGGTTCATTGGAGCTAAGTCTCACAAGCTTTCCTGCCAGGGCTGTTTTTTTTTTTTTTTTTTTTTTTTTTTTTTTTTTGCCAGTCCTGGGCTTGAGCACTGTCCTTGGACTTTCTCAAGGCTAGAGCTCTACCACTTGAGCCTCAGCACCATTTCTGGCTTTTTTCTATGTATGTGGTACCGAGGAATCGAACCCTGGTCTTCGTGCATGCTAGGCAAGCACTCTACCACTAGGTCAAACTCCCGGCCCAGGGAGTTTGTGATCCTCAGCTCTCAGCCTCCTGAGAAGCTAGGATCACAGGTGTGAGCCATCAGTGTCTGGCTAAATAATCTTCCTCCTTTTCTTCCTCCTCTACTTCTTCCTCCTCTACCACCTTTTGTAATAAAAAAAAAACAAAACACATTAGGCTGGGAGTTTGGCCTAGTGGTAGAGTGCTTGCCTAGCATGCACGAAGCCCCGAGTTTGATTCCTCAGTACCACGTACATAGGAAAAAGCCAGAAATGGTGTATGGTTCAAGTGGTAGAGCTTTAGCTTTGAGAAAGCCCAAGGACAGTGCTCAGATCCTGAGTTCAAGCTCCAGGACTGGCAAAAACTCCACCAAAACCCAAAATCACATTGGTGTACTATTATAGAAAAGAAATTCAGAGGAGATAGCATAGCCTGTCCTCAGAAAGACAAAGTTAAACTTGTCATTTGCAAATATCTTGCAAATTTCGTGTGCATATGAATATTTCATTATTAACTATATAATAATTTATCTTGTTTTTATGATTTTTTTTGTCACTTGTGGGGCTTGAACTCAGGGACTGGGTGCTGTCCTTGAGGTCTTCACTCTACCACTTTGAGCCACAGTGCCACTTCCGGTTTTTTGGTGGTTATTTGGAGATAAGAGTCTCACAGACTTTCATGTCCTGGCTGGCTTTGAACCACAACCCTCAAATCTCAGCCTCTTGAGTAGCTAGGATTACAGGTGTGAGCTACCAGCGTCCAGCTGGTGCCCCATACTTCTATGACAAGCCTGGCAAGAGTCAGGAAAAGGCCCCATGCGAAGAGATATTGACCACCTCGCCATGGCTGCAAGCAGCTGTGCAGGTGGGTCCCTAGACATCATGTCACCATGGGCACAAGCAGTCACACACCTCCAACCTCCTCACCACCCCTGGAAGACTTGCATGTGAACAATGACTGATTGGACCACAGAGGTTGGTTCCTGAATGGACATTCAGGCAGAGCGCCAAAGCACGTATGGAAGGCTTGTGCAGGCTGCATGGAGCCTCTGGGTCTGGGGACAGGGCTCGCAAGCTGTCCAGTGATCTTGAGAATCATGTAACATTCTCCTAGAGATACCAGTAATCCTTACACAATGCACCCCAGGATACGCCATCCCGTGGGATCCCCTCTCAACGAATTGAAAGTTCTGTTCTTATTTTCTTCTTCAATAAATCTTTGCTGTTTACTTCTCCCTCTGTGTCCTGAATGCATTCTTGGAGACTGTGAAGATAAAAGAGCCAATCCAGGTGTTGCAGTTTTCGGGGATCAATTGGGTTGTTCTTTGGTACACTTCCTGCAAATTTTATTTCCATGCAAATGTTCCAATGTTTCTCCCGAATCTACTTTCTCAACGTTGAGTTCAAATTTCATATTTTCCAAAAGCTTTTGAAAGTTTCAACAGTTATCCTCCAGTTTTTTTTTTGCCAGTCCTAGGACCTGAACTCAGGGCCTGGCACTGCCCCTGAGCCTCGTCTTCAAGGCTAGTGCTTTTCCAAGTAGTTTATTAAAGGTAAGAGTCTTATAGACTTTCCTGCCTATGCTGGCTTGGAACCACAATCCTTAGATCTCAGCCCCGTGGGTAGCTAAGATCACAGGTGTGAGTGCTCTGCTCAAATCCTCATATGTGTGTCGACTTTCTCACTGGTCTTCCATTCATAGGGGGAAGCCATTGTCCCACCCCCTCTCTGATGGCCTTCAATGTTTGGTACCCAGCCTGGAACCTAGAAGGAACTTCATGAAAGTAAGAGACACTTTGAAGAGAAGAAAGAGATAGCTTAAACGTAAGTAAGGGATTTTTTTCCCCTCCCCATGGAGTGTTTCCTTTCTCTGTCCCCCTGAAAAGTGGGGATTATGTTGAGATTTGCTAATCTAAATGGAAAGTGAGGTGCTGAGTGCTGATAGTACATACCTCTAACTCTATCCGTTCAGGAGGCTGAGATATGAGGATCGCAGTTTGAGGCCAGCTGGGGCCTTAAAGTCCATTTGACTCTCATCTCCAATTAATCAGACAAAAGCAAGAAGTGGAAGCATAGCTCAAGTGGTTAAGTGCTAGCCTTGAGCAAAATGCTCAGAGACAGTGCCCTGGTCTTGAGTTCAAGTCCCAGTACTTGCACATACAAACACATGTGTGCATGTAATACACCACACAGAATGAGAGAAGAAAGTGAAGAGAATCTTGGTTAATGTAAGAAATGGAGAAGGACCAACTTCTAGTTTTATAAGCAAGAGGTCAGGTCATTCTGTTTGCAAATGGCTCCAACTTGCCGAAATCTTAGCTTCTCTTAATTTCAGGCAGATAAGAGTAATTTTGGACTCGATAAAGAGTAATTTTGGGTCAGATAAGAATTTCTGGGAAGTTGTCATTGCCCATAAACTTGGCAGAAATGCTGCTACATAATGACTAACTGAGATTTTCAGTTATTTGGATTAAAAAAGGAAGAGAATCCACAAAAGTGGAATTAACTTGATTAAAAAAAGAGATGAGAATCTGGCTCAATAGACTCGGAGTGAGCTCAGGTGTCATTGGAGAAGCTATCTAGCTGGCCTAGGGTTTGGTTTAGTGATGATTTGTTATTCCTGGTGCCACAGTGAGGAATCAAAAGAGCTGCTGGGGGCATGGAGGGCTCCCCCAAGAGCCATCTAGACAATGGGCATTGGGGCTCAAGGGCTCAGAGGCTGCAGTAAAAAATGACTCAAGTCACTTCAACCCTGGACCTGCACTGGGGTGACCAGCTTGGCAGGTGGCTGATCAGAGGTTTCCATTTGCACCTGGGCTGGTGCCGCCCGGTGGAAATGTGCCTTAGACGAGAGAATTGGTTTGGCACAAACTTGAGAAGGCATGTCAGTCTGGTGGATGAGCAGGAGGAATTAGGGAATCAGGAGCCGAGCGACTCTAAAGCCTGCAGGCTGGGAGAGCCCTATGGTGAACTCTGAAGCGTTGATATTCAGAGAGAGAAGTGACAGTCAGAGATGGGGACACATAGGACAGGGACTGGGCGAAAAGCCAAAGGATGGTTGGTTTGTGAGACTCAGGTCTAGGGTCAAGTCCAGGCCCAGGCCAATGGGCACAGAAGAGGGATGCAGAGAATCTGAAGGCCTCTCTCACTTCCCCAATGTCACCCGAACGCCTGTACTAAGAGTGCGTTTCCCAGTGTGCCTGAGCTCAGGGCCCTACCTTCCAACCGGGGGCTGAAATGAGCACCCCCAGGTATCTGTGCCTAGGAATGATACAGATTCACTGATGCGCTGTCCAGAGGAGGGATTTTCAGCTGAGTTGTAAAGGGATCTGAGAAGCTGAGATAAACACAGACGTCTCCCCAACCTGGGGTTTCCCTGTGTCCTGGTTTGGGTGAGGAATAGTATATAACCCCCCTGGAATGACCACAGATCTGGGCATCAGTCCCCCCCCCCCCCCCCCCCCCGCCACAGCCCAACAACATGCAGGACCAGGTATGGAGCTGGAATTCCAGGCTTTTTCTTAACATCCCGTCTGTAGTTTAGAGAGAGAGAAAAAAGAATCCTCCTAAAACAGACCAAAGGCCAGATGACTCTCTGAAGCTTCTAAGAGGGGAGGCAACATTTTATATAGTTAACACATACTTAGCCTAGATTCCTTAGTGTATTGCATTATACACCTACCAGACCTTCTTCTGTATTTCTTTGTAGTTCAAGTCTCTGATGGCATCTATGAGCAATTATTCTGAAAATGGATTTAATTTTCATTTACTTTTGATGAATATTATTGGCCCTCAGGGTAATCTATGTAGGTTTCAGAAAAGATACCAGTCACTTCCTCTTTTTTTTTCTCTCTATCTCTGCTGATCTGTCTCCTTCTCACATACACACAAAATGGAGTACCTTAGAAAATGACACCTATGAGTTTACAATCAGAGAAGTTATTCTTCCTAGATCCTTCATTCTTCCTAGGTCTCATTCCCTCAATCAACTTCTGAATTTTGTTTAGATTATGATTATAGATTGTGATTCAGTATTTATGCATCTCCAATGACTTCAAGATTAAGGATACTGATTTTATTTGGGAAGGTGTAGTTACATTTCTGTGTGCACGCGCATGCGCGCACATGTGTGTGTGTGTGTGTGTGTGTGTGTGTGTGTGTGTGGTGTACTTGTACTGGAGCTTGAACTCAGCGCCTTGGTGCTGACCCTTAGCTTTTTCCCTCAAGCAGGTGTTCAACATTTGAACCATACTACTTGAGCCATACCTAACTTCTGTTTTTTAGCTGGCTAAATGGAGATAAGACTCTCACAGGGTTTTTGTTTGTTTGTTTGTTTTGTTTTTTGTCTGGGCTGGCTTTGAAGCTGGCTTCTCAGATCTCAACCTCCTGAGGAGCTAGGATTACAGGCATGAGCCACTCATGTCTGGCTACAAATAATGTTTTTGGCATCAAACTGCTTGTGTTGAATGCTCAGATTAAGCATATCCACAGTACAGGTGAACGTGAAGACATAATTTACATCTCCAAATGTTTGGAAATCTTGTCCACCTGTTTGCTCTCTTCCTGGGGCTGGCTGAAAGAACTTAATGGGACAAAAAATATGAAGGATCTTAGTACATCCCCTCTCTTATCCTCACATAATAGTATCTGAAGAGTCTGAAAGTTCTCACTACTTCTGTGGGCACCCTGACCCTTAACCATGGGCTCCTACTCAGGCTTGCAGAACTCAAGACAACAGTAGAGAAGAAACGTACAGAACAGACAAGATTCCCCAGGCTGTATTTAATGTGTCCACACGGAAGAACGGATGAGGAGGGACAGCAGACAGCCGGTGCCAGCACCAGATTTTTAATTAACAAGTTCCCTTGGCCCTGGCAGGAAGTCGTTCATCACTGGGGATGAGTAGACAGCTGAGGAGCCTTCCAGTGTCCTCCCGCGGGACAGTGTGGCAGTCCCAGTCACCCCCCACTGGAGTTTTCCCTCCCACGATGTCATATCCAGATAAGTGACCCGGGTGCTGGCTGATTGCAAGAGGCCTGACCTTGAAGGGGTTAGGGGTCAAGAGTCCCAGGGCTGAAGAACTAGGCCGGAAACCCCAGAATATCAGTGAAGGCTTCTGGAACTAGATGAGAAGACGGTTAACCTTGTTTGTTGTGAGTGTGGCCATGATGTTCCAGAAAAGTCCACATCAGCTGCCAAAGTCACCCTTTTGGAATTCAAGAGAATCCTCACTAGGGTTCAGTGTGTGGGCGCAGTGCGCAGGGTCTGCGGCAAGGGGGCGCAGTGGGGTCCCTGAGCTCATTCACAGAAAGGACCGCAGGCCCAGGTAGCAACAATGGACAGTGACCAGGCCTTGAGTTCAAGCCCCAGGACTGGCAAAAAAAAAAAAAAAGTACTGCTAGTGTGGGGCCGAGAGTGTGTCCTAGTGGTAGAGTGCTTGCCTAGCTTGCTCAAGAGCTCTAGCCTTGAGAAAACCCAAGGACAGTGCTCAGGCCCTGAGTTCAGGCCCAGGATTGGCAAAAAAAAAAAAAAAAAAAAAAATAGGTAGAGAGACCATCACAACCCAGTTTGTCCAGATATAGGAGAAGTCTATGATTAAGCATTTTTGCTGGGCACACAGGTCAGGGTGGGACATAGTAGCTGTAGTTGTCATTAGTTATTTTCCCAGCCAGAGACTTCAGTGTGGAGATGGCTTGTTGGTTTTGGCAAATCCATTGCACTTGGGGTAAGAGGCATGTGAAGAGTATTTAGGAGATGTTTTACTTGTATTATTTTATTCTTAAGTAGTTGTACAAAGGAGTTGCCACTTGAGAAGGAAGTTCATAAATACAATGTTACCGCAGAAGATAATTGAAAATCACCTTAAATTTAAAACCAAATAATGATCACAAAACTATATGTGATTCTTCTTTTCTGTTAGAATTGGGAACTAATTCAGTTATTGTTGCAAAAATAGTAGCTAGTTAAATCAGGGAAACTGTGGTTAAGCATTTATCTATATTGTTTTTGTTTCTTTCTATCGTTCTTTTTTTGTCAGTCGGGGGCTTGGACTCTGGGCCTGGGCACTGTCCCTGAGCTCTTCAGCTCAAGGCTACTGCCCTATTCCTTGAGCCACAGGGCCACTTCTGGTTTTCTAGTGGTTAATTGGAGATAAGAGCCTCATGGTCTTTAGTGCCCTGGCTGAGATCTCAGATCTCAGCCTCCCGAGTAGCTAGGATTACAGGCAGGTGTGAGCCACCAAGCCCGCTTTTTTTTTTTTTTTTTTTAATTTGTGCCTGTACTAGGGCTTGAACTCAAGGCTGGGGGCACTGTCTCTTAGCTTTTCACTCAAGGCTGGTGTTTTCCCACTTGAGCCACAGCACCACTTCTTTGTGTGTGTGTGTGTGTGTGTGTGTGTGTGTGTGTGTGTATGTGTATGTGTGTGTGGCACTGAGGAATAAAACTGAGGGCATTGTGTATGGTAGGCGAGCATTCTACCTCTAGGTCACACTCCGGGACCTAAAACCTTGAATTATGATTGATTGAATGTTTTTGTTTGCTTGTTTATGTGGTACCAAGGAATTGACCCCAGGGCCTTATGCCTGCTTGGCAAGCACATTTTCAGCCCCAACGTCTGTCTTCAGCATCATACATCATTCTTGTCACCGTGGCTGGATTCCTTTTGCACCACAACTAAAGATGTGAGCTGGGCCACACCCCTCAGAATATTTGCTCCTCTGCTACAGGATAACTGCTTTACTCATTTTGCAGTGTCCAGTGCCTAGTTTTTTTCCTCCCTCTTTCCTTTCAGCATTTCCCTTACAAATTCTGTCTTGGTTTGTTTTCTGTTGGAAAACCAAAATACTGGAGGTTGGAATCTTTATAAGGAAGAAAGGTTTCACTCACCATTTGGGAAGTGGAAGTTCAGGATGGGATGGACTCCTCTGTTGGGCCTGTGGTGAGGCCACCTGGCTATATCACGTGACTGGTGGATGACCTAACTGGGTCCCTTGAGGATTAGGTTTAAGCTCTTTTGAGGGATATAACCTTGATGATCCAACCACCTTCTATGCTATTAGGTTCCACCTCCACTTTCTTTACTACAGGGATGGAATCTATTGTACAATTACTGCATGCTAAAAAAAGTAGAAGGTTTCTGAAGGGGGGATCTTATAATGTTGTTCAGTTTTGTATTATTGGTGTATTGGTGACTCTTTTTAATTGTGCTAATTGCAATAAATGGTGTGAACTGAGAAAAAAAGTTAGAAGAGAGTATGGTAGTTTGGGTGTCAATGGCTCACGCCATCATTCAAGAGGCTGAGATCTGAGGATTGTGGTTCAAAGCCTGCCTCAGCCAGAACTTCCATCGGATTCCTATGTTCAATTAGTCACCAAAAAACAAGAAGCAGAATCAAAACTCATCCCCCCACACTTCCTGCCAAACCTCCCAAGCTTCTTATGTCACAAAGAAAACCAGCACAGTAATTGTGGACTATTTAGGACAAAATAACCATAACATAGAGTATCAGCGTGAAACTTAAGGGATAATTATTTTCTGTTATTGTTCCAGAAATGAGGCAGAAAGGAATAAATATTTCCAAATTTCCTTAAAAGAGATGGCATAAACCTAATTCCCAACATATTAAAATAGTAATGAAATAATCCTTAGGGTGAAAATATTCAGAAAATGCTCAGTATGGGGTGTTTAATATTTCTGCCCTGAATAAACGTTTAGTCACTGTCTCAAAATGACTTCTTTTCCAAACCTAACCAAAAGACTCTTAGGTTTATCTGGAATTGAAACACGCAAGGGAAGCCAAGAAAATTCGGAGGGACAAAAAAGGGTAATCGCGTGGTAATTGCTATAGCTATTAAAGCATATCACAATATTTTAGTGATCAGAATATTCTTGAGCAAACCTCGGGGGAGAAGGCTCAGTCAGGAAAGATGGAGCAGAAACACATACCCTGAAATAGAGCTTCATGTAGGAAGACCTCTAAAATAATGAAAATGCTTTTAAATCATTGTAGGAAGGTTTTATTATCCAATCCATGCGGTTATGCTTTTGGCCATACACTAACCACAAATATTCCAACAATAATAAATTGAGCTCTTTATCAAATTAATTAAATGTAACGATAATAAAGTGATAAAAATGTTAGATGAAAATGCAGGATGTAACTTTGCAATCTTATGTGAACAAGAGGCTTCTCAAACCAGAGTCTTAAGAGTTAGAAACCTTAGTGGAAAAATTCAATGGAATTGACTAATTAAAAACCAAACAACTAAATAAACAAACAAAAACAATGGTGCTGACAGCTCATACTTAGAGTCCTAGCTACTCAGGAGGCTGAGTTTGAAGGATCACTGTTGGAAGCCAGCCCAAGCAGCAAGGACTGTGAGATTCCTATCTCCACGTAACCAGTGGAAAGCTGGAAGTGGAGGTATGGCTCAAGTGGTAGAGCCCCAGCCTCGAGCAAAAGAGCCAAGTGAGACCACGGAGGTCTCCTCTTTTCCTTCTCCCTTCTCTCCCCTCCCTTTCAATGTCTATTTTGCTCCCAGTCCCTTCCTCCCTTCCCGCCCCCTCTCTCCCTTTCTGCCCCCTCCCTGTTCTCATAGCATCCAGCAAATGAGATGTTTTCAGCCCTCAGAACCTCAGCAGGTCCTGAGCAAATAGTAAGAACACATGCCTTATTTTTAGGCAATTACTCTCTCAGTAGAGAAGGGATAATGAGGAAGGCTATTTTTCTTGTGGTGACCATTTGACTTCGAGCGTTTCTATAGATTGTTGTTATTTCCACAGGAATCCCATTTTCTCACAAGGGCCAGATTGCCACCCCCCCCCCCTTCATGGGTGCCTCATTATTCCCTCTTTCCTCCTCTCTCCTCTCTCTTTGTCTTTGAACTGGGTGCCGTCCCTAAGCTCTTTTGCTCAAGGCTAGTGCTCTGCCCCTTGGAGCTAGCTCCACTTCCAGTTTTCTGGTGATCAATTGGAGATGAGTCTCATGAACTTTCATGTCCAGGATGGCTTTGAACCACCATTCTCAGATCTCAGCCTCCTGAGTAGCTAGGATTTATAGGTGTGAACCACCAGTGCATGGCTTTCCTTTGCTCTTTTAAACTATTGGTTTACAAAAGCAATATATGTTCAAAGGAAAAACCAAAAAAGAAAAACCAGAAAAATAAAAAACCCTCTTCTATCTTCAGCTCCCCTAAGGCAGCTGCCACCACAAACACTGATTTCTTTTTTTTTTCTTTCTTTTTTTTAGGGACTTTAGACTTGTTTTATTCACTTAAATTATGATGTATAGATTAGCAGTTACACAGTTAATGTCATATAATGCACACTTCTCTTTTGTATTTGGGATAAAATACAAAAATACTCAGTGGTTGTTCATTGCTTATGTTTTATTATTTGTTTCATGAATATTATTTCTCAAATATCCTTGGTTAAAGCAACCACAATTGTACTAAAACGTATCTGAAAATTAAAGCATCTGAGAAATATCTTTTTAATGAAAGCTCAAGATTCCCTCTGTACAAGAAAATTAACAATCTCTACATTCATATAGACAAAGATAACATGCTCGAATGCTAAACTCAGAGAACTAAAAATCCTGTGTCATCAACTAATAACACGTCATAATTCTAAAGAAAAAGGAATTTTGAAAGTGATAGGACAGATAGACACAAAAAGCAGATTTTTTTCTGAAAATTATTTTTGCTACAAAATAAAATTAGAAAAATCGTAAGATATACTATTGGGAACAACTCTATTACAATCGCAACTGAATATCAATGATTGCTAACCATTCAGAAACAGTGAGACTATCAGCAATTATTCTAAATATCCATTCAATTTATGATTCATTTAGACTATTGCATCCAGGGAAATGACAAACACTGATTTCTTTCTAGAAACTTGCCTGGGTAGACAGGTTGCTAGTATGAAGAATGAAACGACAGATAGACTGCCTCCTTCTTTACCTTTTCATTTTTTCCTTCATGGTGGGGACAGCACCCCTGCCAGCCTTGAAGTTCTATTCAGCTGTGGATGTGTGTCCTTACACACACAACACTTCTAACTCGAAATGTCCCAATACATTGCATATCCTTCCTTATGCAGCACAGAAAGCTTGGCTGGGCTAGCAGCAGAAGAAAAGCCTTCTTCTAGCTGGGCGCCTATGGCTCCTGACTGTGATCCTAGCTACTCAGGAAGCTGAGATGTGAAGATCACAGTTCGAGGCCAACCTGGGTAGAAAAGTTTGTGAGACTCATCTCCATCTAAGGCCAGAAGTAGAACTGTGAGTCAGTAGTAGAGTACCAATTTGAGTGAAAAAGCTTAGGGACAACACCCAGGCCCTGAGTTCAAGCTCCCAGAGCAACACACATGCACACACACACACACACACACACACACACAACTTTCTTCTGTCATTCATAAAAAGTTAATAGTAGCAGCCAGGTGCTGGTGGCTCACACCTGTAATCCTAGCTACTCAGGAGGCTAAGATCTGAAGATCATAGTTCAAAGCCAGCCCAGGCATGAAAGTTTAGTTATATTTATAATTTAAAACAACTTTTTCATCTTTAATCATTTGTTCTTGCTTTTGCTACTTTTTTGGGGGGGGGTCTGTCTTGGGGCTTGAACTCTGGGCCTGGGTGCTGTCCCTGAGTTCTTCAGTTTAAGGCTAGTGTTCTACCACTTGAGCCACAGCGCCACTTCTGATTTTCTGGTGGTTAATTGGAGATAAGAGTCTCACAGACTTTTGTGCCTGGGCTGGCTTTGAACTGAGATCCTCAGTTCTCAGCTTTCTGAGTAGTTAGGATTACAGGCATGAGCCACCAGCACCAGGCTTTAAATTATATTTTTATATAAATTGTATTTTTAAGTAGCTGTGCAAAGGAGTTACCATTCAACAAATTGGTTTATAAGTTTGACCAACATCACTCTTTTCATCAGACTCCAAAGATGAACAAATTTTGTCTGTTTAAGTTTTTCCTCATTATCAAATGACTTATTTTGGTCTTCTGAAAATGTGCTCCTAAAAGGTGGAAAAAAGTTGTCTTTTATTTAAGAGAAAAAACTAATTTGATCATGGTACCCAATCATCTTCATAGCTCATTTAAACAATTCTGATTCACGAACTGGCCCAGGCTTACTCGTGTGCAGAGGGGCCCTCCCCCACCCACCGGGAGCCCGACATTCTGGAAGTTTCTTCCTGGGCCTGACTAGCTGACCTCTGCTGATTTTCCTCTGGGCTATTATTCCAATTGCTCAGCCTTGGCTGACATCTGGATGTATTTTATAACAGACTGTTTTCATAATTCCATAGAAAAGTTCTCAGGATTAATACTTGTTTATTTTCATCTTCCAATGAACCTTAAATAAACTGCTGGCCAATTCCAACAGCGTTTCTAACTGGAAGCCATTTTACACAGTGAATTGGAAGGTAAATCCATCAAACCTTTTTTTTTTTTTTCTTTCTGCTGCTGCTTTTATTAAAAACTATTGGCAAGCTGGGTGTGGGTGGCTGAGAACTCATGATGATGGTTGGAAGTCAGACTGTGCAGAAAAGTCTGTGAAACTCCTGCCTCCACTAACCAGCAAAATGCAAAAGTGGTGCTGTGATTCAAGTGGTATAACATTAGACTTGAAAGATGAAGCCAAGTGAGAGTATGAGACCCAGGACCAAAAAACAAAAACAAAACAAAAAGATTTCCAGATGGCAACATTTACAAACATGAGTACACGGAAATAAGACCTCCATTTGTGTAGGTATGAGGTAGAGTGTGTGGGGTGAGCAGGCGTGCGTGTGTGGACATGCATGCACCCGTGTTTGTATCCATGAATGGGAAAATCATATGCCATGGAATGGGACAAAGTGTTTCATTTGGGAATCTAGGAAAAACGCCACCATGAAGAATTGTTTTGGGCTGGGGCTACAACTTAGCGATCGAA